>NW_026533199.1:3507500-4107500 GCF_028296485.1 Oppia nitens
AATCCCAGACCACAGTTGGTTTGGTTCAATCACCACAACCGTGAAGTATGACTTTATATATCAATACGTGATTTTGATGCCAATGACAGCTGTATTTTAAGTGATTAATTGTATTTTGTTTTGCCATTAGATTAGCGCAATCTCTTCACAAACAGGAAGTGGTGTGTCGTCTGAACTGGTAATTAGAGCCGAGATTGAAGACAATGGCCATACATTTAAATGTCGTGTTTATCACCCGGCACTCGACAAGCCATACGAAATTACATTTCAACTTATAGTTCAATGTAAGTCTTATATAATACTTTTAATTAATATTTATTACTATCGATACTTATGATTAGGAGTTCCCAAAATAAGCTTAATTTAAAAAAAATAGTTTACGTATCTTATTTTGTATTATAAAGTTTTAATAACTATTAATAATAATTTTTTACTTATTTTCATAATTTATTAAATTTAGAAATTATTATTAAAAATTCATTGAGTTTTT
The DNA here is from genome assembly GCF_028296485.1 of Oppia nitens. Taxonomy (NCBI): domain Eukaryota; kingdom Metazoa; phylum Arthropoda; class Arachnida; order Sarcoptiformes; family Oppiidae; genus Oppia; species Oppia nitens. The sequence continues at coordinate 3,507,991 of NW_026533199.1, forward strand.
GTATAACTTAAATTAAATTTGATTTGAAATTATTTATTTCAATAAATAATATAATATATAATATTGTTATAATACTTAAAAATGATATACAATTGTAATTAATTGACTAAAGTAATGGCTATGAATACTACAACTATTGCCAATACTATGGTCACCGACACCACAACTACCGTTACGACGACTACTGATCACAACAACGCCAACAATACAGGTATTCAATTCATTTGTTAAGTTACTTAAGCTATGAGTCTCTGAGGATTGTATTCATATTGATATATGCATTGATTGAGATTTGCAGTCAATTATACTAAACATATTATTAAATATACAAATCATTACAATAAAATCTCGTACTATTTTTTTGTTAACGTTATTGAAAATTCAATAAATATTATCAAAATTATTTTTAATCAAATATCCTTCAAATTATTCGACATTAATTCGATATTTGTTATTCTTGTCTTATGAATAATGAAACCGTATCTCAATTTATTTGTTTATCTTTTAATATAAAAATATAAGACTTTCCCGAACCGCCGACTCAATTGTTGGCAACCAATACAAGTCATAATTCAGTTGTGATCTCTTGGAATCCGGGCTTTGATTTTGGTTACGAACAAAGTTTTCGGATTCGTTACCGAAAAGTGGACTCAAAGTTGTCTCAATATAAATATATTATTGTTAACAATACTTTAAACACTGTTTTAATCGATAACTTGGATCCAAACACTGAATACCAGTTTGGCATCTCTTCACGCAATAAATTGGGTGAAAGTTTAATGAGTCGCGAGTTTTTAACTGTCAAAACTTTGCCAAATTTGGTCCCAAAACGTAAATTAGAGTCAGTGTTGGCCTCAGCTGATGAACAAAGACTCGGATATAATAATCAACTGATAAGTGAAGATATTGTTGAACTGTCGATCATTGTATCGCTTTTAGTAATGATTGTGTTGACCACGACTTCAATTGTGATCTGTTGTTACAGAAGACATAACAGAGTTGCAGCACAAGTGCCACAAAAGACTCAAAACAGAAGTAAAGATATGTCATCAGCTAATGGCGAGTCTGAAGAGCCCTTTTCAATATCTGGTTCAACAACACTTGATAGCAGTTGTCATTTGGAGACCACTTTCAACAATGATAAGTGCCTTTATGTTGCAAATGGAGGTAATATATATTGTATTATACCGCTATATATATATATATATACTAAAGTTTTGTAGACTATTTTTTTACAAAACTATTGATTAGATCCCAAACACTTTGAAACACTAATAAAAATAAGTTGTAACAAACAATTGTTTTTTTCTCTCATTTTTCAGACTCTTTAAATGACTTTGGTATAACTAAAATGTCACAAAAATTTTTATATAAAACTCAACCCGATATTCTCATTATAAATCAGGTATTAATATAAATATAAATATATATATAACTAATTTCTTTTATTGGCAACAATATTGACTCAATATAAAAAATATATACTATATTTGAAAATTCAAATTATAATTTATACAGACTTTCATATCATTTATATCGATATAACGCTTTAGTGAATAGCGTTTTGAGAATTTTGAATGATTTGTTTTGTGTGAAAATTTATAATATATAACAAACAATATTTATTTATCATTGAATGCCCACACTATAAGGTGTTTATGTTTAAATCATAATGTCATATAAAATATAAACTTTTTTTTTAAAAAAAAGGTTAAGCTATAAATATTTGAAAAATTGTGAGAAAATGTAAAAATAAGTTTTGAATTTTAATGAATCCTTATCTTAGCAATGCTTTTAAATTATATACGTTATACTATATATAGTATATAGCATTTAACGATCGATAGATTATATGTTAGTTGAGTCACATTTGTTTTTTTAAATAAACCAATTTTTGAGTAAAATATTTCTTAAAGTTATTATTTATTAATACAGTATATTGTAAAATAAAATAAAAATCGATGGTTTGATATTATTATCAGAAAACACTAAATTAATCTCAAATTTTGAATCTTTGAATTCAAATCTTTAATTGTGAAAATATTTTGTTATTCATGTATGCATTTATTGATTTAATTTATAATCTAATAACATAATTATTACACTTAATTTAACAATTTTTTTATACTTAAAATGAGTCTCAACAAAAAAGAGGCGTCATTGTTTTTTAGCATTTATAATTTTTTTAATAAAAAATAATTATATTTTATGTAATTCAAAACAAAATTTTTGAAGAAAAATATAATATAAAATGTGTTAAAGATATCACTTTTGACAAAAAAAAACTTTTTGATTATTAAGTTTAAAGTTAATGTTAATGTTGAGACACAAAGAGATGAATAAATTATTTGAGAGCATATCATGTGTCAAATGGCTTGGAATGACATACATGTGTGGGAACTGTATCTAAATTTTGTATCTTTATATTAACTTATTTTTTATGAATATATAATTTAAATTTGAGACAATTTTAATCAAGGCACATTATTATCAGCGAAATTATTATTATTATGTTAATTAATACTCAATTTATTTCAAATTATTTCTTTAGGATTTCTATATTTTATTCTATAATAAATTAAAATAAAGTAAATATATCTAAATTTAAATATATTGTAAAATGTTTTTGTAATAACAATTTATATCATATTTGCATATTGTTAACCCTCTAATGTACCATTATTTACCATTTCATCAATAGTAGTTATATACATGTGAGACATATAGATCAGGTTTATTATACTTTTATTATGTTATAGTTTATCAGATTTATAAAATTAAAAAATTAGATATAATTTTTTATATTATAAACAAAGATTGGTAATACAGATAGTTTTGTTAAATATGAAACAAACAAATTTTAGTACAATAAATAGCACCATAATATACCAATAATAGGAGAACTTGTTTGATAAGCTTTTCATGTTTGGGTAGAAAGAGTTTTACTAAAAATAATACTTCATAATAAAAGATTTTAAAACATTTTTTAAAATGTTAACAAAAAATTGCTAAAAATATATTTTAGTGATTTAGTTTAAAAAGATATCCATTTATTTGATTGTTGTTTGTGTTGGAGTATATATTATATATTATATGGGATATATATTATGAGAAATTGCTTGTTATTAAATCGGTTGGAATAACATAGCGATCATTAAAACATTTTACAACTAAACGATATATTGTATTGTCTTTATAATAAAAAAACAACTTTTGTTATCCAAAAAACAGTCACAAAAGAAATTCCGATATTATTGATGTTTTTTGTCAATAAAATTACAAAATAAGCTATTATTTAGTTTGTATTAAACAACAAACTATAGTGTGATTTAATTGAATTTTCTTTTTTGATTGATTTATATCACTTTATTTTAAGCTCATGATTAAGATTTTTATTTTTTGGATGATATATTTTCCATATTAATAGACAAACATTTGTTACACTATAATTTAGTACTATACTATAATTTATTATTATGTTAGAATAAGATTTATTTAAATTCATGTATATTTATACATATAAATGATGTTTATTTTATTAATACTATTTTACTAAATTATTTTCTTTAATAAAACGTAGACTACATATTAGACCTAATAATTAGAATTTTAAAATATAATAAAATATAATATACTGTATTTAACGATATATTTTAAAATATACAAAATATATACAAACTATTATTCTATTGATATCATAAAAATTGATGAATTTGGTGTACATTAGTCTATAAATATATAGTAAGTATTATATGACATTATATACCGGTCGCATCCAAAATATCCAAAATAATAATATCCAAACTTATAATATCCAAAAACATTTGACACAACTCATTTTGATCCAACTTATATAATTTAAATACAAATATTCAAAATAATTCATTTTAAATAAATATTTATAATTACCTAATAAAAATTACTAAAGCATTAGTAAAATTATTATTACAAATAATAAAAAAATAATTTTGATTTATATTAAATAATTTTAGATATTTATATTTAAATTATATAAGTTGGGTCAAATGTTTTTGGATATTATAATATTGGATATTATTATTTTGGAGATTTTAATTTTAAATATTTTGAACTAGATATTATATGTTTGGAGATATTGAATTTGGAGATTTTGAATAATATTTTAATTTGGATTTTATGAGTTTAGATATTTTTATTTTGGATATTTTGAAAGAGACCCCATTATAACACAGTAGATTAATAGTTTTTAAAAATATATTCAAGATAATACAATATAAAGTGTAAGTGTATATTACTATAGTTTGATAGTATGCCTTACAATATAAAAATGTCCTTTAAATTATAGGCTATTGTAATCTATATATAATATTAGAGTTTATTTAATATTATATTAACTACTATTTAAACAACTGATTAATATAATTTATTTATTTTTAATTATTTATATTTATTTAATAATTTTAGACATTTTTCTCATTTAATATGACAAAATTAAATTTACATAAATTTATGAAATTTTTTATTTAAGTTGTATGTTGTTTTAGATTTTATAAATTCACAAATAAATAGAAATGATTGTCGTTTTATTAAAGTTCACTTTAAATTACTTTGAAATGCATTAACAAAAATGCAAAAATTATATCGTATATTAAATTTCCTTAAAATATATTACGAATTATCTTAAAATACGTTGAATTGCATATTACGAGTAAAAATAAAAATCAATATAAATAACAATTCACAGTATTTTTTATTTTCAAATATTTCAAATAAATTAATAAGTGTTTATTTGATAACTTTTATTTTGTAAAGTGACGGTATTATTAAATAAATTAGTGATAAATATAAATGTTGTTAATTTGAAACTAATAATAAACATTATTTTATTTTTAATTAACAAATATATAGCCATTTCTTCAAAGTGATGAACAATGCTTTGAAGTACACCCAACATATGTGGACAACGATTTCAATTTGACTGAAATTAATATCAATGAAACTAAAATAGCAAGTCTTGACCTAATGGGTGATAATGAAGTCAAAGTTCAGAGAGTGACTATCGTTAAGCCTATTGTTATGAATGCATATTCATTGGGAACTTTGAATGAAGAGGAAGAAATGTTATAAAAAATTTTGTTTCAAATTATTTTTTAAAAATCATTTGTTTGAACTACAAATAGTTTTGAATTTATATTACTATACAATATACAGTATTATTATATATATCAATAATGCATTGTTAAAAACTTATAAATTTTTATTTAGTTTTCAACTAATTGGTGCTTAATTAGAGTGAATTTTTGTATTTATATTTTTACAATATAAACTCCACAATTATTATCTATTTTTTAATTGAGTACTAAAATGTGGATAATTAAAACAAAAATTAATTTTTCTTGCATTAAATTATAATCATAAAAATATCATAAAAATATCAAGTTTAGTTGTATTTATTTAAATGATAACAAAATTACAGATTAGATTGACGATATATAATGTATATTATATTGTATGTAACATATTATTTGATAATAGCTTTTATAAAATAATGTACTAATATAATGTTATATAATGGTTAAATGAATGAAAATATAGATAAGCCAGGTCCATTTATTATAAATTATATATAAATATACTTTTGATATGAATATTTGTTATATAAATAATATTTGAAAATATTTGAAAATAAATGTAAATATTATATTAAATAATAAAATTGAAACTAAAATTAATTACACTAAAAGTAAATTAAAAAATCATTTTACAAACGACTTTTGTATATTAAATTAAAACAAAATAAATGACTAAATTTTACAGAGAAACAAATCTACACAAACATTACAATTTGAACTAATTATAATATAATTTATTATTTTTATAATTAATTTATTACAGCATTTTTCTGCTGGTTATTACTTAAAGTATAAGTAATGTTATGTTATAAATATTGTTTAGCCTTTATATATGTATATAAATAATGATTAATTCACTTTGATTTATAGTAAAGAAATTAATGTTTATTATTCTTATTTTTTCTTTTTATGTCTAAATATTAATAAAGAGGACATATATTTTTGTGGCAATTTTTCATCAATAAATAGCATTTCCTTATCTTATTGTATGACTCTAACAGTTAAATGAATATCACATAAAAATCGGAATTAAAATTAATGTCTGTTTGAGAGAAAGATTCTGTAAATATATGGAAAAATATTTTTTCAAACAAAAATTGTGTATTTGATAAACATTTCTCAAAAATCACAAATACTTTGACTTTTTTTAGTCAATTAGACTGTTATTTGACACCAAAAAAACGCGTCCTATTATTGTGTTTTATTTGCGTCAATAATACTCCATTATTGTCGGCAAAGACATCGTCAAAAAGGTCTATATTTTTAAAAGATTTGGACTCTCTTTGTAAGTAAAGTTGTTGTTTGCATCGGGAAGTACCCACTGATGAGTCGTTTTGTCACAATTTAGTTTAACATCTTTTCATTGACGGCTATAATAAATGATTTCTCTGCATAAAAATCGATACAATTTTTTTGTGGATAGTATTTGCTTTTAAATGATATTAAATATATATATATTTATACATTAAATTTTTTGTTCCAAAATTACTGTAGTTTTAAGATTTATATATTTATGTTTAATACTATTAATATTAGTGAATGTATTTTAAGAATTATTAAATAGCAAAACAACAAACACTAAAAGCATTTAGTGTTTTTGCGATCAAAATATATAATAATTTAATTTTTGTTTAGCGTTGCCAACACTCAAGTAGTACTCTTAAAACTTGCCTGTTTTCTCAAACAAAGTCTATTTTTTATATAAATATAATATAATTTTAATATTATTAATTTTACAATATCAGATTTATTATAATGTGATTACTTGTAAACAATATAATAAATTAATTTATACATACTTTGTTTATAAATTAAAACTAGTTGTCAAAAAAATAGTAAAAAACTTTATGTTGTATAAGGAAATGCTATAAAGAAAAATTATAAAAGTAATATTAAAATTTGAATATAAATAAAAAATAATATACGTTTCATTAGTTTTAAATTTAATTTATTTAATCTAATCTTAGAGATAAATCTCAAGGTTTTTCAGACATGACATTGGAAACAATAGTCATAATATAAAAAATAAAACTTAATATTGATTTGTTGACTATAGACAAAATAAACAGCGTAGACATACAAATAAATTGCAAATAAAATAATTACTTTATTTATTTTTACAAATTATAATGCAATATGAAAATTAAATTGTCTGTAAATTTTGTATTGTTTTAAAAAAATTATTAGAGATATTAAATATAAAATATAATAAAAGTATAATTAATAATCAATTAGATATTTGTAAATAAATAACAAATGAAGAATATGTCATCAAATAATAGACAGTCTATTGTGACATCTTTTTTGGTGATATGTTTGATAAATAGACACTTTATTAGCTATACATTGAAATCGATTTATTAATAAAAATGACAATAAAATTGTTGAACGCAATAAAAATGAGTGGCAAAACATAGTTTAAGTTTGAATATACTGTAAAAATATACTGATATATGATAATCATAGAAGTTTTAACAAATAGAGGCTTATATTCAATAGAATTTCAATAATTGAAAAAAGTGTTATAAATTGTTATAAATTTTCTTTATTCTTTCAAATGCATTACGATATGTATTCATGGCTTAAAATCTGATCGAAAGTCATTGACAAATATATTTATGTATACAATATTGTTATTACTGAATATGTGTTGCAAAGAGAGATATTTTATGTAATGATAACTTGAAATAAATGGTATTTGAATTGAAGACTTGAGACAATCAAATAGAAAAATGATGTCTAATTTCGTTTGTTTGGTTTTGTTAGGCTTCAGATCTACACTCAGTCATAATATATATTACTTTTTATATATCAAAAATTTTTAGAAAATATTTTGTCAAAACTAAAATATTTTTGCTTTTTTAAAAAGTCATGTTTGAAGAAAAATATATAATAAATTCCTAAAATTATATTTTTCTATATATTTTTAGTTTAGTTTAGTTTAGTACAGTAGTATACAATATACTTTGTAAAATATATATAAAAATTATTAGAAAATTCCTATCTAACCAGTATATCTGCTCTCATCAATCAAATAAAAATAGTATCATATATTTATTATTAAAATAATTAATTTAAATATTAGCTAAATTTAATAAAATAAAAATTTAACAAATTATATTATTCATTTTGTTTTATATTAATTTTGTTTTTATAAATATGAGAAACTATTTTAACAAAAATTAATAAGCAAATTGCATATAATAATGCAATACAAGTTAATACAAAATATTTTATTTATTTAATAAAGTATAATGGTGCAATTAGTTAAGAGTATTACTAATATTAAAATTCAAGTATTTATTAATTAGTATTTACTGACTTTTAAAAATAAATCTCAAGGATAAATAACTTTAATGTATTAATTTAAATAAACTCATATATAATTATCTAATAAACAATATAAATTATCACAATTATTATTCAACATTAATTTATTAAAAATTGTTAATATATTACTAATAATAAAAATAGTATAAATTAGTTGAAATGTAAAAATATTAAAAAAAACTACATATGTAAATTTATTAAATATATATATTTTGTTATGATAATTTTAAATGGATTATTATAATATAAGCATGACAAATTTAATAATTAAAAAATTTTAATCTTTAATTTGCATATAGCCTTGAAAAATATTGTATACTATCCCAAAAAATAATTATAAAATCATGTATAATCAAGTATTTAATATTTTATTAGAACAACAAAAATATATTAAATATATGTAATATTAATAGAAAAATTGCCATAAAAGTTAAGACTAAACATTAACAACATAATTGTTTTTAATAAAAATATTTGTTACAAACTAAATATGAATGCATAATTAATTTTTTAAAATAATATATATTAGATATATCTTACAATTTTATGTTTAACAATTTGAAATTACATCTACACCTTATTTGAAAAACAAATAAAAACTTTTATTTAATGAAATTTAAGGCGACTCATAAAAGTAAAAATATTTTAATGATTTTAATATTTAAATTTTATGATTATTTTTTTATCTTTCAAAATTTAGTTCAAACATACATTACTTATAATAATAAATATATAAAAGAATTTTAAGTTTACGACAATTATTTTAGTAATAAATATAACATTACATTTGCTGACTCAATAAAATAATATTCAATAACATAGTAATATTTGATAAATACTTATATTATTAAAAAAATTATTATTTAATGGTAATTCTTATCTCTCGCAAACAATATCACTCAATAGTAATACATTATATAATCAATTGGACTCAATATTAGTTGCGGTTTAAATATTTTTTGACAAAATAATTGTAATAAACTAAAAAACATAAAATATTATATTTGTTTTTATCTAAAATATTAATCTTTTATTTCTCTCTTTCTCTTTGAACAATCGATTAAACTGCTAACCAGTCTTTCGGAATAAGAGTTTATCATTAATTTCAAAAAAAAAGTTTTTAAACAATCATTTTATATACAGTGAATATATGTATATATAATTTTAATGGTTAGGCAGTGGTGGTGATGGCCAGAGGGGCCAATAGCTCTGAAAACACGGAAACATAGTTTTTAAAGAGCTTTCACCTGAAATCAAGTCTGAAGTTCTGTGTTAAGCACTTTTATTTTAATACTACTATCACTCTATGTTTATATATTGTATTTATTTTATATATCATATTAGTTATACTTTTGTTACTTTTAATTTAATAAATTTTTGTTAAGTTCTTTGCCATTGTTTAATCAATTAAATTTACACATCAAAAAAATTACATTTCATTTATTTGTAATTATTTATGAAAAGTTTTATTAATAGATTTTCAACTTAAATAAATTATTAGTTCTTATTATTTATACAATAAGTAAAAAAATGACATGAAAATCATTGAATGAAAAAAATTATTTGTATAAAACCATTTTAAATATAACCTTATATTAATAGACACATTCAGTTCATTATGTTATTAAAAATAATATTAAAATCGATGATATATTTATTATATATTAAATATATTTTTTTTGCAAAAAAAGTGTTGTCATTCATAGTATTATGGCATTACATTTCAATTGACTTTTATTTTTTGGATTAAATAAAATCATTAATCCAAACAAACAGCAATTATTTGCCAACAAGTCGTACACCAGACTGTGATGGCCTGAATTGTTGTGGAGTCGGAGCTTGTTGTTGGGGTCGGGAGTTGGCGGCCGGCTTATTGGCATCACTTTCCTCTTCTTCATCGGGTGCAGCGGTAGTCGGTGGCGGTTCACTATTAGTGGTTATATATATGTTTAATATGTATATAATTTTTGTGAAATGTATAAAACACTAACCATCCCTGAACAGTTGTAGCCAATTCGCATCTTAATGTGTTTGGATTGAAGGCTAGACCTGCTGGACATCTCTGTAAACGTGGGTAACCACCGACACAAAGCCAGTAACGAACGCAACTCTTTTCAATGAGAACGGCACCGTTGGGCACATCCTTGCAAATAGCTTTTGTTTTATGTATTCAATTAATTAATTAATAGTCTAATAAATATTTTGTTAAATAAATCAAATAGAAAACTAACGGTGCTTTTGGCAGTCGGGTACATTGTCGGGCCAATCGCATGAATGGATGACATCATTGTAGAGCAGTGAGAATGGGCACTGTTGTATGGTTGCAGTACCGTTCCAACAATGCCAATAGCGGGTACATGAGGTGGCGTGAGGAAAGACACCATATTGCCACTGGCAATTGTCACTACCAATTGGTTGCTCTGTAATCAATGTACCAAAAGTTTGTTGTCTTTACAATCAATAATAACAACAAATTCTATGACTTACGGCCCATAACTCGGGTTCCATCGGGACAGCCAACTCTATGAGGATAGTCACAGTTTGTCACCAGTCCTCGCTTATGTCCAGCAAATGCCAGTCCATTAGGACAGGCCTCTATCACGGCTTCACCGCTTGCATCACATTCATAGTAATAATCGCAATATTCTTCGTGAGGAAAAACACCGTTTTGTTTGTTTCGGCATAAATTCTGTGCCGCCTGTCCTGCCCGGGCCTGACTGTGCCCTATAGACAGCATACATCATATATAACTTATTAATGCATCTTTCATTAAAGTTATCAAATAAAACAATTTTTAATTTTCCCTTAAAATTACTTTCTTGAGGTATTTAAGAAAACTTTTACAAAATTTTTTATTAAATAATTTCAAGAATTTTCCCAATAAAACACATAATATAATATGATATTAATATAAGACTTACCGAAATCAAAATTAGATACAAAAAGTATGGATAAAACCAACAAATACTTCATAATTGTAGTATAGTTTGTATGAGTTGTTTGAGACACACAAACTGTTTAGTTATGATTAGTTTAGTGAACACTTTATTCAATGATTTTTTCGGTGGTGTTTGTGTTGATGAACACAATCTTCTAATCAATTGATTCAATACAATGACCTCTCGATGTATGTAAAAGAAATGGCACAACAACTCATAAGTGGGACGACTAACAGATCGGAGCGCACCTCAACATTGGCTGACCTACAACTCTATTGCATTACATATTATACTGTATTATATGATATGAATATACATGTCTTACAGCACATTGTATTTTGTGATTCATAACTGGCTTTCAAAATATAGAGCAACACTTGGATTGAGACTTAAAGGAAAAAATAGAAAAATAATTAATTCTATCAAAAATAGCTATGAAAAAAATATCATAAAAGATAAAAAAAACTATTGCTTTTTTTGCAGAGTACTCGAAAACGTGTAAAACTCCCATTCAATTGAATCCAATACTTTTATTTATAAAAAAAAGAAAACTTGTATTTTTTATAAAAAAAATTATAAACAATTCTTGAGTCTAAAAGTGTTTTGGGTGTGGATTATGACTGCACTAAACATTATTTTTTCTAACAACTAATCAAAATAACACTTTTTACTCTAAAAAAAGTTTAATTTAATTGATATTAACATTAAAATTAAACGCAGAGTTTAAGGACTTCTTACTAAAAAAATTTGTGTAAAATAAGTTTTTTTGTCAAAACCTATATATAAACTTTAAAAAATCTATTTTAGTGTAAAAATTCTTATTTTAGAAGTTTATTAATATAATTATCCATAATATTAATTTTAATTAAAAAATATATTATAATTTAATTACAATTATATTAATTGACTGTAAAAATATTGGTAATAAATAATAAATTATATTTAAATTAATAATAATAATAATAGTAACTATTTAATTAAATATAAATTTATATTACTTTATTTAAAATTTATAGCATTCATTTCATAACAATTTATGACATCTTTTAGCACACAATTCAAACATATTATTGATTTTGTCGTACATTTTTCATTAATATTGTACAATAAAATAATAATTTCATTAAATTTTTTTAGAAAATAAAAGTTAAAATAAGGAAATGACAAAAAAATGTACTAATAATTGTAAAATAACATCCGATACTCAAAAAAGTATAATATATTAAATAAAATGCAAATAAAATCCATTATATTTAAATACAATACATAATAATTATTAATATTAGATCTATTGATGATAACAATCATGACGTTATTGGTGTTGAAATATTTGTATTATTTATTAAACCATTGATTTGATTAAAAAAAATTGCTGTAATTTACACAAAAAAATATCAAAAAAATTTATTTATTGAATAAAAAATAAAAAATGTTATGAATTCAATGCCAAATTAAGTGCTAATAAATTGTTTAAACAAAAAATAATAATCATATTTTACAAATTCATTGTAAAAATCGGTGAGTTTTGATAATTTTTAAAAGGTTTGTTACCGGTATTTTTTTTAAATAATTAACCAAATTATAATTTTGAAAATAATTTAATATTTGTTATTAATTTAATTTTTATACAATATTTATGTTAATATCTTTGTACTTAATGTTAAAAACAAAATATTTATTTTTCTAAATAACTTTAGCTCTTTATTTAGCAAACTATTAATTTACTTAACATTAAGTTAATTACAAATATATTATAATAGTGTGACGATAGCGTAAAATACTGTACACTTGACTTAACATTAACTGTGAATTTAATTATATTTATATATTATATATATTTTATCAATTAATTTATTGATAACTTCATTGGATTTGATGGGTAATACATGTCTAACATGCAATTTAAGACAATTATATGACACAAAATGATAATTTAAATGACTATTTTTGGTCTATTAGTTTGTGTATATATTTTTGAGTCACAAATAAATGTTTCAAATTATAAGTTTCTTTTTGGTTGTTGTTTGTGTTGTTTGAAAGACACAAAACATATCATATATGAACTCAATTAAGTATATGGTATGCGATGATAGTGTTTGTCCCCAAATATGAACATAATTTACACAAAAAACTACAAAAACAAAGTTTATCTCAAATATTTGTAAAAATTATATTATAAATACAAAAGTTTATATTAAATTTTTATAACATTATTACCATTTTTGACACAACTTTTTATTTTTATTTTTTTAGTTACAATAATTAGTCGTCTCTTTTTAAGGTTTTTAAATAAAAATATGTTTATTTGTAAACAACATATTAATGTAATGATGTCTATCATTATAATTATTATTATTATCGATAAAAATTTTTTTTTATTGAGTTCAAAACTAGTCAGCAATTTATTTCATCTTCAGTTTCATTCACTTGAGAGCACATTTGGTTTAAAGATAACAACGATAATGAAAATTGTTATAAAATGACATTTCAACTAAAAAAACAGTATATTTATTATATTCACTAATAATCAACATTATTATATATCACAATTAACAAGGTTATTATTATTATTATTATTATTTACAGTTAAAGTTAATTTTTCAATCATTTATCAAATAAATAATCTCAGCGAATTTAATATGACCAAGTTTATTTTAGTCATATTTTATTTTAATATACGGTATATTAGTATATTTATCATAATTTCGTATTTATTTTCATTTTAAGAAGATAAAACTATAATATTAAAGTATTTAAAAAATCATTTTTTAAAATATATAAAAAAAATAATTTAAAAAATTTACGAAAAATCTTTAGAGATTGTGAAATATACGACTTGTAATAAATATAATGATCATATAATGAATGCAATGTTTAAATTGAAATAAATCTAAAATAGTCTTAAAAAACATTGCAAATAAATGTCAAGTTTTTTATTATTATGTATAAAGATTTCTTTTGTTAGTCTAATCTTTTTTAATGAATATAAAAATGAATATATTTTAATCGTAAATAAAATGGTTAAATACTATTGTTTATTGGCTAGAGATTTGATTAATATTTTACTGAATAATTTAATTGAATAAATGTTAGTACCATTAATATAAAAATTATAACTTTTCCATTTAGATATATATAATATTTTGATGATTATATGAAAATAAAAAAGACATTCAAATATTGGGTGATTTCAACAAATTTTGACGTTTGAAAATACATAAATTAATGTTATTCTAAAACGACAATCAGTACAGCATATATAACAGTGTCATAACGTTGTTTGATGTCAACATTTTCATGATTTTTAATTATTTTATTTTATATAATTATTTTATAACTAAGAATTATTAACTGTTAACATTAAAATTAAATTATTTACTAAAATTCAGTAAAATAGTTTACTTTATGCTGAAATTAAGCCAAATATAATATTATTATAATAATAATATAATGTAATTAAAAATCTAAAAATGAATTATTTGTCCAATAAAGTAGTTAATTACAAGTATATTTTAAGATAATTATATCTATTCTATTGTATGATAATTTTTATATTTTAAATATTAATTTACTATTTATTTTTAAAATTTTAGTCAAAATAAATATCAATTTAAGATTTAGTTGAGTTTAAATATTATCAGAAAAACAAAATGATTTATTTGTTTAAAAAAAATGTAATTATGTTATAATTAGAATAATATTTTAAGATAATTAATATAATAATAATAAATTATAATGTAAATTTACTATATCAGATTTATTTTTACTTTTATAATTTTAATTAAAGTTTTTATGAATTTAAGGAAATATTTTTTTATTTAAGTAATTTATTGGTAATATATCGTACATACCTAGGAATTTCCTCCCATTTGATGGGAATTTTCGAGAATTAGGGGATATTTTTGGAATTATCTCTTGATCCCCTCTAGATTTTTTTAATTTTGAAAAAATTATCGTTAAAAAATGCAATAAAAATACACCCACTCTATACCCCAAGATTTTTTTCGTTTTACCCCACCCTATACCCCCTAAAATCTAAAACCTTGCTTTACTCTGATTTTTATGATATCATAACAAATATCCTAACATTTTATAGATTATTTTTATAAATTTTATTTAATTATACATTTATTTTTTTAAAGCTACACTTAAAACTTTAAATTAAAACTTTAGTGTAAAAACTATAATGTAAGCGGTATTAAAAAACTAACATTGATTTTTTTCAGTGAAATTTGAAACTTGTTATAATTATTTGTTATAAGCCATAACAGGGATTTCAACCTTTTATTATTATTTTTATTATTTTATTATTATTTTTGATTTCTAACTTATAATCTGTTTACATGTATTTTGAAGGCAATTGTATTTTTGACATTTATAATGATTTTTGTTATTATTTTTAATCCTTGAATTTATTTGATACACTTTTTTGAGTTAAATAAGCTTTTAATATTAATTAAATAGCTATTCTGATTGATTATTTAGTTAATTTTAGTATCAATTAACCTTTTTCTATTTCTGGCCAAATGTTAATTATTTTTTGTTAATTACATTTTGAATATATGTTTATAGATTATATTATATTGAAATTGATTCAAACAAATCGGATTAAATAATGAGCAAACAGTCGACCCTTTTCTTTGGTGCGGCAGTTGTTGATCTCATAACGTAAGTCATCAATGTTTTAAATATACCGTTAATTTTTTAAATATAATTTATTTAGCTAAAAATTAATTTCTTAATTAAAATGTGTTTTATGTGTATAATATTTATTTAAAAAATAACACATTATAATTTATTATTAAACGTTGCGTAATTGAAATTAATTTATTAATTACATTACTATTAAAACAGTTATACTCAACGATTTCCAGCTCCAGGAGAGACAGTAAGTGGTAAAGGGTTTCATAAAGGATGCGGTGGAAAGGCGTCCAATGCCTGTGTTATGAGTGCCAAACTGGGACTATCAGCTTCAATGCTTGCAAAGGCAATATTTTTTTATTACAATATATTTACAATACTTTAAATAAATGTTTAAAAAAACATTATAATTGATATTAACTCTAAACAGATTGGAGACGATATATTTGGACGCGAACTTCTCGATAATTATAAAAGATTTAACATTAATATCGGTAAAAATGATTAAACAAATTATTATATTTAGATCATTAAAATTAATTTATAATTTATTTTACAGACAATGTTTTACTAACTAAAGACATATTTACCGCAACGGCTGCTATTTGTGTTGCAGACAGTGGTTTGTATTTGACTTTTTATTGAATACCGTATAACTATATTATAATTATAATATATGATTGTATTTAAAATTAGGTCAAAACACTATAGTATATGTCCCTGGTCCTACCAATCAGTTAACACCTGATGAGATCATTGCCATTGAGGATCAATTGTTCAACAATTGTCAACTATTTATGGCCACATTTGAATGTCTTCCCGAAACATTGTTAACATTACTGAAAATTGCTCGCAAAAAAGGAGGTAAATATTTAATGATTTTTTATGTTTTCACATTTGATATTTACTTATTATAAACTATTATTTAAATAGCAAACTAATTTTGTTATGTTAATAGAATTATAATTTAACTAATATACAATTCAGTTATACATAATTGATTACATAATACATGGAAATAATTTAAGCAAATATAATAATAGTTTGATTTTAAATATTTACAGTTTTTAAATAAAATCTAATAAACTTCTATGAATTAATTAACATAAATATTTTTGTCTGTTATTTGATGGTTTATTTATATCTATTAAATGAATAATTTGATAACAAATATTGATTTTTATTGTGATTCTTTAATGAGTTTTACGGTTTATTTAATGAAATTTTTATGATTAACAAATAATAAAACTAAATTTATTTTTTAACAATTCACGTTTTTCTACATTATATAAATAATTTTTAAATTCAATTTTTGTGAATTTAGCATTATTTTAATACCAAATATCACAACATAATTTTTATACTACCGTGCATTTTGATTTTGTTTATATAATTTAATTTTCTTTTTTATTTATTATTTATGAAAAATGTGTAATATCTAATAAATTGGTGAAAATTTATTTTTATTATATTTTTTATGCTTAAATAGTTTCTAACCACTATATAGTACAATAAATCGATTGATTTATTGATTTGAGTCTCACTTTTTTTAATAATAAGTTTAATAAGAATTTTTTTATTTATACAATAATTTTATTACATATTATATGTTAAATATTTATGTTTAAACAGTGAGAACCCTAGTCAATGGTGCGCCTCCTTTTCCCAACAATCCATTGCCAGAAATGTATCAATTATTTGACACATTTTGTGTCAATGAAACCGAAGCCATGATAATGACTGGTATTAACATTGAGAGTGTAGATGACGGAAGAAAATCATGTCGTGAACTATTAAAGCTTGGATGCGGTGCTGTCATACTGACTATGGGAACTAACGGTGCCATTTACATGGACACCAATAGTGATATATATGTGCCCATTCAGGAAAAGGTGACGCCAGTGGATACTACAGTACGTAATGCTATTTGTTTTGTTATTTTTATTTTTGGTAATTTTATGACAACCTTAACACACCTCATAAAATATACATAAAAGTCTATATAAAGTAAAACTGTTTTTATTAGACAGCAGTAAAAACAATCATAAAAGGGTTCAATTAATCACAAAACAATTTATTTGACAAAAAAATGTTATATTTATTATTAGAAATGAAGACCTGTTATGAAAGATTGTGATGTAATAATAAAAAGATAAAACAAAACCATTAAATAGGATGTGATTTCATATTATACTTGTATATAATACACTATGAATTTAACAAACCATTTATAATAATAAAATGTCAGACATTGCGATTAAGAGACAACGATATGATTTTTATATATTAAATTTAATGGTCGATATTGTATATTATTTTTTTGCTATTTTATCCTAAAGTCAAGGGTCGATTTGTTGTATTATTAAAAATATCTATAACTGTTTAACGATTTCTTACTGATTATTATTATTTGTAGAAAATATGATATACAAGTATTTAATTAATATTTAAAATTATAAATCCATAGTTATTTTTTTACAAACAAATATTAACTAATTTATTGAGATTTATTAATTTAGCGCTTAAATGGCAAGAATCTGTTTTTAGACAATTAGCTATTAAATTATTCCCAAATCATTAACTATTTATTTAGTCTAAGTTTATATTATTGTTTGTTAATTTAGTAACTAATCTTATTTTATTGTACTTTTTTTTGTCTGATTGAATTGTTTTATGTTTTTTTGTTTTTAGTTATTTATAATTTATAATATAAATAATAAAAGCTCTCTTCTTATTGATTAAATAATATAGTCTGTATATAATATAAAACTAATAATATAAATATAAGTAGTTATATTATTTGGTAAGTCATTATTACAATTTTACAATAGTTTAGTAATTTAAATGAAAATACTCTTAATTTTTTGAAAAAAAGGTTTTAATTCCCGTATTAGATTAATTTGCACAAAATAGTTATGAAATACGTGTACCAAAGTAATTAGCTATTATAATCTTTAGACATTACAAATAGATTATATCAACGATGTTTTATACAAACTACAGTATATTATATATACATTTTATATATTTATGTAACAATTTGTCATGAAAAAAATATATTACATTTTAAGCTAATATTTATTAAATCGCAAGTATTATATCGACGCATACATTATTTTCATTAAACTTAATAGTCATATGAAAAAATCATATGAATAATAATAATAAAGTTTACGCACGAAGTTTGCATAATATTATTATTATTTATTTCACAACTTTATTTTTTTGGTACAAAATAACTAACCATTAGTATAATTGTATTGAATTTTAATACAAATTTCATGGTCATAGTTATATATTTTATATTTGCATAAATACAGTATTGTTATACTATATAATATAGGGAGCGGGAGATGCATTTATGGGAGCATTGGCTTACTATATGGTATGCCATCCATCACTTGGCATTGAGGAGCAAATGAAACGGTCGTGTTTTATAGCGACCCGATCGGTATTAAAGACGGGGACACAAACCAGTTATCCAGATAAACATGAATTGCCTCGTAATCTATTTATGTGAAATATGAGGCCTTAAATAATTAAAATAGTAAATTGTTTTTTTATATTTTGAGAATATATTTATAACTAATTTTTTAAAAGAATATTCTACATTTGATTTATTGTTTTTTTTTGTTAAACGATGAGTTAACTTATAATGTGTAAACATTTAATATAATTGAATTGTTGAACACTATTTTTGAACGTCAACAATAATATATCAAAATAAATAATGACAACTTAAAAGTTAACTTAATTTTTCTAATACAGTATATATTTTTTTCTGAAATTAGAGTTTTTGTTTGTTTATTCAATTTGAAAAATTGAGGGCAAAGTTTTAGATATTATTAAATTTTATAAAATATTTTGTTATCAATTTTACATTTTACTATATATAGCAATATATAATAAGTAATTTATATAATTATTTGAATATTTTACAAATGTATTTATATATATATATTATTATTATTATAAACTTGTTTTTTAATTAACTGAATGTAAAAATGTAAAATCATTTGTCATTAATATATTATATAAAAATTACAATTATTTGACAAAACAAAAATTATTTTATACTGTTTTGATTATTTTTAATAATGATTTAAATTTTTATGTCTAATATGTAAAACTTAAAATTTTCTACAATTTATATTTATACTTAATAAAAATTTAATAATAGAATATTTTTAATGATTTTATATTGCATTTTTGTGACATTTTCTCACATTTAGTTTTTTATATCTAAAATTATTTGAATTTTTAAATTAATAAATAGGATATATTGTTAATATTATTGTAAATTTAATAAAAATAAGAAAAATTTTATTAAAATTCTTATATATTTTATAATTGGTTCGAAATTTATTGCAAATATTTTAAATATATTCATACAAATAATTTGATTTATATACTCATATAAATTACATTACATTAGTTTTTTATTAAGTCAAATAATCAATTTTATGCTTTTTTATTATATTAATTTTTTTTAAAATTAAATTTTAACATATAATTTTATTATCTATTTCAAACAATTAAAGAATATAAATCAATAATTTTATAGTATTTTATATTATTGTTATATAAATACCTTAATACTATAAAACATCAATTTATTTAATGATGTTTCAATAAAATTCATTTTAGTTAAATGAATTATGATATTAAATTATTTTTATATTAAATTTACTGATTATATTTTACCAATTTATAGAGTATATACAATTTAAAATTTTTATTTTTTTATATAAAAATACAGTTTATATGTTACATAATTTTAAAGTACTTTAGTTAACAGTAATATAGTTTATTATAATAACTTATAATAGATAAAATAGTAGTTTATTGTACAATAAATCTAATATAACACACATAACTAGTAAACAAATAGTAAATTTACATTTGTAATATCAACAATATTTAAAAATAATGAATGCGTAAAATTATATATTTATTCTTATAAATTTAACATTAAATATCACAAAAATTAGAAAAATTTATTATTGATATTACATTTGAATATTTTATAAATTTGATTATATTTATCATAAGACGTGAGATTTATACAGTATTTAAAATATATTTTAAACAAAATATTAAATTATTTTAAATAATATAAACATTAAATTTTAAAAATAGTTATTTATCAAGGAAAGCTGGATTTTTTGACCAGTGTACTTTTGTTGACACACCATTGTTATCACAATGTTTGGCTACTGTCTGAGTCATGGGTTGTCCTCCGCCGCCGACCACCGAATTGTTATTATTACTATTACTTTTACTACCGCTGGCCTTATTGCGGACCCGACTATTTGTGGCACTCGGCGTTTGACTTGTGTTGACAGCACAGCAACCGTTGACGTATAGGATAAATGCGGCCCTAAATCTGGTCGATAATACTGAATATATCTTTTTTGTTTTGTTTTTTTTTTGAGAAAGAAATAATATAAAATTCAATTATTTTATGGATTCAGTGCTAAGCACTCAGTGATAAAATTAATAATCTTATTTCAAATTGTAACTCAAGTATTTGTATTTACTTACCAATGGATTCAACGAACTGTTCAGATAATAGAGACAACCTATCATTAAATAAGAAATGCTTTAACTATTGAACTTTGAAATTATTTTTTAACTTTATATTAGTTTTTCAGTTGTGATGTGATTTTAGGATTTTTAATGTTGCAATTTATTTACAACAAATAATAAATATAATGTAAATATTCAATATAATTAAATATTCAATGCTAGAATCCAGTGATTATTATACAAACTAAACATTTAATAAACAAATTTATAGCGTTAATTACCTGCTAATAGAAATAAGACCTGGTTGACTTGGCGTAATGTGTTAGTCCAGGTCGAGTAAAGGCTAATATAGAGGAACAGTAGTCTCTGGGCGTGAAATGGACACCAACATAATGAAAATACAATGACAATGCAAACTATAGATAAGGAAACAGATGGTAATGTTAGACAAAATACAACTTTAGATACGGTATATAAAGTAATATAAAAATAAATGTTAGACAAGAATAGCAATTATTGGTCACTAAAATACATTCAATGATTATAAGCTTCATCTGACACACATTTACTATAATTGGTATAATCACTATTATTCAGTATTGATATCAATTGGTTTTTATAGCATTTATAAATATAACATGATGATTTTAGTATTCAAAAAATAAAATAAATTTTAAGTATTATGATAAAAATATGATAATATAATAAAAATATTGTAATAATATATAAATGGTTAATATATAGTGGTAATAATAATAATACTAAAATATTTTATATGTGGATATAAAACTTGGATATCATAATAAAATTGATCGACACGTTTTAAAATTAATTTCCTATTTTTAAACTATTTTTTAATAAAACACAGTTTAAACAGTATGACAATTGACAACTTGAAAAAGTTATACTTTATAAATAAAGTAAACCACAGAAGGGATAGTTAGCTTGAAATTGTTTGTTTTAATATAAAACATACAATAATCAACATTAAAGTTAATTGTATTAAGACATCAATGAATGGCTAATAAAAAATGAATGACTGATTGTATTGAATGGTTTGAATGCGTGTCTGAAATTTGAAAACAATTTGTCTATTTTGTTATATTATAAAAATTTAATAAAATCGATAAATGGATTGATTTAAAAATTGTGTTACTATTTATACAGAATATATTACACAATAGCGTTATAATATTAGCGTTGGGTAAATATAAATTTTCTAATAATGAAAAAATAGTTTCTAACTTATACTTATTAGTAATTTTTTCTTTGTATGTAAACTTCATTAAAAACTATGAACAATGTCAATTTTTTATTATTAATTAAAAATTTAACAAAAACATACTTATTTAATATAATTTATTTAAAAAATTTATAAATTAAAAACAAGTTTAGTTAATCTCATTGAATTATAATTAACTAAATTAAACTTTGAAATTTAGATAATTTAAATTTTTATAACCTTAAGCCTTTTAAAAATTTATTAAATTACTCATAAACTCGTATTTTTTTGTATTAGATTATAAATGTTTGCATAACTAATAGAATGTCAATTTTTACTATATAAATGTAAATTTATTTATATGATATTCATACACAAACAATACATAATAATAGGTTACTATAACCAATAATGCATGTTATAATATGTCTACATTTTAAATAAATTAAATGCACTAAAAATGACAATAGTTTTTGTTTATAATACATATATTTAACTTTTCATTTACAGTCTATACCTTATTATATAACTTATTAGCATTAATATTTGTATTTGACACTTAGTTTAAAAATTAAATAATTATAAATTGTCAAAAAAATTAGTTGTCTAAAAAATTTCAAAAATAATTTTTATATGAAATATATATTTTTACATTTCAGTTCTTTTATAATACACTCCATTAGATAAATAAAAAAATAATTTTATATTCACTGATATATTATTTAATTTTATTTAAGTTTATACTTTAAAAGTTAGATTTATTTTACATATTTTTATTAAAATCCATATTATTTCCTAATTTGTTGACCAAAAAATCTCATTTTTATTAACAGTTAGCAAATATGTTTTGAATGTTTTATTTATGATTTCAAAATACAAATATTGACAAAAATCCAAATAACATTTAATGTAAAAAAATCCATTCACTCAAACAATATGTGGCTTATATGAGATTTATTTCAAAAATTATATTTGTATTTTGATCCATATTTTCAAATATTTTGTGAGAAACTTTGTTTTAAAACTTTTTAATCTTATAATTGAAAAATATTTATATATTTCAAATAAATATTTTGATAAAAACAGGATATAATTTAATTTATAAATTTTTTAAATAAGTGTATATATCAAAAAAATTGTCGCTTAAAAACAATGTGAAGTTGACCCCCTCTTATAAAAATTAAAATATTTAAATTGAATTATTTAATAAAAATTTGTAAAATAGTTTAAACTAC
The DNA here is from genome assembly GCF_028296485.1 of Oppia nitens. Lineage (NCBI taxonomy): Eukaryota > Metazoa > Arthropoda > Arachnida > Sarcoptiformes > Oppiidae > Oppia > Oppia nitens. Next base: position 3,531,998 of record NW_026533199.1, read on the forward strand.
GTTAAAATTAAGCCAAAATAATATTATTTTATTTAAAAAATGTCATTAAAATAAAGTATTTATAGAATTTTTGGGATTTTGGGATTTTGAAAATGTAATAAAAAGTTACACCCATTCTATACCCCAAAGATTTTTTCATTTTTACCCATACCTTCTAAGATCCAAAACAATGCTTAACCCTTAAATATATTTGTATGAAATAATTAAAATAATGTATTTTATAATTTAAAGTAGTAAATTTCAATCTTACAATTATTTTACTGAATGTAATATTTTAATTTTTAAAGTTAAACAGAGAAATTGTATTTTTATTGCACAATAGAAAACATTAAACTAAAATTAATTAATAATATAATAATTTTAAAGACATTTTTACATATAAATTAGTTTAAAACAATTAATGATGATTATAATTATTAAATATAATACCATGTTAAATTCTTCTAAGTATTCATTTAAAAAATTAATGTCAAACTAAATAATTAATATTTACCGGTAATACTACAGTATTATTACAACTATCTGTAATAATCGACTTAATAAAATCTGATTTAATCATTTAATAAATATGAATAAAATATTATTTTTCTTAATGATTACGATATGTAAAAATAATTTAAATTTTATAGTTGTCTAACGCCTATTTTAAATTATAGTATAAATATTATACAACTCTGTATTAATATTCCACATAACTATAAATAGTTAAAATATTTTTTTTGTAAAAATAAAAACATGTTCAATATTTGATACTCTATAGTAAATTGTAAATTGAAATGAATAAATTTTTAAGTTAATTTTATTAATTACTTTGTAGAAAAAACTTAATGTATATAATATTTTTTTATATTGAGGACCAATGTTTATATAATTAAAGGGATGAATATATTGAGGACCAATGTTTATATAATTAAAGGGATGAAAATTACTGTATGATAAGTGCCACTAAAATCATTGTTATCTAACAATTAGTAAATAAGTTATATAATTTTAATTAATTTTTAATGAACAAATTTTCTATCATAACATAAAAATTGTTTCGTTATAATTTATTGATATAATTTAACTAATCAATGAGTAATCATGAATAATATAATATTAAAATGAATTATTAATACGATTATACTAAAGTTATTAATTATTAAATGTGTTGCCTCCCAGTTACCAAACTAATTAATTTTTAAAATTAAAAATAATAATTAATTGTTTTCAAAGGATTTATCAGTAATATCATAATATAAAGTTTGATAAATTCAATTCTCAGTTCTTTATATGTACTATTAAATGTAAATATTAATTAACTTAAATTTCAATAAAAGATAATTAATATAAAAGTATTGTATAAATAAATATGTATATTAAACATTAATTAAAATAAAGTCAACAAATAACTATTTTTATGTTCATTAATAGTTGAATTATATTAAACTCTAAATCATTTTACATTTACCATGTTAATTATAATTATCAAATCAATGATATATTTGATTTGCAATTATATAGTAATTCAAACATCCAATATCTTAATTTATAACAGATAATATATAATAACATATTAAATTATAATTTGTAACAATTTATAAAAAAATATCTAGCATAATTAGTTCACAATAACCAGTTTTTAAGATTAAAATAGTATTTTATATATAGATACAGTATTATCATACATTTATTTAGAATTATTTAGAAGTTATTTTTTTCTTTAATTTGTTATTTTATTTATAATATAAATAGTATATACAGTTAATACTTGTACTGGATTTATAACACTTACATACTTATATATAATTTATATACTGTATAAATATTGATATATAATATAAAATTATTATACTCTATTTGTCATTTATGTTATATAATACGTTTTGAACGCTGCCGAGAAAAAATTGCTTAAAAAACAATAACATGATAATAGTGTTTATTAATAATAATATGATATTATAATAAAAATAATAAGATTTGAATAATAATGAAATGGTAAACAAAAAACAAGATTAAGTCTCAATATTTACAGAATTGATTAGAAATATTAGAAGCGATTATATATAAAAATATAGAAATTATAATTTGTTATTAAAATGAAAATATAATATCAAAAGCAGTTAGAAATGGGAAACCAGAGTTAAAGTGTGATCAACTGAGTCATCATTTTAATCCTCAATTACTTTTGGTTTTGTTTTATGCCTAAATCTATGGCTAAAAATTGTATTATTCTGTATTATTACATTATTAGCTTTTACTATATTATAGAAATAAGTCGACATTTGGAGAGAGAGAGAGAGAGAGAGAGAGATTTGTGGTATAAGACATAGAAAACATTTTTATTTTTATCACTTTTTCTGGTAATATGAATGACAGAGAAACTAATAAAATTAGAGTTAATGCTTATACCCGACTGTGAGCTAAACACTATTAATGTGTTGATAAAAAATAAAAGGTATTTCTAAAGCAAATCTAAATCATACCCAACATTCTGATGACAATCTTTCGCGACTGCATTATCTTACGGGATGTTCTGTGATCTGCCAAATGTAGATCCGGATGATTCAGTGGATCCAGTTTTGTGGCTCTTTTCAGTTTTCTGGCGATTCGGTAATAGAGAAGCGATATAATAGTCAATGGGATGAGAAAAAATATTATGGTTGACGACAACATTATAGTCTCCCAGTGAAGGTTTGGCTGATTAAAAGGCAGTCCACACCACGCGCTTTCATACAAGGGCTTAGAGTCGACAAACAGATAATTGATTTGTGTGAACAATGACAATGGTATGGCACCGATCAACGAGAAGATCCAAATGATGACAATGTTTCTGATGGCTATTCTCTTAATGCGAGACATTTCATCCTTAGTGTTGAACAATGACTGCGAATTCGGTACTTTAGGCGAACCACAGATAGCCATATATCGCTCCAAAGTAAAGGTTACTATATATTGTCAATCAATACACACAAAGTAATCCATTGAGACATTTATTTAACACCGATATCATTGACGCAAAACATTAACAAATAATTTTTTCCTGTAATTTATAATTCAATTTTTGTTTTCTTTAGTGATGGCACTTACCTAATGTTAAAACAGATGCGTTGGCTGTACTTTCAGGAACTAGTGATTTAAGTCGACATATGGTTACTCCCAATGAAAACGGATACTGGTGCCATAGTGTATACAATTCTAATGGCATACCTGAGCAATAGTTATATAAACAATAGTTATAATAACTCTTTTTTATATACAACTCAATTTCCAAAAGTCTAATTTGTCTGATTTATTTAAAAAAAACTATTTAAAGATATTTTACAAAATATATAAAATATAATATAATGAATATATGTTTTATATTTTTACATAAAAGTTATAATAAATGTTTTTTCATATAAAATTATTTTATTTTATTCAATGATATAAGAAAAAAGTTTACAGATGAGTGAACCATTAAAATTGCTGGTCTCAGTGTTTTATTAAATTTGAATAATTGTGTTAAATTTATGCTTAAAATATAAAATGATTATAAAAATGAAGGCATTAAAAAAACAATAATAACAATTAGTTTTAGAAAACTAGTGATTGTTTAAAATCCAAAACAATATTTTTGGAAAATATTTTAAAGCACTTTAAAAATATATATCATTTTTTGTCAATTTTATGTAAGAATGCATTTGTATATCAATATTATAGATACAGAAAATTCTTAGTAAAACATGTTTTTATGTTGTGATCAAAGATGTGCTACATTTGGGTCACTTATGCCTCAATGAAAGTAACAGTACTGTAGTTATACAGCCTTTAAGACATATATTGCTATTGGCTTTACATTGAAAGACATAAATTTTGACAATACTTTTTGGTTTAGTGTAGTGTTTGGTAATCTATTGCTTGATCTGAAAATGCATTTCTTTAGTGATGTATTATATAAATTATAGACAGTCTATACCAGTCATGTATATACTATTTATTGTAACTAACATACATCTATGGATAGTTAAATGATATAATAATAAATGGTGTGATATATAGTGAATACTCTATAGGATTGATATCAATGTCGATATATTAAGTTAAAAATGTTGTTTTTATAGATTAACTTAATGATAAGCATCACTACTGATCACTATCACTGTGAATCCACTTTTGAATATCACTATAAAATAAGTATTTTTATCTCAAAAATAGCAATTCATTTAATGTAAAAACCCTGAACATCAAGTTAGCGGTAATAGTAGTCATTAGCAAAAAAATAGTTGATATAAATGAATATATATATTCATTTTTAATGTATTTCTTATTTTTTGATTTGTTGTAATTTTACTAACAAATAAAAACAACTACTAGTGCTTATAAATGTTGGTTTTAGTAAAATAAATTTAATTAAAAACATTTTATGAAATCCTATGTGTTTTTTTTGAAGGAAATTAAATGTAATAGTAATGTAAAAAAATATAAATAAATGAAAAAAGTGAAAATAATAGTTTAATGTGGTAAATATATAAAAGTATCACTAAAACATTGTTATAACTAGTAAAAATTAATTATAATTAATGATTGATTACCAGTAAAATTTTACTGATTACAGTATACTATAACATAATCATAACTTAATTACACTCTTTTAGTTTTAATAAATAAATATATAATAACACTACAATTGAATTATTAAATGATATAAGCAAATCATTTTTGGTGAACCAATCATTAAATATAAATATAATGTATATATGATTACATAACAAACTAAATGAAACTCTAAGTTAATAGCTTACCGCATATCAATGTAATGAGATCAGTGATGGCCAAATTACACAAATATAAGTTTGTAATTGTTTGCATGTATCGGAATCGTAGTATAACTAGTATTGTGACCACATTCCCCAATACACCGAATATTAATATTATTATATAAACAACTGTTAGCGGTATTAACCACGAAAGAGACAATGATCTCTGTGGTCCCAAAATAGTGGCGATATATTCAAGATTTTTTGTTTCATTCATTACTATACAACTATTTTTTAAAAAATTATTTTTATTAAATTGTTTTATTCAATAAATTTTAAAATGCCGTTAAAATTTCTGAAAGAGTGATAAAATGTAAAGTTGTTTTACTTTAATTAAATATATATAATTAATAATATAGAGATCAAACAGAAAGCATGTATAACATTGTTGTTGAGGACAGATATATATACGGTATTATTAACTGACGATGAATTGTTGCCAACAAAGTTATAATTATATCATTTCTTATGTTTTGTAACGCGATTTTCACATTACTTATCGCTTATGTATATAAACTATATATTTATAAACAATATAAATACACTGTAGTAAACATACAGTTAAAAAATAGAGTTGATTTAGAAAACCAACAAAAATAGACAAAAAAAATAGATTCAATTTATATATTTGTGGCACATATTTGATGTACAATACATTAGATATTTATTTGATCAAACATTTATTTGGATTATTTTTCAACACAATGTAATAATGCCACACAAAAATTACTACAAAGTTATATATATATATATATATATATATCCTTAATAAAAATATTTTTTTCAATAATTTACTTTTATAAATTTAAATATAATTATTTAATTGATTGTTATTAAGAAAACAAGTTATAATAGTCTCATATAAATTCTTAGAATATAATAATTTTTAATATTAAATATAAAAAACTATATTATTAACTTTTAAAACATATATATATATATATAATTTTTGTTTTTTAATAAGAAACGAGACAATGTCACATCAAATATATGTGAAAATAGAGAATTGTGTGACACAATTAATAAGAAAAAATATATAGCAATGATATCATTTGATAATAAGATATCATTGTTAATAATGAGTTGTAATATACTGTACTATAAATGAGTTTTTATTATAATTATTTGACAGAGAAGTCGAGTTTATTTATGAATGAAGTTTTGCTTTTGACAGTGAATTTACTGATAAAATAACTGATAATTTTTTATCTCTCACTGTTTTCCACCAGTTTTAGTGAAAGTTAAGCCGACCTGCGCTTTACAAGTGGATCACATGTCATACGAGTGCCGCACAGTTATGTTATGTGTGCTCTAATAGAGTGCACACACACTCTCAATGCCCGCAATTCTTGTGCCACTTCTAGTACTAAACACAGAATATTCTGTACTTTTCATTCATTACTCGTACGGATCGGGTTTATGACAATTTTTCTACACTTGTCTGCGTAGGAGTTCCTGTTTATTATCTACAAACCAAACACAACGCTATAGTTTATAATGAATTACATATAATTATAGTTATATATATATATATATAATTCTTTTATCATTTTTTCTACTATTTATGCTATAATTAAAAAATAACCATGTATACTTTTGTTTGTTTGTTTGTTTGTGTGTTTGTTGTAATATTACGTTGACTACGAGTCATGTAAACCACATGATTTTGTGACATAATTTGCTAATTTGCTGAAATAATTTTTTTTATTTTTTAGCACTAAGTTAAACTCTGCATTGATTTACAGTATTATTACTATTTATTATATTATTAATATTGCTTTAATTCATTAACAATATGATTGTGTAAGTACAGTCTATTAGTAAGATTAAGTAACAATTATTATACTAATGTTTGGCTAAATTTTCACTAAATATAACTTTTGAAATAATAAAAATAAAATTATTTTTATAATAAATAATATAACTTAGAAAAACAATTATTATTAAATATATTTATAAAATACTAGACAACTAATAACATTATTACATACATAAATAAAATAAAAAGTTTATATAATATATTTTATAAAAATAAATACAAATAAATCATTTTAGCTATAAAGATTTAATATAAAATACTAATAATACTATAATTATTATATTAAAACTAACAAACATTTATTGTTAGTCAGATTAAAAAAATATTGTGTTGCAATTTTTCAATATTTGTTTTGATATTTAAAATATATATAATATTTAGAAATATATTTATTTAATAAAATGATTATTATATTTTAAATATTGCATTGACTTTTTCATTTAAAGTTAAATTTAATCAGTTTTTTACAAATTTCAGTATAATCTTTTATCACTAATAACAATAAATGTTAAATTAATAGTAAATTTTCTATTCTTGTTATTGTTATAAATAGATTTTTTCGCAATAATATATTTAAGTATTAGATTCAATAATTTAAAAACTAATATATTATATGCTGTACTTACAGTAATAAATTAATTTTTATTTGAATTGTTTTAGATTTTACTTAACTAACGTTTGCTGAAAATAATAGCATTTATCAAATTAATTTAATATTTGTTAATACTTTTAACTTTTATTAATAGTAATTAGTGTTAACATTCCTTCATTATATTATTGTTTATATAAACAAATTTCTAATATTTAAAAATAATTTTAAAATAATATATATGTCATTGATGTTTAATAAATAATTTTTTTTGTTAAAAATATATATGTACAGTATATATCGTAATTAATGAGGTTATATATTTATTTAGTGTAAGTATTCGTAAATTCAGTAAATTAAATACAAATATATTAAAATATAGATTTATAAACGAGATTTATTTTTAGAGTTATAAATCACTTATAAATTAGACCAAATCAATCTATTTTAATGATTTATTTATCTATTTATTTATTTATTGTTTCGCTTAATATTTAAGTTATTTCGTTTGACAAATTAAAATAATGTTTTGGAAAATACATTTATTTATAAATGTTTTATTTTTATAAGAAAACAACTTTTTTAATTCAATGTAATGTTTTTTTACAAAACAAGTACTTTTTAATCCCTTTTTATGAATGTTCCTAAAGATCGATAATGTCATCACTTTAAAAATATTATGACTTTAAGTATGAAAAATTAAACAATTTTTAGGACAAAATTTTATTAATAAACAGTATTTGCTTTCTTTCTTAATATAAATTGTTATGCATTTATATTGTTATTAATTATAGTAATACAATACTATATTATTAACATTAAATAAGATAATAAATTATTTAATACAAAGAATTTGAAAGAGATTAGTCATTGAAAACAAATTATGTTTAATTCATACATTAGTTTTATTGATTTTTTTATTCTGTTATTTCTAAGAATATACGTTTATATTTTTTACAACTAAACATTATAACAAACCAAATCTGATTACAATTATTACTGTTATTATAGATATAAATAAATATTCAGTATAGTTTATAAACAATAATTATGTTTGAATAACATATAAAAAATCAAGTCTATTTATATTGATTTTGTGTATGATTTAGATAATATACTTACGTTTATGTTAATCAATAATTCTTATATTTTGTAAGTTTATAATATTAAAATGAAAACCTATAAAATTTAAATAATATTAACATAATTAGACTTTCAAATTATTTCTATTTATATTATAAAACCAATAAAATCGTTTTAAATAAATAAAATAAAACTCAAATAAACTCCGAGTTATTAAAAATTTCTATTTTTGTTATTTATTATATAGAGTAGTTTTCAAATAAAAATTTGATGTTCAGTTTAAAAAAGATTATTTATAATAATTTATTATTAATATTCTAATTTTGTTAATTAAATATATTTAGACATGTATATAAATATAGGATAAAATTTGAATTAATATTCATAATTTTTAAATTCATTATAAACATATTAAAAATTAAATAAGTTATATATTTGTATCATATTAAAAATATATAGTATTAAAATATTATATATTGAAATATTATCAAATTTGTCATTTTGTTATATTTTATTATTTTATTAATAATAGTATATAAATATTTAGTAAAGTGAGACAAATAATTTTAACAAAAAAAGATTACTTTAAATATTTTTATGATTTATACTAAACACTACACAAAATAGAATTTTAATATGTTTTTGTTGAAAGCAATTATTTTTTAGATATTAGTTAATGGATTCATATTAATATCTAAACGAATAAATATATTTATTTTGTATTATTATTTATATAATTTATTTAAAATTATACAAATTGTTCAATAAATTCGTGTCATTTATAAAATCATATGAAAACATTCAAATTGTTTAATAGAACTTTTATTTATTTCTATGAATATTTATATTTAAAAACAATTTAAAATTATAAAATAGTGATTATTAAGTAACAAATAAAATTATTATAAAATATCGAAAACTTTCTTTAATATTTACACTTAAACACTAATGATTTATAAAATTTGTGAAACTTTCATTATTAATAATGTAAATTATAAATTTCGTAATCATGATTCAAATCAATTGTATATATAAATATATATTAATAACAATCTCTAATATTTGTTCGTTTATGAATTACAGATATATATAGATTTATATGCTGTATATAATAGATAAGTAAAATAAAATTTATATAAAATATATGCATTCATTTAAAATAAATTATTACTCTTTTTTTAAATAAAAACTATGTATAAAAAACAAACAAAAGTTATCATTGTTTCTGACGATTATTATTAATCGGTTGCCGTTTTGATGTATTACTGTTGCCATCAGTTCTGGAGGACTGTTGTTGTTGTTGTTGTTGAGTGTTTGTCAAATCCAAATGAATTTGTCGATTAAAATAATTTCTTAATTGTTTTGCCTTCAATCGGGTCAGTCTCTCATTTTGTGAGTTCAGTGTCATTAAGACATCATTTAATTCTTGTTTGACAACAGATATAGTACTGAGAAATGCTTTTATGGATTCATTATTATTATTATTATTAGTATCCATATCGTTGTTGGTTGACATAAATGAAGAGCTGTTTGTAGTTGCCTTCATATCTAAGCTATTCATCTCATGAGTTGTACTATTCATTAGATGATTAATATTATTATTATTACTATTATTAAAATTTTTTGCTGCATTTTTTAATTTGTGATCACTTTTTGAACTCATTAAAGAGCTATCAATGTGTTGAACACTCAAATGTGGGCTTAAATTACTATCATTTGTCATCTCATTCATTGAAATCACAAGTTTTTTCAATTGTTTGTCATTCATATCATAATTGCTTTTATTTTGGATCTTTTTATCGTCAATTGGACTCAACGAGTCATTTATGGTTAATATAGTATCATTAGTTGTGACAGTGTTTAGCATATCATTTGTGGAAATTGTATCAATAGTTTCGTCGCCATTTAGCCGCAGATCTTGTTCATCAAATCTAATCAATTGATTGTCATCATTGGCCGATATTTCTCGTTTCAAGTTATGCAACAAACGGATAGTAATTTGCTGCCAATTTTCTTCTTTATCACAATCACTTCCATTCAAATCATAGTCTTCGTCAGCACTTCTATCCTTACAATCAATCTTGAGGTCATCAACGGGACCGACCAATAATTGATTGTTGTTATTAATAAAATGAATACTATCGAGATGTGTGGCCATCAGTTGATTCTGTGACCTCAATCTAACCACTTCTTTGATGAGCTCATGTCTACATCTTTCCAAATAAGAGCACTTCTGTTCGCATCTCTTCAGTCTTTCAATTAAATCACACAAAGCTATCCGTAGTCCTAAATCATCGGATGAACTGTTCATTATGTCTTCTAAACCAAACTTGTCATCAATTATATGCAAACAATCATAACTTGGATATCAATCGGTGGCTAATTTTGACCATCAATTTGGATACAATATTGTATTTTTAAGATACCATTCAATAATAGATTCAATGGATTAGTCAAACCATATATGGAGTTGTTTTGTTGGCCACTGTATTGAACACAATTTGGTGCTTATTTTAAGACATGAAATGCTTATAAAATCAATTGGATATCAATGAAGATGTAATGATGGGATCAAATGAGGTGATCATCGCATCCGACTCACAGTTATGTCAAACGTATTCATATATTTATCACTCAATATATGCGACTCTAAGGGTTCACTCGTATTGATAGTCAATGCAATGCAAATGCAATGCAAACACACAAACATATGGGCAATGGTTTCGATACTTCAAACACGTTATTCATGTGTTGTTTGGTTTAATAAACACACAAAACATTGCAAACAATTAAAAGGCATTGAAATTGATTTGCATTTGATTTATAGTTTTAATTTGATTGTCATTTCAATTGAAATCATTTGATAACCGATCACTTACTTCACTCATGAAGACATTCATCGATTAGGCTTATTGTGGTTAATTATAAGACATTTGTTGGACAATAACAATAACAACAACAACAATGACAGCCAAAGTATTCAATGTGTTTGCAAATCTCGAGACTGAGTTCTTGGAGGCCAAGAAAAGCCTTAAAGATGTGGACGAATCCATCAAAAGAGTGACCGGAAGGGAACCCAAGTATGTATTTAAGAGACTAATTGTTATTTAATGTTATCATCTGATGGTTTATTGTTTGTTTGATGGATAGCAACAGTAATTTCATGACTAAAGTAGTCAAAGAACGATCAGTCGATCGACCGAATCGGTCGACAGCATCGTTGGCCAGTAATTACTCGAAGTCTAACTCAGTCGTCGACGAACAGTCATATGAACCGCAAAGAAAGAGACGGTTTTACGGCAATAATATGAACCGGTATTTGAAAGGCATTTGTTATTTCATATCATATCTTAATAATCGATAAATTTATTGATTTGTATTATTAGATCACGTATTAGTGAGAGAGAGTCGAGCAATGACTTCGACGAACCGATCCGTAAGCCGACTGTCCAGTCATCAGTTGTGGCGCCCACTCGTGAAGTGAAACCACGAACTCAAGCCTTAGAAGAACAGAAAAAGGATAAGAGTTTGGCCCGAAATAAGCGTATGTTTGGTATGATTTTAGGTACTCTTCAAAAGTTTCAAAATGAAGAATCCAGTAAAAGGGATACGGTTTGTGATAATTGTGTTTTATCTAAAATGGTTTACGACTAATGTGTATATATTGTCTTAAAATAGCAAACAATGAAAAGAGTGGAAATTGAGAAGAAATTGGATGAAAAGGCAGAACAAGAAAAGATTGCCTTAAAGAAAGAAAGACGAGAATTGTTTCTAATCAGACGTGAAAAAGAAGCCCAAATCAGACGTATTGAACATAAGATGGAAAGAGTGGAAATTGTATGTTAATTGTGTATTACTTTATCATAAATTAAAGTCAAATTAATGATATCATAAAATTGATGTATTTATTATTGATTAACAGCATCGAGAATGGGAGCGTTCACATCAACATCTGTCTAATTACATCCAAACAAAAACCAAACCAAATATTTTTTATTTGCCCGCAAAACAAACGCCAGAAACTGAAAAGAGATTACAGGAATCTAAAGACAAATATAGATGTATGAGATCTTACACTTTATCAGACAGTTTATTGTTTATATTAGCGATAATTAATTATGTAATTCATTATTAATAAACAGTGATTGTCGCCGAAAAACGGGCTAAAGTTCAAAAAGAATTGGCAGAAATTGATGAACTCTACAAAAAGGAAGAGCAAAATGATGTCATCGATGAAGAAATGGAAGACGTGGTCAACGATGAATCCAACGCAAAGGAGAACAACACAGATGAGCACAAAAATGATGACCAAAATGATGAGAAACTATCAGTTAATGAAACTAACATTAATAGCAATCATATTTCAGACGACCTAAATAAGACTCAACTCTTAAGTGAGTCTATAAATGCCAACACTGGTGAACACTCGCTCAATGGTAGTATTATAGACAATGCCAGCGACGTTAAGATGCAAACTAATGAAGAATCCATTGGTGATAAAGAGTTTGAGCCAATATATGATGAATGAATTGGTGTCAAACATTTTCATGACATTAATCCTATTATTATATATATATTTTTAATTCTAATTTAATGATATCTTTATTTGAGAAAATGTGGTTTAGATGTGTTATAGATATGACTTATATCATATAACACACTCTCATCAAACAAACTCACATTTTATCTCATAAATTATATTTTACATGAATTATTGTTTAAAAAAACATATACAACAAATCAATTATCAAAAAAATTTATTTAGAAATATCTAATTATTTATAGTATAGTACTATTGTCTACTATCAACAATAGCATTTTTTGTTACAAACAAACATTGATTATTTAAACCTTTAATTATACCACCATTTTCTGGTAATACAATATCAGATTTATTTAGTTTAAGACTAGTTTTAACTAAATTACAATTACTTTGACACAAACGATTAAAACTCCAAATATGCAAATATTTACTTTTCCCTTGTTTTGCATAAACCAAAATTTTTTTATACTTTCTATTATCAATGATATCCAAAACACATTTCGTTAATAAGTGCTTAGGTTTTAAATGATATAATTGGTGATTGTATTGGTCTCTAATACCACATAAATCAATGTTATTTATATTACTTTTATTAACAATTATGCAAAAGCCTAGTATGATAGCCCAGTGCGCTCTCTGACCGCCCAAAAGAGTCGGCTCGTGGTTGGCATCGGAATCATAAGGTACCAGAACTGGCAATCCTTTTGCTAAATGTGACACTAATTCATTGATCCTCTCATTTAAGTTGACTTTGATCTCAGTCTCTACTGATAATAGCCTATGCGTTAGTTTCGCCATATTTTCAACTAAAATCAAACATTTTGTAAGTTATATTTTAGACAATTACCGGTAATAGCAATATTTATATAATTTATTTTCAAATTTATTTATTTCAGAGAATAGCATTTGATTCATAAAATTAGTCTCAAGTTATAAATTTGTGAGTATTTTTAACCATAAAAGCTAATCATTAGTTTAATTTAAATAAACTATTAGAGTCTATCTTTATATACTGTATTATATGATAAAAATATTGCCTATCATATATAGTTAGTTTTTATTTTTATAAATTTATAATACGGTAAGTAATAAGACTAGTAGTTTACTGTTTGTAAATAAATTTATTTACATTTATTTAAATAATTTTAGTATTGTTTTTAAAATTAATACAAACCCGAAAACATTTCACCCGTTTTGCTGAAACCCATTTGTTTTGCCGATTCAAACAAATCTTCTTGAGTTAGGTATGAGTTATGATTTAATACCAATGACTGACACATCAATAGTGCCACTAAACCACATCTATATTTTAAATATATAAGATATTGAGGATATATATCACTTGTTAATAACAATAGATAATATTTGTTATACTTGGGACCCGATTGTAGGACATTATCGACGTTGTTATACAACGATATCATTACAATGTCCTCTTCTTCCAAATCTTTAGTAAAGTAATTCCAATACTTAGTACAAGCGTTGGATGAGATCTCAAAATTACTGTCATTTTTTGTTTTGTCATCATTTGATCCGTTAGACGATTCTTGAGACCACTCGTTGTGACATTGATTGCAATCTTCAGATGACATCTGAGAGCTGTTTTCTTTTGTCTTCACTTCCATTGACATTCATATCAAGCAAAGACCGATCAATATATCACACAAAGTCTGATATTTTTATTTTGTTATTGAAGTTAAAGATAAATATAGACATAAAAAGCAAGACTTGAATAACTTATCAAACTTTTAGTCTATTTATGGCTTTCAAGACCTTTGGATTAATTAGTATATTGTCTTGAAATGTATTGCCAGCGCATGACTCAACTCATACAATGAATACCACTTAATATTAGCCGTGGTTTGAATGGATCCATCAGTGATGGTATATCACAATCAGACAGTGATTGTCAAACATATGATAAAATATTATATCATTTGTTTGGACAACACTTTAAAACCAATAAAATGTTTGTAAAGTTTACTATATTTTTCTGTTTATTTCAATTGCCATTCAATTGAATGCATTTCAATACATGTATTCATTGTTTATCGTAACTGTTATACCAATAGATGGCATTCAATATGTTGTCAATTGATAGACATTTAATAAAACACGTGAATTGTGTCCACATTTTATTTTAGTGTTTCAATTGATTTATTGATATTTATTTGTCGACAATTATGGATCAAACGGATCAAAGTTTTACAGAAGTGAACTCACAAAAGTCACTTAAGAGAAGAGCCGAACAAATGGACGTCGAATTGTCTGAAGACATACAAATTGATACTCAAGAGGTGACCAGAAAAACTGTTCCCGATTTCAAGCCCATCACTGAAGACAAACTTGTGGTATGTTTTATCCTAAGCTCTCATCTTATTGTTGTTGTGTTTGGTTGTAATCGTCTAATTAATTGTCAATAGTCTGGTACTCTTGAATTACGCAAAATAGCTGTTCCCTCCAATCGATACACACCATTGAAAGAGAATTGGATGAAGATTTTTACTCCAATTGTTCAACACTTGAAATTACAGATCAGATTCAATCTGAAGAGTCGTGTCGTCGAAATTAGAGTTAGTATTAAATATATAGTAATATATAGTATTTGTGATTAATTTTTGGGTATATTTTATGTTTTAAAGACATGTAAAGATACACAAGATATCGGCGCCATTCAAAAAGCGGCTGATTTTGTCAAAGCATTTATCTTAGGCTTTGAAGTCGAGGACGCATTAGCTTTGGTTCGTTTGGACGAACTATTCATTGAATCATTTGAGATACGCGATGGTAGGCATTGATAATTGATTTCTAATATAAGATTGTATGCCTAATATGTGATTTCTTATTACAGTAAAGCCATTAAAAGGTGATCACTTGTCGCGAGCCATTGGCCGCATAGCCGGCAAAGGTGGCCGAACTAAGTTTACCATTGAAAACGTGACCCGAACCCGCATTGTATTGGCCGACACTAAGATTCATATATTAGGTTCATATCAGAATACTCGGGCCGCGCGGACAGCTATTTGTAATTTAATTCTCGGTAGTCCTCCTTCTAAAGTATACGGAAGTATGAGACAATTGGCCGCACGACTGTCCGAGAGATTCTAGTGACACAATTCATCTTATTTTGTAAATTAATTTTTATTTAAATAAATATTTGTTAACATTATTTAGTATATTTAATAAAATTGTATGATTTTCTATAATTGTTTCAATAAAATACAATCACAATACGATATAAATAAATTTTTATCATAAGTTTATTTATTATAGACTAAAAATGACGAAATTATTTGAATTTTTAAAAAATTATATCAACATTTAAAAAATGCATCAATAATACAGTAATTTACGTTTAGTTATAGTTTGTTAAACAACTAATGATAGATACTGTACTTATAGTTTACAATAAATAAAATGATTTTAAATAGTTAAATGATATTTACAATGTTGAGGTCATTTGATTTTATTTGTTGAAAATTTTCTATAATAATAATAATTACAAAATTTTATTAATTCTAATCATATTATTATTATTATAAAACATTATTCATTAATGACTATCGACACACAACTGAATATTAATAATACCGTAAATGGTTTGACATTTTTTATTTGTAAAAAAGTTTGCGTTAAACTAAAAAAACTTACACCAAGTCTTTTAATGTTAGTCTAGTATATCATATATGACTTAATATAAGTACTATATATGTCTCGCCCTCCCTCTCCCTCGTGTCTGAACTTTTTGCACTGCTTTCAAATCAAAGAGAGTTAGTTATGTATTGGTATTAAATTTTAACACAAAAATTTTTATTAATAAATTAAATAATAAAAACAATATAAAGGGTTAATATAGTAATACATATTCTTCTCCTTTTGATTATATATTGTAATATACAGTATATATAATTTTATAATTGAGGAAATACAATAATTACTATTATATAATTTATAGGCTTGTATCAGTTTAACAAATATATAAATAAATAAACTTTTTAGAAAAATATAAATAATAATTTAGATTATTTATGTTATTGAATTAAACATATCTCAATGAAGTTTACAAAACAATTTATATATATTTTAACATAAGTTATACGCGGTATATACAGTACTTTAATATATAATATGATAGCATTAAATATAGTAAATTAAAGCTTTTAATAACTAAATGTAAGGCTGTATACAGTATTAGAAACATGTGATTGTTATTGCTAACACTTTTTCTATTTTTATATACAGTATAATCATACAGTATGTATAATGAAATTATTATTTTTACAATAAACTAGAATTTAAGAAAATATAGAAATTAATTATTTGATAATAAAAATGAGAAACATAGAGTAAATATTATTATATAACATAAAACAGTATTAAATATAATATAAAAATATTGTTTTGAAAGAATTAGTTTATTTGTTAGTTAATACAAACATATTGGACACTAGAAGTAGTAGTAGTAGTAGTAGTTAGTGGTGGTAGTAGTGGTAGTATCTATTGGTACGTTAGTGATCCTCAAATGGTGACGTTAGGAGCCGTCCATTGCCCCGAAGCCAACAAAACTTGTTTTCATAGCATTTCCCCATTCCTTCCCTTCGATTGCATCGAAATCCCTCCCCATTTGTGAACCTCTCTCTCATTCAACCAAAAGCTTAACTTTTTAATACACATCCAAAATACTTGATATGTATTTCTTGCATAGCCTTCAGCAATGAGTGCCAATACATTGAGCTCTTCAATACAGTATTGCCCACAATCTATATGACAACGACCACAACCACCGCCACCACTAAGACATCACATATATATATATATATCTGTCTGTCTCTCTGTCTATCCCTCCCTCCCTCTCCCTCTCCATAAGTTTTACATCTTTGGAAAACCTTTTTCTCGCCTCGCATTCAATGACCAGTAGTTGCTCTCAATATATAAAGTTTTTTATTTGAATTTTTTGTTGAAAAACTTATCCATATCTGACTATTGATTAAAAAACACAAACACATATTGACTTTGATTGTTATTATTATTTATATTATTATTATATTAGTGTTATTTTTATCACTAACACATAATTATTATTTTATTATTTTTTATTACATATTTTAATGTCAATTCAACATTATTTTGTTGTTGTTGTTTGTAAACTTGTTTTCAATATTTAAAAATTCTTTAATTCGTTTGTATTATAAACTAAATTCAGTTTGAAATCATTTGTTGATTAAAATAATAGTTTGTTTTTATTTATTTATGACAATTGAACTAAACATTGAGAAAACATTATTTTTAGGGTATATAATATATATATTAAATATAATATATTTGGAATTTTCTATGGATTGATATATAAAATTCTTGAGTTTGTTTTTTGTCTCAACAACACCACTACTTCAATGCAATAATTTATATTCAAATCTATAAACTACTTTATATACTGTATAACATATATCGTATATATATACTGAAAATATTTGTTTGAAAATGTGAGCCCAAAGATCAAAGTCTGCATTTGATGTCATCATCTGTTGATTACAAGAAATCGGAATAAAAACAATATTCAATACAACAGACAAATACTATAAAATACTGTAATATATAACCAAAAAAGTAAGTAAATTATATTTTTATTTAATTTGTTTAAGCCTTCAATTTATAATAACAAATATTTTTTGTGCTTTTGCTTACATTTTGTATTCTTTAAATATTCGTAAAAATTAATTTCATTTGTGTTGTACTATTATATTTTAATTATTATTATAATATAATTAAAAACATAGCATTATTTAAAATATTTTTTTTTGATAATTATACAGAAGCTTTCGTGTGAAACCATTTTGTTAGTTATTTAATTAAATTATATTTTTTATTTAACAAAAAAATTATAAACAGCGTAAAACAACAGTTTATATTAGTATTCAACTTATGATTTTTATACACAATAGATATGAATATTATCTGATAAAATAATATTTAATAAATATGAATTACAAATTAATATACTGTAATAACAAACGTCAAATTAATTAAATTATCAATGTTTTTTGAATTAAGTTAACATTAAAAATAAGTAATTCAACTTTACTTCAAACAAAATTTAGGTTTGAAAATAGCGCTAAAGTTTGAAAATTTATTAAATACTAAGCATTTATAACTTATTTATTAATACATATTTGAATTTTTTTGGTTTTATTTCTTATAATTTTGAGTTTAGGTTTTCAAAAAACTTCTATTCAACTCTTCACTCGTCGTTTTCTTTTGTTTTTTAATGTTTATTTATTTATTTTGTTTTGTATCATAACTCGTGTATCTTTTTATGGCAAACCAATCAATTAGCATATTTGCAAAATTAATTAAAGAATGGCTTTAAAAAAAGTTAAAACATTTCATTGCTTTTAGACTATTAATCATATATTTTAGGAAACAATTCTATAATTAGTTTTATTTTCTAAACTTATAGTTTATGGCAATCCTTTCACTTAAACTAAGTATTTATTTCATTTATTAACTCTTATATACCGTATATATAATATCAGTATCTATTTAAGTAAAAGTTTTGCCTCCAATTTTTATATTATTTGCCAAAATTCTTCAAAATATTCAAATAAACTGTTAGTTTATATGAAAAGTTTGAGCGCAAGATCTGAATCTCTGACTCCCTCTAATGTTGCAATTTTAATAACCAAAAAGTTTTTTACATAACGTTAAATATACTAAAAATACAATATTTCACGAAACTTCAAAACAAGTGGTTCACAATGTAATAAAAAGTCTATAAATAGATACGGATTTGTGTTCATATGACACAAAAATGCATATATTTTTACTAACTATCATCAAAACACTGTTATTATTTCAATAGACAACACATGACAGCTACTCGTGTGCTTACATTTTAAATATTTTTTTGTCAAATCTTGTTTAAAAACAATTTTAAAAAACTAAAACTAAGTTATATTATGTTATTTATATTTTTTTGTTGATATATTTATTAAAATGACTGCGACAATATAGTTAACAATCAAAATTAGTTATTTCTGTTATTAAATTATTATATTATTTAAAAGTTAATAATTCTTAAATACTGAAGTTTTTTAGATAAATTCCCAAAAAATGTATTTTAAATAAAATGTAATTCAAGTCATTTAACACTATATATACTACAATATACTATATATAAAAGTATTAATCCGCTAAAAACTTTTTATTTTTATATGCTTATTACACAAGTATATAAACAGTAACTGTATATAATATGAGAATAATTTCAAAAATTTCATCGAAAGGCAAGTATTTATAAATAATATTTATACATAATTTTAATAAACACTATATATATATATAACTCTATATTTATTTAGCATATATAACACAACTAACACAGAGTGAAAATTAGTGAAAATAATTTTTTGAAGTAAAGAGACTTAAATAAAATAATGATTGAGTTGTCGTCGCTTTAATATGTGTCTCAAATTCTTGCCGTTAAAATATATTATATATTTATTTTTAAACAATTGTTTTACGTATACATACAGTTTATCATATCATGGCGGCTATTCATATTAATTTTTAAATTGATTTATTTAAATATAATTTTTTAATAAAATTTTGTTTATTTTTTGTTTTTTGTATAACTAATATATATATATATATAACTTAGAGTATCATATAAGTCTACAATACAATTAACTACTGTAATAGTAATGTCAATGAACTGAACCACAGGTTTGTATGACTTGAACGCCATTCCCTATTTGCAGTACTTTACTTGACTCTACTCTTTCTATTGCAACACACATTGGAAGAGATCACCTTTTTTTCTGGACTTGTGATGTGTTTGTGTTCTGCCATTCATACCTATGATTTAGGTTTTGCTACGAAAACCTGCGAATCACATGTCAGGCAAAACATCTGCAGATGTAATGATCTCTCTCTCTCTCTCTCTCTCTCTCTCTCTCTTTCATCGCTGCCTATGTTGACCAGTATATGTCCCTCAATGACCAAAGCATTGTTATTTTAAGCATACAACTATAGTATAATAAAATGCTATTTATAGATTTATAGATATTATAACCCAAAATATTTATTCAACCCGTTTTTATTTAATTTTTTTTAACATACAGTTGTATTTGATTTTATTAATTTGATTTTTATTAATTTAATAATAATTATTGTAACAATAAATTTATAAATTTATAAATGAAAATAATTGAATTATTTCATTACAATCGATAGCGTTGAGAACAAAATAATATTACAATTATTGATTGAATGCAATAATATTATTATTTAAGCGTTGAGTGCATTATATGTAACAATAAACCACTCAATAAAAGGGTTACAAATGTCATAATTCTTGTAATTCTTACATTAGGTTCATGTGTTTGGATAACCAAAACGAAAATTGAATTCTCTTTTATATTCAATATTTTATATAATAGTCGATTGAATTTATGTTAACTTACATATGATATGTGAGGTACTCATAAGGTATGTGCGCCTCTCTATCTGGCAATACATCTCATATGCTTAACGCCCAGTGCCTGCACTGTGTCTACCATTCGGGTGACTGTATATATCAATATATATATATCGTATATATTGTATATATGAGACACATTTCTCCCCCAAAATAAACAGAGGATAAGAATGGTAGTGTCTGATAGTGTGTTTGAAGCCAAGGTCCACAACATATAAGCCATTCCTGTTTTTCACAGTTTTTAGTTTTTTTTCTCATTTTCCCATTTTATACATACGCTAACATAATACTGTATATACACTACAATTGTATTATAATATTAATAAAATGAAATAAATTTGGATTTATACAGTATTTAATTTTTTTTATTAAAAATGCATCAATTTTCACAAAAAATTTTATCCTTATTTTATTGACTATTTGCCACTATTTTTTTTTTTTTTTTTTTGAATAGGTTTTTGTCAAATAAATGGCTAATTCTGACAAATAATGAATACACAATATATAGTCTATTTGTTAGGCCATAGAAAAACTATTAAAACAATTCAAAGATAAAAATAAGACAGAGTTTGCCTAAATGTTTATGTAATGCATTTATATTAAATCAAATTTTATTTTTTAAAAATTATTTCTTAATTTTTTTATTGTCTGTCTTTACAATAAAGGAAATGAAGTTTATTTGCAAATAAATAGTTTTTGAAAAATATGTATAGTATATGTTGTATAAAGCATTCATTGTAAATGCAATGGGACTTCAATTCTTGTAATATATTTGCATATACAGTATATATACAGTATTTATAATTCTTGCCATTAATTGAAGTATAATAAATGTTTTTGAAAAATACATTAATTAGTCATTTTTAACAATTAATCACATTAACTAAATAATAATCATTACAATTTTATATATATTATTTATTTAAGTTGTTAAGTATTTTATAAAATATTGTTAGATAATTTAGCTAGTATTTTTTCTATTATTATTGACAAAAATTTAAATACATATTTTGATAATTTCTTCAAAAAATATATTAATTTTTTCTATTTTTTCTAAAATTGTTTATAATTTAATGTCATATTTAGACATGGTAAAATTTCTTAATTTTTTGGTATTCTAGATGCCTAATTTGCACAACATAGATAAAAGTCAATTAAATATAAAAATATATATACATTAGCTTACTTTTAATGTTATACAAGATTCATCATTTATAATTTTAAATATAAGTATTACTGTATTTAGTGTATTATTGTTATAATTTACAATATTTTATAATTTTTTTGTGAAGTTGTAAAATATTTATATGAAAAATATTTATATTCTTTATAAATTATAAGACATATATCTGATGTAGCAATGAATTTGTATATAAATTTTTATTGTAATATTTGATGTTTTAAAAAGTTTACACAAATATTTTAAATAATTTTTGCATTATATTTTTTTAATAAAATTGATAAACAAAATTTTATTTTATTTTTTATTTTATTTTATTTTATTTTATTTTATTTTTTATTTTATTTTATTTTATTAAAGCAAGTTAAAATATTTTGATAATAAATAATTATTAAATGTTATTTTTAATTTATGAAAAAATATAAATTAATTTTAAAATTAACTATTAGTTAACTACTGTAGGTGTACATTTTAATAATAAATAATAATTAATTTTTTGTTCAAATAAATAATCTTATTACATAATTAGTTTGTTAATTTAAACAAATAATTATTATATTATGTATTACAATAAATTAGCATTTTTATATAGTTATATATCACTTATTAATACATATTAGTCACTGATTTTTATGATGTGCCACTATTTGTTGACATGATTTACAATATATTGCTAAACACATTGTGTAACGAAACCAATCGATAAAATAGTGAACTAAAATATAAGCTTTTATTAAATGTGAAGACGAGATGATATAGTTTTATAATTTTTTTGTTGCTTATTATCGACTCAGAGCATCAATATTTAGATTTTATGTAATAATATTATTATATGATATAATTTTTTGTTTAGTTTATAAGTTAAAGTAATTACATATTTATTTACATTATTAAATTTACAATTAATATTTATTTTATACAAGATATTCATTATTTAAAATTAGTAAATCACAAAATTACAAATATAATATTTATTATTGTAAAATACAAGTTTATTAGTTAATCTTATAGTAAAATTATTTATATTTTTCAAATAGTAAAATTTTTGAATTATTTATTAAATTTATAACATTTGATTAGAAATTTAAATTTAAAATTAGGCTTTTAAATAAAATTTTGTTATATTTAATTAAAAATATATAATAAAATTGTTTATTTATATTTAGTTAATTTATATCAATTAATATATTTGTTAATATTTACTACCGGTTTATATAATAAGTACAATATTTGTATAATTATATATTAAATTATAAATATAAATTATATTTAATTAAAATTAAATTATTTACATTTCAAACTAATTATATATTTTAACTGAATTATTCAATGTTTGTTTTATAAACTAATAATAATTTATTAATTTTAAAAATCTTTAATTATAAAATAAATTTAAACTAATTTAATTAAAACAATTGTTTTGTAAACATTTCGCTTATTTAAAATATTTATTTATTTAAATCTACTTATTTAGTTAATAGTTACAATTGATTTGTTGATTATTGTGTATGTGATTGAACTGTTGGCAAAATACTTGTATATATTTTCTACTAAAAGTATATATTCAATAAAAAACTATAATATTTTTGCAGTCAATTGTAGCACATTTTTCATCATTAGTTTACTATACAGTATATGCTATATATATATATCGTATCATATATACGATATAAACGAGATGTGAGGCAAGTCTTCGGGCGTTCACCTCATCGATGGTCCGACACTGCGCTACATCTCTCTCTCTCTCTCTCTCTCTCTCTCTCTCTCTCTCTCTCTCTCTCTCTCTCTCTCTCTCTCTCTCTCTCTCTTTCACATACAAACACATACAAACACATACATACATACAACACACAAATACACACTATTAATACAAACTATTTATCATAAACACTACAGTACTATAAGATTATTATATGAGAAATAATACAAGAATTGCAAGGATTGCATAATAATATAAATCAATGATAGAGTTATTACATGTATTAGTCAATGCATTATAGTTTTGGATACCAATCATACAATTATTTTAATGTCTAAATAACTGATAACACAATCATAACTACATTTTGTTAAAATAATATTAATTATATTATATGATATACCGTATTATATGAATATTATCATTTAGATAGATAATCAATATATAAAATAGTGATATACAGTACTGTATGTCAATAATCCAAATATTGCAGAAATATTGATATAATTTATTTATTTTCTAAATTAGTGAAAATAATGTGTAATTTTTTGTGTAAATATTTTTAATATAAATATATTTATTGTTTATTTGGGAACAAGTGTTCAGTGTTTTGCCTCAAAAATATGCGATAATTGTTTGAATTTGTTGTTCATATTTATTGTATGACATCTCGGGAAACAAGTTTTGCCAGCAATCAGAGTACTGGCAGATAGAGAGCACACATAAACTTATATAATAACTATAGTATAGCCAAACAATTATGTTAAGCACTAGTGGTTTGGATCTGACTGTAACTCCGGGGCTAATAGTGTGGCAAACAATTGATTTTCATTGAGATTTCACTCAAATCATACCACTATTAGTAACACTTAATTAGCAAAATATAACGTTATTTATTGTATAACTAAACGTATGGCCCTTTAAATGTGTGTTTGCATTGGATTTATCAATACATGTTGAATGGGTTATGAATTATATGAATATTAGACAATCAATGGCCCCAACAATGTATGACTCAATACATACATAGTATTGGTTTCCAAACAAAACAACATTTGTTTTATGAGTGAAACGACTCGTCTCTTACCTCAAGACAACTGATCCACTGATCCGACAGTTTTTGTACAAACAATTGACAGTCAAATGTTGGAACCAATCAGACATATTCTTCAGCGACAACGAGTGGTGTTGGCCTCGAGCTCTGAACGCCGCAAACAGATTTTGTCGGGCATTGGCATCGAGTTTGAGGCCATTTCGTCTAATTTTGCCGAAAATTTACCGAAAGAGTCATTCAGTCATCCCATTGAATACGTGAAGGAAAACGCCAAACAAAAGGCTATTGACGTCTGGAAGCAATTGGCCAACAATGACCACAAAGCAGATCTCGTTATTGGCAGCGATACAGTGGTCACACTCGACGATCACATCTTTGAGAAACCAAAAGATAAAGACGACGCCATCCATATGTTGTCGCGATTGTCGGCCAATAAGCATACAGTATATACAGGAGTGGCTTTGGTCACACATAGCACTCAAACGGGTGGCGGCAGTGGCAGCACTTTGACTCCATCTCAACCGTCAACCAGTGGTGATGCAAATGATGACAATGAAGACAATGAGAACTATGTTGTGACAACTTTTCATGAGTCAACCGATGTTTTTATGACCGAAATGAGCGACCAAATGATAAAATTATACGTGAATTCTGGGGAACCGATGGACAAAGCAGGTGCTTATGGTATACAAGGTATTGGCGCCACACTTGTCGAGTCCATTCGCGGCGATTACTTTAATGTAGTCGGCCTTCCTCTTCACCGGTTATGCAAAGAGTTATACTATATGTACATTGAATGATAGTATGCAGTTGTCCACTGTGTTAACGTACTGGTGGTCAATGTCTGCCGCAAATTAATTAACGTTTTTTCAATTTGAAGAATATTTTTAATTTGATATTGAATTAAATTAATAGTTTTATCCAAAGAATTACTTCAATCTATTGATTGATTCTGTGATTAATTGTCTGTAATTGAATTGTTTTATATTATATATAAAAATCATTTATCATTTAATATAATATTTTTAAAATGTATTCACTCATTGTTAGCTTATTTTATATCTAAAAGATATCGGAAATTATAAAACATTTGATATTTGTTTATTAAGTTTTACATTTAATTAAAATGAAACGATACTAAAGAGTTACGGTTAAAATTTATTGCTTATAATGTTTTCATATTTTTTTATTATGTAAATAGATTTTAATGGCAATAAAAGTATAATTTGGCATTGAAAACATACATTATTTACATATATCTATAATTATTAATTTTAAAATGTGATGTTAACACACAAATGAATATTAATTTAAAGACAATTGATTTAAAATTTGAGAATAATGTATAAAAATAATGTTTTTTAAACAAAACAACTTAAAATTGACATTTGATTTGAACAAATGATTAAAACAATACGTATTTTCAAATATCAATACTATATTATATTATATACATATAAATAAAGAGAAATTATTTTTAAATATAAGTGAATTTTTTGGTGAATTTAGGGTTCAAAATAAATAGCAAAGTTCTTCTGTATAGATGTATGGATATAACAAATATTATTAAAGATAAAACAAAACTTGTTTTTAATATATTTTCATTTGATTTATGACTCTCTCTCTCTCTCTCTCTCTCTCTCTCTCTCTCTCTCTCTCATTCCAAGTATTGTGTATATGAAACCTCTTTTTCAAACTAACTAACTTTGCTTTATAATAAACTGTATAAAAATTTTATATATACTGTATATTTGATATTTTTATACATTTATATGTATATAATTATAAACATATATACCATTTAGAAATTATTACTAATGATTATACTAAAAGTTGGATAAATAAAATAGTAAAAAATAAATTGATTTTTATTAAAATTATATTACAATTTAATAATTTAACAAAACATTTTATTAACATTTACATTTCAACTACAATATATATGTATAACTACATAAAAGTGATGTATGCGTGATTGCTTTCAATTTGTATTATCAGTTTATTACATTTGTGCTTATGATATGATAAGTTAAATATTTTAGTCAAAATAAACTATCAATTATTAGTAAATTGTTATAATGATTATTATTTTAGTTTACTTCGTTAATTTAATTTTAATATAACTAACACAAGCATAAATTCAAATTTTAAAATTCAAAAATTATAAAAAAAATTCAAATTAAAGCAATATTTTAGTAAATATTCATTTTAATCAAAACCTTATATTATTAGTTATTTAATTTATCAGTAAATATAATAATTTTATATAAAAATAAATAAAAATATTATGAAACTAACAAAACAATTAATTAAACACACTATCAAAAGTGATTATAAATACATTTGAGACACTACTTGAACAGTATATTGCATAATAATGATGCAAATTTACATCACATATAACTAACTGTATGTCTATCCTCTATAATCTATACTTTTTAATTTTATTTGTGCTTTCATTTCAATATAATTTTCTCTGATGTATGGCATTAATGCCTATAAAGCACTAACACTACAGTGACTACACAATAGTCATATGAAAAGCCTGTCCCCACTCCCCACACACTCTCCTATTTGGCAATAATTTATTGAAAATACTAATTCTTTATTGACTTATAAAATGATTTCTTTTATATTACTATATATTGAAATAATTGTTAAAAAGTATTTAGTTTCACAGATTGCTTAAACAACATTTTATATGTTATTTTATTATATAATTTATTTTAATGATAACTTTTGGATATCATTTTTATTAAATTTTAAATAAATTAAAATCAAAATATATATTTATTTATATATAATATCAGAGATATATCAGCGATAATCTTCTATCTCTATAATAGAAGACTATTTTTAAGATTTGTTGGTATTTTGTAAATTGTCTTCAAATCAGGTCATAAATGGAGTGAATATTCTGTTAAAAATTGACATCAATTTTGATAACACTTCCCATAAGCCTTGACTATGCTATACATTTCTTTTTGAACATACTGTATATACATTAGCCAAAAAATATTGTGTACATTAAAATCATATAATAAAAATACTTTGTATTGACAAAACAAGTTGATCTTGGTAATATAACATGGTAATATGATCTTGGTTATAGTATAACAAACTAGTTAATATATATATATATAATTTTATACCATGTATTATGTATTCAAAATCATTAAAATAAAAGTAAATTTTAATCATTGTGTGATGTAATAACAAGCATTGGTGTCTATAAATATAACAAGTTGTATGTACTGTACTGTATTATATGTATACAGTAAATATATATATATATATTAAAATTTATACTGTAGTATATACTGTACCATTAGACCAACCAAACTAGTAATACTAACTATAACTGGTACTACTCTATAAATAGATTAAAAAGCCAATACATTGCCTCAAAAAACATAACTCTTGTTTACAGTAATTTTTATTTAACAAATATAACTGATTTATAACAATAAAAAAATAATTCCTATTTATCAGTAATTAATTAGTAATTAATACAAATATATATACAGTATATTAGTCAAATAATTACAATATATTTGTTTCTTTTTTAAATATTAACTAAATGGTAAACAATTTCTTTAAAAAAAATATTGTATAATATTTAAAACTATTTACAATAATGTTAAATATAATTTATAGTAATTATTAGATAAGTATGAATCGATTGTATGAAATTATCCATAGCTTTATCTGCAGAGAGAAATTGTTTTTTAGTTTTAATTAAAATAATTTTTCGTGTTTAATGTATTTACTTGTTGTATAAACTTGTTGTTGTTTTTTGCAAAAATTTCGATAAAAAGTTAAAAACACGTTAATATTTTTGTATATAAACATATTATTTTGTTAAATAATAATAACAAGTATTAAACAACATTTGCCATAATTGTGTTGTATTTTTCTCAATGCCTTTAATGTCAAAGTCATATCTTTGACCGAATTTTTCTCTCAATTCAAATGTAAAAAATATTTCTCGCATTTGTTGTAACAAATTTCGGGGAAATTTTCTCGCGATTTATATTAACAATTCACTGAAATTCTAGTTTCAAATACTGAAAATTAGGGCTTATGTCAAATAAAACACAGTTTTTTTAGATTGTCATATATATATATATATATATATATATATATATATATATATTGTATATATTGTATATGTATACTGTATATACGCAATATATTACATACACTTACATTCAACGCATATACAGTACTAATACGAGTGCTATAGTAGTGTTGCCAACTCATTCAACTTATTTTAATTATAGCCAAATAAAAATATAATTTAAATAACGAGTGAATATCAGGACTTAATTATAAAATAATATTTTATTCATAATAATAATACTTATTTTTAAATATATTCTTATTATGTTATAACAGATTTAAAATAATTTATAATTATTGTTAAAAATATGTCAAAAGAGCTAATTTATATTATTTGAAATAAAAAATTTAATGCATTTTTAAAAATTCGATAAAAATTTTATAAATAAATTTAATGAATTTGTATTATTTTTAAAATGATCACAAACTTTATCTTAAAAACCTGAATATTTTAATTGATAAATAAATGTTTGGTACAGATATGCTGATCAGGGAAAGTAATTGGGAGACAAAAACAATAGATATCCATTTCGGTAAATGCCTGTCCTGTCTCTGACAAGCCCTGGGCATCTATTTTCAGGTGATGACACATATTATTTTAATTATATATTATTAATTAATTAAAAAACATTGTTTATCACTATATTTGTTTGTTTGCTTGTTTTGTATACCTTTAATTATACGGTAATCTCATTGAAATTTAGTCTATTAATTGTATATTTAATTGAGAGAGTAAAAGTACTAAATTACCTTATTTATATAATTAGTTACTTTTTAACAATTAAAAATGGCAAATAAAATAATTTATTGCACCTATTTGGGCATTGCCAGGTCAGGCATTTATTATTTTAAAACCCTGATGCTTATTCAAACAGTGTCCCGGTTCAACCGGGATAGTTATCAACACTATCAACAATAGATTACTAATAGAGAGCACAAAAGTACTGTATATTCAATGCTATATTATTGTACTTTAAAGTAGACATATAAAGCAAATTAAGTCAATTTTACGAACCGAACCAAAATATAATATGAGACCAAAAAGAAAAAAAATTATTATTAGAATTTATATATATTTTACATTAAAATTTTATATAATAAACAACATTTTGTTAAAATTAATTGATTGATCAGTAAGTATTTAAAAAAATTAAAAACTATTATACACTAAAAATTATTAACAAACCATGAATTGATGCTAAATATTGTTGAAAATTATTTAAACAAACATTATATATAACTTAATAATACATTTGCGTTTTAACCCAAAATGAAATATTAATATAAAAACCGAACCGAAACTGTTTTTTGTTGGTATTTTGATAAAAACCGAAACCATTTATGGACACTACTGTATAGTATAGTACAGGGTTGGAAAAATGCAAGGTTTTTAATTTTGACTTTCTATAATACAATGTACTGTATTGCTTGTATTATACAATTGACTTTATTAATGCTGTGATGGCTTATAATTATTTAGACTGATTTATAATGTAAACCAAAATTTTGGTCATCAAGTGATAGATTAACAAAGTTTTACAGTTGTCTAAGGATTAGTAATATTTTTGATAAGAGCTATAAGTTTATAGGCCTTTATAGAAATAATAGTCAATTTTAAAAACTAATATATACTATGTTGAAAAATTTATTAAAAATATTTATTAATATAATTGCTAGACAATGCATTGTTGTTATAATAATAGTTGTTTTTAAATAATAAAAATAAAATAATTTAGAATAAATAAATAGAAATTCAATAAAAAATATTAAATCTATATTTATTATAAAACATGGCTTACTTTGCATATATCAATGCTTTTGACACTATGTGTCGCTAAATTATGTTTGTAT
This sequence comes from Oppia nitens, assembly GCF_028296485.1. Lineage (NCBI taxonomy): Eukaryota > Metazoa > Arthropoda > Arachnida > Sarcoptiformes > Oppiidae > Oppia > Oppia nitens. The sequence continues at coordinate 3,563,192 of NW_026533199.1, forward strand.
GAAAAATTGGCCATGTATTATACATTGTATTATACAAACATGTTGTCTCTGCCAACACTGGTACAATATACAGTAATACTGAATAATATTAATAAATATACTCTATGTATGTATTGCAATGCATACAGTACTTGATTAAAAACTTTTTTATACCTTAAAGTTTATTATTAAAATAATTGACAAATTAAATTGAATTATGTAAAAGATAATTGATTAGTGATATTGTCTAATAAGGAACCGTTGGGTCAAATATTGGGAAAAATCAATTTCTATAATATCTAATGCATTAAAGTGTGATTCGCGGGGAAAGGTATGTCAAGCAATAGGTAATCGAGTGAATGATACGCTGATAGCGCCATACATTGCAAACACAAGTATAGTTGTAGTTGTTATCAGTTGTGCTATTGAACAGTGCATTGAATGCTATATTGAAGGCAATGTAATACACAATACATATGTTTGTCCGCATATTCGCCTCAATGGCGTCTCAGTCACTGTGAGTGTGAGCTCCGGCACAACACAAGCACAGCCTAAAACCAGCCAATGCTTAGCATTTAGCTATTGCTTAACTGTTTAGTCGAGTCAGTCCTCTCTGAGCTATTGCCAGAGCAATACACACATCGAGAAATACATATATACTGTATATATATATAATACTAAGCTATCACTGCTTTTTAATATTGAGAGCAATGTGTGGAGCTGTCAGTGCTCTCGTCCTTACAGTCCTTACAGTGCTTATGGACTCAATTATACCGACTCTTCAAAACAGTTAGTTTTTCCATACAATTCTCACTCTTAAGTCGACAAAATATTTTTTTTAACAACATTTAAGACAAACTTTTTTCGACAGTTTTTTTGTGAACAACTTATAAGCCATTACTGGTGTCCAAACTCGACACACATCCGGCCGATGACCACCAGGTGTGCCAACTGTGCCCTAACTTTACACACACCGGGCTTTTAGACTTTATGAATGTTTAACACAATTGTCATAAAACTTTTTGACAAACAATTTTATCATTATATATCATATATGATGTAATTATGAAACTTATTAATGTAATGATTGTAATGATTGTGTCCATAACTTCTTGTGGTGTCCAACGGGTCTCACATGCGATCATCACATCTACCGTTCCGTCAAATGTTATACCATTTTCAAGGTTAGTCTTCCGCGTCAAACATAACTTTTTTTTAAATATTAAAACTCATTATTAATTTATTCATTTAAACATTTAGTTTAGTTTAATTGAATTTAATGTTTCATATAATTGTAATAAAAATATATGTGTTTTGTTTGACAATTTGTTGATAATTTCAGTCAAAATTGAGTTAATATTTCAGTACTTTAGTACATATCACTCAGTTATATACAGTTTATAAATAAGTTATTAAGTGAAAACTTTTTTTTAATATTCAATACATACTTAATATTACATATGATATGACTGTATGAAATGCTTATGCATTTCACTCAATAATATTGTCTCACTTTTATTCACTGCTCTCTAATTTATTATCAAATTATATTTACATTATATTGTATTTTTTTCTGCAAAACTTATAGGCATTATTTTTTATATAATTATTTTTTCTTCAAAATTATTCAATTTATTAAAATATACAATTTTTAAAATAATTGTTTTATGATAAACATTTATAATGTTTATTTTAGAGATGAAAATATTTTTTTTATGTTACATAAGCTCTGATTGATTATCACAAAATCTTAAGTAGACTTAATTAGCGGCAAATTAGGTAAACAAATAGTGACTTTATTTTTGGCAATTAATGACTTTTTTATTTATATATATAGTATAAAACAAGTGTTAAGTATTTTTAGGCGAACTTTAATCCCAAATCAAAGTTAGTGTTCACTCATTGAAAGTGATGTCTAAGTGTTGTCACGTTTTGAATGAGTGGACAAACATATGAATACATGGACTATGATTTTGACACAATAGCCTATCAAAATGAAACTTAATATTTTACACAATTTTTGAAATTTCAAAGACTAAATATATGAAAAAATATATTTATAAGCAAATAAATTATGACAAAAACTTATATTTTAATTTGTGATTTATTAAAAATGTTTTTTTTGAAATTATTATTATTTGTATTTGTAAGAAAACTATAATATAAAATGGATAATTTTTTCATTGAATATTTAGTTTAGTTTGTTGAGTGATTATATAACAAAATATATAACAAACGGAAATTTTATCAACAATTTTTGTATTACTTTTTATAGAGTATTAGTCACATTTGATGACAAATTTGACTATTTTTGCAAATCTTTTAAAAAATTATTTATTTAGCAAAAGTGGCGCTAAAATTTTTAGTATAAATCAAACTGTCTTTTATTATAGTTAAAAATATTTTTTATATAAAAAACGATTGATCAAAATTTAGTGTTGAAAATATTGTGTATTTTATATAATACAGTATATCTATTATTTGTGAATACAATGCCATCACTTGAATGACTGAATTGAAAAAATAGTATTTTGTTTTCATTACTTGTACTAAAATCAGTATAAAAATGCATTGAATTGTTGATATGGCTGTCAATCAATTAATGACAAATACCTGTAATCACCAAATGATCTCCTTTTTCATGCTTTTACTTTTAACACTCAAATCATTACTTAAAGTGCTTTTCATTAAGTCATTTACTGATTTATCGAAACGAAAATCTTATTTATATTCAATTAGTTGTCACTAACACTGTGTATACAATGTGTGTTATATTTTTCAATAGACCTTAATTTAATCAATTTTTTATTTTTCAATTATTTTTAATAAATATAATAATTTTTATACATGTATTCTACAGTATTATATTTTTCAATTATTTATAAGTACAGTAATATGTTTGTTTATACACCAATTAATACAGTATTATAATGTATATTATTAATTAACATTGTTTTAATAAAATTAATGCAAATTTTGTTTTTACTGTATTATTATTTTTTATATATTTACTTACTTACAGTACTTACTAACTAATTAAGTTGGTATTTCTTAATTTTAAAAAATGGATAAAATATTTTTAAGAATTAAGTTTCAATTTATTGTTGTTAATTTAACAATAATCAATGAAATCACATAATAATATAATTGTATATTTAGTTTTTTAAAATAATCTAAATAAACATACGTGCGGTGTATAGCGTAAAACATGATAATTATATACAAATGTAATTGTAATTATGTTTTGTCTTACTTTATAAAATTATATTAATTTTACAGTAGATATACTAAAGAATATTTACCGGTAGTACTATATTATATGTATATATATATATATATATATATATATATATAATTTATAACTTACATAAATTGTCAAAAAAATGTACTATCAATAATTAAAACATGTGTTTATATTATATTACTTGATTTAACAAAAAAATGTATAAATTTTATTATCCTATGATTCCTATCCAACCCTAAAAGATATTGAGATAAAAATATATGTTTATACTGTACAGTATTCTTGGAGTTACATATTTGTTAAAAATTAAGTATAGTATTATAATATTTTAATAAACTTAAAATCTATAACTATAATGTATAGATTGAATTTTTTATAATTTTCATTAACGTAATTTTCAAAAAATGTTGTTGATAGTCAACTAGCAATTAATTACAATTTTTAAATGAAATTGAAAAATAATTAATGAAATGTCACTTATGAAATGGCATTTAAATCTTAGTATATTTATACCAAAATATAATATTATACCCGAAAAATGTTATCCTAAAAACCCGCTTTGATTTCATATCTAGTTTTCTTGTGGCAGTAATACAAATATTAAAATAATATGTTAGTCAGTGCCATACAAGTGGTTTTATCAGCAATAATATTAATGTTCATATAATATAATATAATATAATAATAGTTAGTCTCTTGTATGCAAATCTTGAGCCGTCAGATATCCTAACATATAAAGAGATGGAGTAATAGTAATACAGTTTCCAATTAACTAATAGATATATAATAATAATAATAATAATAATATAGTTTACGTGTAGTATCTTATCATAAGTGATGTCATAAGTCATGTTTTTTCCAAATCAAAACTCTTATCCATATTTTTGTTTTATTTGTAATATAAAAATTATTTTAGTATTTTATTAGCTTTTTTTATTATAGCAAATTCATAAGTAAAATGAATTTACTTACTGTAGATTATAAATTTATTTATTTTTTGCAGTAGACTAATATTTAATTTTATTATTAAACAAGTTTTGTTTAGGTCTTAATTTATTTAAATTTATTTAAAATATAATTTTTGTATTATAATACAATATAAAAGTAGTAATTTATTAGTACAAGAATACTATTTTTATAAAAGCACTTTGACTTGATTTTTGTTAATTTTTAAATAAAATTATTGCTAATTATATAAACTCAACACTCGATGTAAGCTTTGTTAATAATCACTAAAAACTTATGGGAAAAGTCAAGTAATTAGTATAATGTATTAAACTATTATTTATTACATTATACATGAAATTGTTTTAATTTTTTAGTTTATTAAAGATAGACAAATATGTAATTATTTCAACCATTGTATTTAACATTGATAAATAACTATTTTAGATAAAATAAAATATAGTTTGAATTTTATATTCAGTATAAATTTACTTTATTTAATGCAGTTTATATCATAAAGTTACTTTGAGTAAGTTATTATTAGGTAGGAGTTATATATTTATAAAAAATACAAAATATGAAAATCTAATTGTGTAAATCTTAAACATTAGATATTAATTTTATAAAAATATTTTTTTATAGATAATAAACAAACATTGTTTTTAAATATATGAATTTTTACATTAAAAATTGAAATAATCTTAATAATTAATAAAAACATACATAATTATTACATAGATTTAATTTTAAAATATTTAAATAATGTTTTCATTGATAATCTATAGTATTTATAAAACATAAAATAAATTTCTCCTCTAGAAGAGAAGTTTAATGATTTTAATTGTCAAAAAAAAACATAATATAATGCATTTATTTATAATGAAGAACTGGTTTCATATATTATATACTGTATTAGTTTATAGTAATATCTATGGTCTACTCATTTTAATTATGTTGAATGCAATGCCAATGTATTGGTAATGTATATGTTTTGTATGGCTGAGCCATTACACTGCCAGCCCAGCAATGCCATGAACTGTCTATCCATAGGCATCACAACAAACCACATCCCTCTCTGTTTTTAATAAATGTTTCTTAATGTTTAACTTATGGTTAGATGAAGTACGACTACCACCAGTACCGGCAGCACCAACAGCACCAACAATGACAACACAAGCAATAATGATAGCAATAATACCTTTTAACTAATAATAGTTATTGTTTGTATGAAAAATTGCTAATTTTATCAAAGATGCCTAATATATATATATATATATATATATATATAATTTAAATACAATAGTATATATATTGTATCTATTTATTCAAATAATTATCTAATATTTTAATAAATATATAAATTTATATAATATATTTAAGACATTAAATCATTTTTGAGTAATAATTAATATTAAATTCAAGATATATTTAATTAACCTGAATATGCATTTTATGATATGTTGTCTTATTATTTTAATGTTTTAACCTTATTGTATTTTTTATAATATTATACAATTTATGACTATTTAAGTTTAATAAACATAACTACTTTAGGATATATTGAGTGAAAATGTTGATGTCATGATGTCATCAATATTATGTATGATTATTGTATAAAATTATAATTAATTTTTGCTTAGCATGTTGGTTGAAAGTTTTACTAAAATAAAAATATTTATTTTATATTGTTTAGAAAACAAATTTTATTTTTAATAATTCATAATTTAGGTATTATTTTAAAAGTTTAAATAAACTGAATATATTTTTATTTACAAATAGGGTATTCTATATATTATTTCACTCATTGAATATTTTCCCAAAAATTCTATCTTTCAAATTGCCATAAAAATCTATTTTTAAAATACTGACACCTATTGGCTATAGTTTAACACATATTATACTTTATATATATATAAGAAGAGATAAAATATGATATTCAACAAAATGGTCAAATAATTATTGTTAAGATAATGTAATTTTAAATAATTAAACACTATTTCAATAAAAAAAATTAAATAATTTTTAACTAAGTGGGGAAAATAAATTAATTTTTTATTGAAAACTTGATAAGTGTTGCTCGAACTCTATATATAAATAACCATGTGCATTTATATATATATATATATATATATATATATATATATATATATATATATATATATGTAAGAAATAACTAAAATTACATTATCATTGATAATTTATCAAATATGTAGAATGTATTATATAGAGGCCTATATTTAGATAGACTTTAAAACAATAAAAAATCATTTTTCTTAAATCAATGTTTGATAATATAAATACTTGATTATATTATATAGTGACTTAAATTGTTTAATTTGTTATAAAAACGTTTGCACTAAATTATAATGCAATCGTATAATAGTAAGCAAACAATCGATAATTGTTGTACAATATTTATATTATTTAATGTATATATCATAGAAAATCAATGTATTAATAGATATAAAAATGAAAGTTATTCTTACAAATAAAATACAAATACATTTTTTTCGGGAACAGTGTTTGGGAACAGTATATTATAGATGCTCTAACCGGAAGAGCATCCGGTTCTGGTACTGCTGTTGTGGCTCTGCTGTAATGCCCTGTTTGTGATGTCTTCAACAAAAAATAGTACAATACTTTTTTTCCTTACCAACCAATGCGGTATAAAACTTAATGTGTTATCCCTATCCATGAAATTAGTAATGATTTAGTGTTATATCAGTTGATTATTAGATAGTGGAGAGAAAGAGTCAAGTTTTGGCTAATTTTCTAAATAGAAATGTAATGTTTTATTATATTATATTAAAGCGATTTTAGTCTTCCGAGACTTGTTTTATTTAGTAGATGTGATAATGCAATGAATGGTATATACATTGTATATGCCATTGCAAGCCATAATAATAATAATATAACATAATATATATTGTATATATAATATATATAACTTATTTGAGAGCAGTACTCAAAAACACGTATATTATAGTCATACAAACAGTCATCGAAGTTTAGTCACTGCCTCACCAAACCATACCATACCAGTCGAGAGACGAGTGTGACGACCAGTTTTAGGCACTGGAAGAGGGGTTCATAATATATCGTATATACCAAAGAGGGAGAGGGAGTATAAAGTCATAGGCATAGGGAGAGAGAGAGAGAGAGAGAGAGAGAGAGAGAGAGAGAGAGGCTAAGAACTGGAGAGTTTTGGGGAGAGTCTGATGAGAGGCCAGAGTGTAGAGCATAGAAATGGTATATTTAAGTATAAAAGTAAGTGCAATAACCAGTAATGTGTTTGAGAGCTCACTGTATAATATGGTAGTCTATGTATATATCTATACATTTGGCCAACAATTGATCAATACTTTTATCGCTGGTCTCAGTGTTGTGTGGCGTCAGAAGCGATATACAAATAATAGCAAAACATTCACTTTATTAGAAATAATGCACTTTTCGGTCAACTCTTCTACCAAATGAATCTCGTGATGAAAGGAGAGCTACAGATAGGGATAATACCATCTGTACTGTCATATCATATCGATTGCCATTTGCTTTGCTTTATAATACAATTAAATCAAAATTATCATCAAAACAATGATTAGATTCAACTAATGATTTCTAGTTATATAAACTATGAGCTATTATTTTAATATATTTTTAGTTAAATACTATTCTCACTTAACTTTTTTAAAACTGAATAAATTGAAATATAAATTATATATACATAAAAAATATAATGAATATTTAATTTTCTTTTATTGAAAATATATTTATATGTATTTAAAGCAATGATTTTTTGTCTAATTTTCCTCTAAAATAAGTAAATGCTTTGTTTGAATTTACGGGTAATATGTCTTTCCATTTATATTATATTTTAAGTGCATTTATAGTATATTTTCAGTGAACAGCAATGCGACCATAAATTATAAGTTTCATCAATAGTTTGCTTTTTGTGTTTCATTAATTCAGTCATAAGTATCAACAGGACTGTCGAGTTTGCGCTCATAATATCTTATCGTTTTTATGTTATGTTAGTTAACAGAGTGTATATTTAACACTAAAAACACTAAATTATGATTTCATTTGCTGTTTTATTTTAAAATATCCATTTCTATAACTTCGATAGTGATTGCTATTTTCTGTATTGTCATTATTAACAAACAATAATATGAAGGCGCGCACCGACACCTTATAATACTGAATTGAATTTTAACTTCAATTATAGATATTTATTATTTAAAAAAACTTATATATATATATTATATACAGTATATAAAGGTGACATGTAATTTTATGCAAATATGCTAGCTTGCAAATAAAGAAATATTAATTTTTTAAATAAAATTAATTATTATGAAAAATATTTGCCCACATTTTTTATACAAATAAATATTTGGCTCATCATTTTTAATAACTATGAAAAATTTATCTAATGAATGATTAATTAATTAATTAATTGAATGAATATTATGGTTGTTATACTGTTGTATTCATTATGAAAATTAAATTTTATGATTAATTTGATGAACAACTTAATGTCTATAAAATGATTGCATTCAGTTTGTAATTGTTAACACAACTGATGTCTGATTTTTTTAAGTCGTTAGACTTGAGAGCCCAACCTTTTTGAAGAGCACAAGTAGAGAGTGGTTTGCGCATCACATCTATTATCTCATACATAGTACAGTATGTATGTATGTATCGCATAAAATCTATAGATTGTCAAACCAGAGCTCTTGTGCAGACTCTCTCTCTCTCTCTCTCTCTCTCTCTCTCTCTCTCTCTCTCTCTCTCTCTCTCTCTACCATTTGGTCTATAAGTTATTCACTTTTATAGACAATGTTTGCATCGCTTTCTCTCTCATCGCATATACTTTCCGAGAGAATGGTTGCCAATAGACACCACATATTGAAACGCGAGAAACCTTTATATAAACACATTTCCTAACACTTTATATAAAATCATTTTTATCTCTCTCTCTCTCTCTCTCTCTCTCTCTCTCTCTCTCTCAAAGCAATTTTTATTTACATTAATACAATAATTATTACGATCACATTTAATAACTCAATTGAATATTAGATATAAATTTTTTTTAATTGGATTATTAATACATTGAGCCATTATAATAGCCTAAAGTCTTTTAATAATATTTTGTATACTTTTGTTTGAATTGTCAATGAAAATAATAGACAACAGAAGTGCTATAAAGCCATTGATCATCAAATGATAATCAGATGAATGTTAAAAACATGAGATAAATAAGCCATTAAATGCCAGTAAACCTTATATCAGGGTTATCATCATTATGTCATTGTTGGGAGTTATTTGTTGCTGTAATTTAAATTTATTAAAAATAAAGCTATTTATAACTATTTTATATATTTTTTAGTTGAATTAGATAACACTAATTATATTTATATATGCTGTAAATTACATACATGTATCGTTAAATTAACTACATTGTAATGGTAAATAACAGCTAAATTATTTATGACCAAGATATTATGATATTATGATATTTCTAGACTAGTCGTAACATTGACTTTTAACAGATACCAGTAATGCACTACATATACAACGCATACACATTAGGAGTGTGCGATGATTGTGATGATAGGACACCTACACGAGCACCACATCACTTGTCTATCTAACTATACCTTCACTTTTATATAACCTTTAAGTTTCGCTTTTTAACTCCTGTTTGACATTTCTTTTTCAAGTGTATGAAATTAATGAAAATAATATATTTTTATTGTACATTAATATAATAACATTATAAATAAATTTTATAAAATTAATGAATAGCTTCCATGTAAAAGATGTGACTTATCTTTTATATCTATTCATATTTTTTTATTAAAAATATTGTAATTTTTAACAAAAATAGAGTGAATGAAATGAGATAAAAAAATGATTTATACAATCATTAAAGTGTATATAATACTATATATATATATATATATATATATATATATATATATATATATATTAAAAATATTGATAATTTATTTAATTGACATTTTTATTGTTTAGTTAAGTTAAAGAATTGTGTCTTTTTTAAAGTGTAGGTCAATCACAAATCATTAAAATATTTTTGAGTAAACATTATTAATATATTGTTAAAAACAATGTTTTCTCATTTGAGTTTAAGTCTCAGCTAAGTTTAAAAACTGTTGAAAATATTATTGTTTGTAAATAACTTGTCCTAATAAGAGATTGTATTATTAGATGAAAGTTTAAACATCATATATTTATTGAGACAATAATATGATTTGTTATAAAATTATTAATTTAAAACAATAGATATATCGGTATTATTGAATATATTAGCAAATTGTAAAACAAAATCTTTTCAAGTTTAATATAAAATTATAAAATTTTATCAAGATAATTAAATTCGACATAATTATTTAAATTATTGTAAATAAAATAAATTATAATTATAAATTGAAAACAAAAGTTTTTATTGATATTTTTATATTTTATATAAATTATTTTGCTTAATAAATTGTTTTAAACATTATCTAATACATGTATATATCTACAATTTATATAAAAATTATACTGTCTAGTATCTATTTTGATCAAACTATAAAATGTATTATTAACTTTTTTTCTTTAAAATTTTTGTTTAGTTATTTTTTCATATTTGTTAGTTATTAACATAATTGGTTGTATTGATTTATAGTAGAGACTGAAAACTGACCTGATTTTTCAGGTCAGGTCAGGTCAGGTAAAAGTTAGGGCTCAGGTCAGGTCAGGTACGGGTCCGAACACCAAAATTTTTTGGTCAGGTCAGGTCAGGTCCGAAATTTTTTTATTCATTATTTAAACGACAATTATTACAAAATATGACAATCAAACACAAAATTTATTAAATTATTATTTATAAAATAGTTGTATAAATTAAACATAAAATATTACAAAAGATGATGGTTTTGATCTAATAAATAATAACATATTAACTTTATTAGAATCTAAGTTAGATCTACAATCAGTTATCGTTAATCCCGAGTAATTAAAGTTAATTTAGAGAAATTTGTTGCGGGTATAGAATAAATAAAATTGTTTTTTGATAAAATTATTTTCGGACCTACATAGTCAGGTCAGGTCAGGTCAGGTAAATTTGTACCCTATGTTAGGTCAGGTCCGAGTCCGAGATTTTAGGTATCAGATCAGGTACGGGTCAGGTACGGGTCCGAAACTTTTCGCTCTCTAATTTATAGTATTTATTGGCATAACATAATGTCACAATACAATCAAATTCTAAATATGACAAGTTTTTATATATTTAATAATATAGTTGACTTTAAAAGTGAATTAATTATCTAATTAATGGAAAATATTTTTCTAATCAAAACGATGGAAATTTTGAATTTAAGGCCTAAAAATGTTGGAAAAGTTGTCATTTGTAACCAATATTGTTGTTATTTTGTTGAGGGATGGACCTAAACCTTCCAGAAATATATATATTTATAAGTTTTATATATATATATCCTTAAAACCTAATTTTTTCACGACATTATATAAAATTTTCAAATCAAATATAATTACAAAAAAATAAATAAATAAATGACTTGATGTAAATTTTCTTATTATTTAAGTAATATTGTTTGTGTAATACAATTCCGGTTTCAATTTCTTTTTATGCTTTACTTATTTATTGCTCATAAAAATAATGCCAAATGAATGTAAAATATATTATATATATCTATATCTATATAAAGCAAATGAATGAAAATGAGTGACAACTTAGAGTCGGCCCAAAAATTGATCCCCAAATACATCTAATATATAAAATAAATGGCAAATTATACAAACTATATGTTTGTCGTTTACTTTTTTATAATATCATTTTATTATTATATTTTGTTTTTCAATTGGTTTTGTTTTGTTAAAATATTTATCATATAAAATATTGTATGAGATTGTATTTTTGTTGTTGTTGTCGACATTTACTTATGTTAAAAACAATTTATATTATATGATATAATTTTGATTTTAAATAAAATCTTAAGATTTTATTTTATTGTTTCATATGATATCATTTTTAATGATTTTAACTAAATAAGAAAATATATATATTATATATGATATACAATATTTACAGTCGACTGCTTAATGAGGCTAATGAATAACCTGTCCATTGACTGCTTTGCCTTTATTTTCTCTATGTTTTCATAATATTGCAGTAATACTATACACTCACTACTCTTAGTTTAACACAAGTTTTATATAAGAAATTTTTTGTTTATATTTTTATACGAAGTATTATGACGTTTACTATAATGTAAAAACACACTGCATTTTAAGTGGTTAAAACATGTGAGTATACAAATTTGAAAGAGAGAGAGAGAGAGAGAGAGAGAGAGAGAGAGAGAGAGAGACTGTTTTTAAAATAAAAAACTAATGATTGCCAATAGTTTATACAACAGTATATATACACTACTTGTTGTTGATATTATAGTTTTGTTGTTGTTGTTGAAAAAAATCATTTGGATAACACAGAAATCAGAAACATTTTTACATTATATACAGTATATATATAGTAATATCCAAGGACTTTGTCAATATGAATGTGTTTTAACATTCAATGTCTTTATATTTATTATTATTATTATAAAATATCATTTACTTTAACATCAATACATGTTTGAAACATGTATTTATTCCTTAAGTATAACACATATTTCAAGGAATATTATTAATATATTTCTCTAACACATAAATTATTGAATCAATAGTAGATTGTTCGGGATATTTGTAAAAAATTAAGTTATTATTGAATATATATTTGAATTTATATTGTTTTGTCTTTTTTGATAATTTGTTAATATTTTTGAGTTACTAATATTGATGAGTGATTAATATTGACTGCTTTTTGAGAAAGTGGTGCAAAAAAATAAAAATATTTAAATCTCAAGTTTCAAATAATGAATAAAATGATGTTTAAGTTTATATTAATCGGTAATACAGTATATTGTGTTATATTTAAATATATAAATACAGTAAATAAACGGTATGTATATATAAATATATGACAATCACAACTAAAGCAGAAACCAATGCTAACGATATGGTGGTCGCCCTAAAAAAGCTCGTAAGCTCTGCATCATTGCCAGTGCTTTTCAAATGGCAATGTTTTTAGGGATATATACAAGTAGTGACCCATTTATATGAACAGTTATAACAAATCGGGACACCTTTTTTCATAGCATAGGCACTGCACCACTGGATAGACGTGTTTTTTGTTTGAAGCACTTGTTATATAGTGATTCCTGAGCTCAAACCGTATATTCAAACAAATACTTTTTTTACCAGTAATTACCAGAAATTTCTTTACTCTAAATAATCCAAATACCGGATCCCAAATATCTATTTTTCTAACATTTCACTTAAATATATATATATATTACATAAATTTTCACTGAAATCATCATTTTTACGATTATAATCCTTTATTATTATATATTTTAGATATCAATATATTATTTCTATATAGTATTTACTGTAAATATCATTTATATATATATATATATATATTTCTCATTTAAATTATTTAAAAAAAGATTTGCATTTGTATTGTTTTATTTGTTTTCACTATATTTGATGTTATTATTTTTAAATATTGTCCACAAATATATTTTTATAAACAAATTTTATATATGTTTATTATATCTTTTAGTATATATATGTTACATAAGATCAACAAAAATTGAATGACATTAGTCAGAGTATTATTCATTGTTTTTGAACGCATGAAAAACAATAAAAGTTTTCCTCATTTTATCATATTTTTGAATTCGTTGTTTTGCAAAACTTTTTTATTTTATTTTTTTAAAATATGAGAGAAGATTTGTGGACAACATTTTGGTACAGAAAGAGGTCTAAAAACTGTAGGTTTGAAAGGAAAGGGAGAAACGATTAGTTGATTTTAGAGGGAAAGCGAGTTAATTGTGATTACAATAAGAGTGACATCAATGCACTGGTTATGTATTGCTTTTAACTATTGATTTGAATACATTAATATTGTATATATAAATATTGTGTACATATATAGCAATAATAATAATAATAATAACAAAAATAGTTAACTCTGTAAAGTGTTATCTCTCTCTCTCTCTCTCTCTCTCTCTCTCTCTCTCTCTCTCTCTCTCTCTCTCTCTTTCTCCCCCATAATGTTATAAAGTAGGCACAGGTGGTTGCGGTGGCAACTGTATTGCCACTACAATAATACAGTCATAAGAACCTGTATTTTGTGTTTTAACCCAAAACTATCTGTATTTTCGTATTATAAGCGGTAGAGTTAGTCAGTCAGTCAGTGCCTGAGCTGATCGGCCGAACTCATACTCGAAACGTAACATTCATTTAACACATAACTGGTAAGAGGGCTGGAAGTTAGTGGTGACCCAATTCTACCAGTGCTTTCTGGGCCACAAACACATACACTACCACTACATACGACTACCACTACAGTTAACAACTGCTCAGTTGATTATTCATATCAAACATTGCAATAGTTTTAAAAATCATTAATAGTTTTATATATTTTTATTAATATGTGATCCAAGTTTTGCCAATCAGTTGCTTTTGCATTGATTTTTCATTTAAATAATTTTGATTGTGATTTAATAAAAATGTAAAACTTTATCAATTAATAGATAATTTAGTAAATTTGTTGCTTATAAATGCCGGTACTTATACTTTTGACCACTTCTTGATAATTGTTTTTTTAATTAACTTTTTTCACTAATCAAAAGTTTTATTTATTTATTTTTTGTGAACAGAATTACTATTCAAGAAGTATTGGTATGAATGAAATGTATTGTGACCTCCAATCTCGTGGTATTAAACGAAAGTTTGTTGACGACGACGAAGATTCAGGGAATCAATCACTTCAGACACAGTCGCTGTCCATCAGAAAGGGTGACATTACTTCCACAAATACCATCATCACTACCACTACAAACAACAATCAACTTAATGTTCATCCAATTTCTTCCAAACTGAACAATAACTCGACAACAATAACAGTGACGACATCAACGACTACAACGACGCCACTGAAGGCCACTATCTGTGCAAACCTGACATCTCGTCTGTCATCATCACCACTGAATCACCAGAATCTGACTGTTCAACAATGTTTTGTACGACACAGACAACAGATATTCAACATAAGTATGTGTAAACTGAATCGTTTCCGTCAATCCCCTGATCCCAGTCTATTGCGTTCAGTACTTATTTGTAATACTTTGCGGACATTGGAGCGGGAATTGGACAGAGAGGGCGTTAAAATTAACTTTGGACCCAATGGGGTCTCATTCATACCGCCCGTTATGAACACCCAGAGTATGACACTCGACCCCCCGCCCACTGTCTCCAATAATTCTCAGACTTTATTAGTTAACTTAAATAATAATAATTGTAATAATAATAATATAAATAATAGTAGTGTTAATAATAGTAATAATAATAATACAAACAATGTTGTGGAGGGCAATAGCTTAATGGTGACAACCAGTACGTCATCTTCGACGTCAAGATATCTGCCGATGTGTGTCATACCAGACACAGAAACTGATTCATTAATGGACACTACAAATGGTGATTACGATAAATATTTGATGGATTTGGACACAACATCGGGTCGAGTGACTCCATTTCAGAAGTCACTTTCGGTTACGAATGTGGTCTATGATAACGAATCTTCTTCTCTGGACTTTACATCGAACTCATTGTCATCCCATTCCTCAGCCAACAGTGCTTTTTGGGGCTCCGATGAGGCGTCTGATCGCTTAACAAGTATTAATTGGAGTTCAGTACTTAATTTCAATTCATCGGTGACCACCTGTTCCGCCTCTACCAGTGCAAGCAAGACGTCTCAACTGAGTGCGAACGGTCACCAAAGCAATGCCACGAATGCAAGTGACGGAAGTGTTGTCTCTACCGATGATAGCGTCAGCCCATTAAATGGGAGATCAAGCGTAACGTCTAATAAGTCGAATACCTGTTCATTCACTACACTCTTACCTCCGACAACCAGCTCTTCATCGACGGTCACACCGACTATAACGACAAATACGACGTCTCTATCAACTGTTCCCTCGCTATCGTCGACAATATCTCAAAACCTGTTGACAACAAATGTGACAAATAGTCATACAGTCATTAACGGCAATTCAATATCATTTTCAAGCAATTCATTAAATGATGAAATTTTCGGTGATATAGACTTATCGTTATATGATTTTGACTTATTATCTCCACTTTCGCCACCAAATGTCAAATTGACATCCATTACAGCTGAAGAACTTATTAGAACTATTTCATCGACAGAAACAATGTGTTCCTCATTGGTTACCACAGTATCTTCACTATCATCTTCTTCATTATAATTTTTATATTTTGTATTTTTATTTGTAAATATTTTTATTAATAATATATATAATACTTTATCATATAAACTATATTAAATATACTGAATATATAAAAATTAAAAAACTATATGTTATTTTATTATAAAAAATAGTTATTTATCAATGTTAAAGACAATGGTTGAAATAATTTCGCAATTTTATATATTATATAACTTTAATAAACTATAAAAAATAAAACAAACAAATTATGATTTCATGTATAATGAAATAAATAAAAGTTTAATATATTATATTAAATTACTTGAATTTTACAATAAGTTTTTTTTGTCGATTATTAATACCAAAGCTTATATAGAGTGTTAAGTTTTTAAAAATTTTAAGATTATATCATATAATTTATATGAAATACAAAACAAAAGCATTGCACGCCATCTGTATTTATATATGTATTAAGTTATGATAAACTAATTTAATTAATAATGAAATTAATAATTATTAAGCTTTTTAGTGCTTTATTTATTATAAATAATATAATTTAGTTATAAATACATAAAATAATGTTTGTTTAGTAGATAATTTAACTAATTAAAATATAATACACATTTAATATAAATTTTATTTATTAGTATAAAATCAAAAGTAATAATTATATTTATTAATGATTAGACGCCATCTACTTATTAAATTTATTTCAAATATTTTAAATACTTTACAGTATTTGCTTAATGTATGTATAARTAGATGGCGTGCAATGCTTTTTGTATTTCATTTCATATAATCTAAAAATTAAATTATAATTATTGTAATAATAATTTTACATTATATAAAAATTAACAATAATTTAATTTAATTCAACACTAAAGTGCTTTCATTAAAAAAATTGTATATTTGTTGTATACTAATGTTAATTATGTACTTTTATATTCCTATTATAATACAAAAATAATATATCATATTAAATAAATTTAGATCCAAAACAAAGCTTTTTTTAATAATAAAATTAAATATTAGTCTACTGTTAAAAATAAATAAATATAATCTATTGTAAGTAAATTCATATTTTAACTATGAATTTGATATAATTAAAATCTATAAATTTTGATAATATATTACAATTTTAAACTATTCTCTTAAAAATGTTTCCTTAATTTTAGTTCAATGATATAAAACGCTGTATAACTAAATATATAAAATAATTTAAATCTGAAATTATCTAAAATTTATTTCTATAATAATATAAATTTCATTTAACTTTATTCAATATATCATAATATTAATAAAACTTGTTATTTTATATATAATATGTCAGGCATTTAATAAAAAAGGTTATCATCAAAGTATCAATTATTAAATACTTATTTTAACTGATTTTAATGTTTTTTATTACGGATAATTATTTTTTATAATTTATTTTTAATAAAACAAGTATTTATAAACAATTATTTAATTAATTATATATTCTTTAACTTTTTAAAAATAATTTTATTCATATATATTATAGAATATTCTATTTATTTATTATTATTATTATATTTTTAATTATAATATAATATTTGTTTGACTGATAATAGTTTTGATTCAACTCTAAAATAAAAGTACTGTTTATGTAACAAAAGCTATGTGTAATGTATTGTAGAAATAGTATAATATTTAACATTATTTTCAACTACTGTTTAGGCCTTTTATAGATAACTATAGATTACATTAACATTAAGTGACTCTTAATAGACATTCATTTGAAACACTGTTTTGAAGACTTGTGAAGACATTTGTTAATCACTTATACATTGGTTATAACAATGATGTCGTCAACCGTGTCCTCGCTGTCGGTCAGTGTTACCGTTGAACCACTAGATGAATATCAGGTCCAAGATATTACATACGATGGACAAGAAAAATACATTCAGTAAGTGATTTAATTGATTGCTTGATCCAATTGATCCCTATTTACAATGATATTAATTTAATGTTAATAAATATCTTAACTATGAAGACCATTGTCAATGTCGGACAACTTTACCAAATTGGTGTCAAAGATTGACTTTTCCAAGATTGACAACGAATCCAATGACACAAACAATGACATGACGGACACCATATCGGAAACCAATGAAGTCGATGATAGCAAAGAGTTGGCCACATTTCAGCCGTCTCTTTGGCCATTTGACTCCATTCGCAATAAATTAAAGTATTTATTAAATATTAGATATATTTTTGAGACTATTTTAATGTTTTATAATTTAATCTGAAGACAAGCTCTGACCGAAGTGACTGTTTTGACAGACGTTTTAACCGTTGTTAAAGACAAACGATATATGATATTAGATCCCGTTTCTCAAGAGACTAATGATATGAAACCGATTACAGCTTTAATTGCGAAGAAAAAGGTTTTGTAAAATTTAAAGTAATTAATACTTGTATTATAATTGTGATTGTCTTCAGGCACTACAAGTTGCGTCTCAAATACTATCCAACGGCGCCGAACGTATTCGTGTCGCCCAATCGGAGGCCACTAAGAATAGGGCCACAGATTTTCATACCGAGTTGTTTCACATGAGACAGAACTGGAGATTAAGAAAGAAAGAAAACTCAATACTCGGTGATCTCAGTTACCGAAGCGGTAAAGCAATAGTTATTATTAGATGTTTAGTGTTTTGAAATTAAATTACCGATAAAATAATAATAATTCTTTAAAACTAAAGCCGGTTCTCGTTTTCCACATACGGGAACGTTTGAAGTGACTAAAAATGAAGACCAAGTTAGTACAGGTACCGGTCCGCGTGCCAGTGCTCTCAAAGTGAAAGTACCGGCAGATCTGGAAGGCGGCAGCTTTTTTCAAGTGAAAACACAAAAAGGTTTGATTGAATTTTACTAAATATCTAACTGTTTATTTGTTTGGTGTGAATTAACGTCTGTTACTGTCTTACTAACAGACTGTGATGTTATTGATGATACTGAACCATCTCTTCCCATACCATCTGTTTTATCAGCTAATGCTGACTTGAATTGGCACCAAAAGCTTGAAAACGCCCAAAACGTTTTGTTTAACAAAGAACTGTTTGCTCAGTTAGCTCGTGAAGCTGTTGACTTAAAACTGTCGATACCGACCACAGTTATCGGTAATAAGATAATTGCATCCCTTTTTCCTGGCGTGCAATTGTCAATAGTTTTATGTCACACAACAATTAATGGTAAAATCATGCATCAAAAGTCATCACCACTAGCCATCCCCTCCAAACAAGATTCACCAAATAAACCTGTTTTAGAGCATTCATTGCATCAGCTGTTGCGAGAGATGCATCACAACACACTKCATCATCCTATGCCTCATCCGACTACTGCAACATTAGGTGTTAGTTGTAAACGATATTTGGCGGGACCTGAAGCTTATGACAGACAAACAATAATAGAAATGAACAAAAATGATACCATTTTAGAGCAAATCATATCTCAGACTCAACACGATTTGTTACGTTTGAGGACAATGTATATGATTGATACAACTGCTTCCGAAATAAAAGATCCTATTATTGTTGCCCATTGGCTGTGTCTTAACAGTGCCACTAAAAGTAGTGTCAAAATTAATATAGTCTCCTATGGCTATGAATCCCTCTGTAGAACTCCTCTTGTCATTCATATATCAACCAAATCATTGAAAGCAATACTTAGAGACGGAAGAGTCATAAACATGTCATATGAATCACAAGAATTGCGTTATTTATTACTTAATCAGGTTTTTAATGAGTTTTATATAATCATTAACTAAGTTTTAAAACTATATTTAAAATGTCTGTATAGATATCGCAACACCAGATATTTGCCATTCAAGCACTTTCTAAGCCAATGGGATGGAAAGTATTGTCACTAAATATAAACGTAGGCGTCGGTCACGTTGAGCCCATTGGCACCGCATCGTCAATAGTTTTAGTCTCACCTAATGGCGATCGGTATGTATAATAAATTTAATAATTTGATTTAATCAATCAATTTATAATTTATAAAACATTTATAATACTTAAATATAATATTAATAATACATTTATATATCTATTGTTAGATTTCTTGCCATCCGATGCGGTCCCTACTCTGGAATAGAAGTTAAGATGTGTTCGTCACCTCAAGAGTTCTATCCGAGTGCTTTAGTTCGGGACCGCAAATGGCAAAACTTGACCGGAAGTTATCGGGAAGTGGATTGGGAAAAGATTGAGGGAAAAAATTTTGTCAATAAAATTGAGTATCTGATGGCGAGTCTCGTTAGTTATTAAGATAACTACTTATCATAACAGTTGTTATTTTCTTAATTATTTTTTAGTATCTTTAATTTATTTATTTATTTGATATTTATATATAACTATAAAAAAATGTAGAATCATTAATTGAAATTATTCTGGAAAAATATTTTTGTCAATTTGTATTTTTATAATTTATATAAACATAAAAATATGAAAAATAATATTGAATTATGACATGTAAACTATTACCGTAATTTATATTTAATATTAAATTGTAAAATTAATTAATTGATATGCTATTTGATAGTTTTAATAAATTAGTTTCAGTAATATACTAATACTGTATCAATAATCAAATTCAAATGTTAATTATATTAATATGAAAACAACACATCTGTCATTGAAATAAATATTTATTTTTAAAAAATTTAACTATAATTAAAAGCAACGATAAGCGAGTTAGTTGTCTGAAATTGTTTTTAAAAATACAGGTAATAATGACTACATTGAATAATTTTAGGACAAATTTAAAGTTATTAAGTGACGGATCAATTGTGGCCATAAATTCAGGTCCTAATTGTCGCAAATGTGATAAATATCACCCAAAAGTGGTTCATCCAATTGTTTGGCAAATATATAGGAATTGTCATCATTTTAGTAAGCATTTCAGTTACCGGTAATTGATTTTATCAATAATTTTAGAGCATTAGTAGTATTGTATGAAATTTGTTAATAATTTATATACAAAAATACTGCTATAACGTAATATCAATAATTTATATYAAATATTGTAATATTGTCTGTAATCTAGAAATAAATTTTTAAATATAACTTATAGTCAATTTATATTCAAATAGTTTTAACATTAATTTTATTTTTTTCCTTTATATTTACATTTTAATAAATTTATAAGTTTTATATAATAATTTATAATATACTAGTAATACATGTATTATTATTATTATGTTATAAAGTCATTGTTAGCTATAGTCTGATAATTATTAGGTAATCATCGATGCATTAAATATGTGGTATTACTTGTATGACACCTACCTATCAATGAGTCATACATTTATACGATAAATACAAAGTCGACTCTAATAGAGATAGAGTTAATCGTTAATCCGTTTATAATCTATAGGTCTATAGTATAGACAACTCATTTAATTTACATATACTTTAATACTGTATAAGTGTATAGCGTTTGACAAGTGTTTGCCTAATGTTTATACATATGATGTGATGTTTTGTTATGAAAAGCAAGCATTCAATCAATACATAGAATATATTATAATATAAACAGAAAACCAGTCATTGATTAGTTGTTATTAAATATATGTTTAATGTTATGGAAATTGTTTGCAAACATCTATACTATAGTAATGAAAACAAACGATTGAATAAATCAATGAATGAATGACTAAATGATTGATTCATTTGAAGTATAATCAGGTTTTGTCACAAATATTATCCGCCGTTTTGTTGGACATCATATCAAATGACACTCAATATAATCGCTAATACATTAAAACAATTATTATTTAAAATAATATTGTTTTAGTTGTTTATATCATTTGATACAAACTATAATTGTTTTTCTGAGTTTGACTACCGATTATCGGTTAATAACTCAGTGGACATGACATTGACGGCCCAATATCGGCCCTATCGGGGTATGACATGACATGTCCATACATTTACCATAATTGTCTTATTAATGATTACTTTCAAGTAATATTGATTTCAATTTTAATAATATAATTTTATCTTATATTTGGTCAATGAAGACGATGTTGATGGTCTGGACGGAGTGGACAACTCGGACCTTTCGTGGCCGGACAACGAGATCGGAACCATTCAGATATACGAGAAGACAACTGAAGATATTCCGTTTGTTTCCAATCGACGACTTTTATGCGGTGTTGTAATGCTATCAGTATTGACATTATTGACCGGATTTTTGATCGGTTATTTCGCGCACTCGACTCACTCGGAATGTGTCCCCAATTTGGTCAGTCATGACATTTATCTATGATTTTTCAACCAATCACTAAAAGTGGTTTTTATTTCATTTAAAGGCGATGTCATTACATGCGGTCCGCGACGAAAATCCTACCATTAGGTCAAAGATATTACAAAGAGTTAATGCAAAGTCCATCCGAAGTGTGATTAAAGAGTTTTCCCGCGAATCACGTTTAGCCGCGTCTGACAATGATCTCAGAATTGCCATTCAAGTTAAAAACTTCTTGAAAGCCCATCATTTCGATAAAACTGAACTCAAAAATTATTCAGTATTGTTGTCAATACCCGAATCAAATGAATCAAACTTTATTGAAATTATTGATCAAAACCAAAATAAATCCATATATTCTTCACTAAACGCTGACAATAAAGACAGTGATTCTTTAGGAGCCTTCTGTGCCTATTCTCCAAACATTGATATTAAGGTAAAAAACACAAAAAAAATTAAAACCTTATCACCAGTTGTTTTGCTAATTATTTGTTTAATAACATTATTATTATTATATATAGAGTTCTGTTATATTTGTAAACTATGGCCGTCTCGTTGATTACCAAATATTACAAAACGCCTATAATATAACTCGCGATACTATCGCCGGAAACATATTAATTGCCAAACAATTTCATCTGACAGCTGATGAACAGGTATACGAAAGTTTATTTATTTTATTGATATTATTTTATTAAATATAATTAATTTTAATATAAAAGATGGCATACGCTCAGCAAATGGGTGCCGCAGCTCTTCTATTATATCCCGATCCGGAAAACTATAATCCTCCAAAATTAAAAGCTAAACCTTATCCAGAATCTCCATATATGCCACCCGATGCTATAAGACTCGACTCATTACTCTGGAATGGTTTAGGAGATCCACAAACACCAGGGTTTGTACTTTTATTTACTACTAATATTAGAGTTATTTAATATATTTATAAATATTTGTTTGCATCAGATACGCGGCCACACCATATGCACACCGTTTGCCATTATCGTCAATTAATTTACCCAGGTATGTTTTGGGACAATATTGCTCTTATTCAGACTAATTTGATCATAACTTTTCTTATTATAATTTACCTGTAAATCCTTATCCTTATTAGTATTGCTGTTCAACCGATAAGTTATACGACAGCTCTTGAAATACTCAGTCGTTTGGATGGGAAAAAAGCTCCCAATGATTGGAATATTGGCTCAAATGTTAGTTACTATTTAGGTCCCGGTTTCCGAAATGACGGCTCTTCTAATTTTACTCTACACTTAAAAGTGGCCAATAGTTTAGTTAATAAAACAATATATAATGTCATCGGATCTATTAGAGGCAGAGTAGAACCCGATCGATACGTCATAATTGGTAATCATAGAGATGCCTGGTTTAAAGGTGCTATTGATTCGGCCGCAGGAACGGCAGCTTTTCTAGAATTATCCCGTATTTTTGGTGATTTACTTGTTGAAGGATGGCGTCCGCGTCGATCGATTTTATTTTGCAGTTGGGGTGCAGAAGAATTCAATTTGATTGGATCCACTGAATGGATTGAGGAAAATCAAAAAATATTGAACAGTAGAGCCGTTGCCTATATTAACTCAGACATCATAGTGATTGGTAACGGAAGTCTAAGTGTGGCCGCCTCACCACTTCTATATCACGCCATATTTAACGCCACCAAAGAAGTGATTAATCCAAATGAAGAAGACGAAGCCAAAACTGTATACGACAAGTGGCTAATTAGCTATCCATTGATGAGAAACACATCGGGTATGATATCTCCTAAACAAAGTGCTTTTGATGCAGACATCGATCTAATTAGTGACTTAAGTAATGCAAACAAGCATTTAAAAGAAGAGCCCAACGAATCCGGTTATCTTTTAAGAACTTATTTAGAGTCAGCAGTACTTCAGATCAGACCAAAAGTACGCCAATTGGATATGAGATCTTCTTACGCGCCATTCTTCATAATGTCTGGAATTCCGGCACTGGATATCACTTATACGAGTTCTAATGATTTCAGAGGAGAATCTTATAATCAAATAAATTCAATGAGTTATCCATTATTACACACAAAATACGATACTTTTGATTTGATTGAAAAGTTTATCGATCCTGACTTCAGATATCATAAAGCAGTTACTCAAGTATTGGGAGAAATACTTAGAGATTTGGCGGACTCACTGTTCATACCATTCAATCTTCTGGATTACGCACAGGTTCTCAAAGATCTTTACATTACATTATACATACACACGGAAACCATACTAACTAATAATGGCATTAATATTGGTATTTGATTTAATTTATTTAGTTATTATAAATAATATTAATAATAACTAATTTATATTATTTATGAATAATAGAATTATTGGATTTAGCCATTAAAAACTTTACGAAAGCCGCCGTCAAGTTTCACTCAAAACAAGACAAATTGGATTTCAAAGAGTATGTCCTCTTAATTAGATAATTATTTTTTAAAATATATATTTGACTTAATTATTATATTAATATATTTAAGTCCAATGGCTATCCGACGGATTAATGATCAGTTGATGTTAATTGAGCGCACATTCTTAGACACAAATGGTTTACCGCGAAATATGATGAAACGTCATATTGTGCTCTCACCGGGAGAAGTGGACCCACCATACGATGAAATGTTTCCCGGACTTATGGACGAGTTTGCAGTACTATTACAGCATCCAGGCACCGGTGTTAAAACTCAATGGAGTTGGGATGTGATTAGAGCACACTTTTCAATACTAGTGGCCACTATAGATAACGCATCAAATGCTATAAGCGATGTTATCTGAAAAATGGGATAACAATCATAATATCTAATTTCATATTATACACAAAAATTGATTTAGATTTTTGCGAGACTAGACATCATTATTACGATTAATGTCATATAATTTTACTTATTAATCATATTTCGAGCCAATCATCACATGATATGAATTAGAAATTTTTGAACATTATTATCGATACTTATATATAGATAGAAAGGCAACTAAAAGTTCAAATCATTTAATACTGACTTAACATTTATTAATGTGTTTTAAAAAAACATTTGTTTGATTACTTGATATGTGATTTTATTTGGGATCTGTTTTGCAATTTATTTATTATATTTTAAGACATTATTGCACTCACCGGTTACTTCAATTTTTATTGGTTTTTATTGTAATTTTTATAATTTTAGGGATCATAGCTCTAAATGATATGTCTTATACCATAATAGGAAAGAATCAACTTTTAAAAATGTTAACAATTATAACATTTGATTATTACAGTAAATGTTGTCATCAAATAGAAACTGGCAATTGTCAATCATGTTATCATTATTTATAAAAATTAGTATTTTATTATTATAATACAATAGTTAAAATGTCCATTTTTGAGGTAATATGGGATTTATTGCTCATAATATATCATAAATTTTTAATAGTTGGTTCAATTAATTAACTTTGTATTATATATAATTTATTGCAATGAATTAATAGCAACACAGGGTTAGCAAATATGTTGAGTGTATATTTGCGGATAGTTTTTATTATAGAGAAATTGGTTTAATATATAATATATTGTTATTTATGTGATACATAAGAATTTCATTTTAAAATTTTGAAAATGTTTTTAACTCTAATAATATTTTTAATTTTGAGATTAATTACAATCTATTTTATAATTATTGATGAATTTATGATTCTTTACTATTAAGTATTAAGACCTCATTTAATGGCATTTATACTGTTTATAAACAGTTATATATTGTGTAATATAGTTTTTTATAATTTTATTTATTATATAATTTAATATTTAAATATAGTTATTATAATTATATTCTGTGATTTGTAAAAATATAGTTTATACTAATTAATAATTTATTAAACACTATATATTTTGTTTTGAGTATTAAACTTGTAAAGATTTTGGTACTTAATATTTATTTTTTAAAAATTAATATCGATTTAAAACTTAAATGTAATTTTCCTTAATTAAATTAAATTTAGTTTATTTAACTAATGGACTAATGTTAGCTGTTTTATCAAAAAGTAAAATAAAATATAATAATAGAAATAACTATAAATTCATTTTGGATTGGAATTTGAGTTGTCGTACAGATTGTTGTATTTGTAATACAATCTGATGTCAAAAGTAAGGAAACAATTCAATTAAATTACTATTTTTTCAAAAAACAATCTCAACCCTGAAATTTGAAAATTTTTTGACACTAAAATCATATCTTAAAGATATGAAAAATATGATTCAACACTTTATAGGATGTAATCAATATATATATATTACAAAATGTATTCAATGAATGATTTTTGGTCTAAAAGTATGAATTTGTTTCTAAATTTGTGTCACATATTTGACTTTCAAATTTACAACTCCTATGTCTTTCGTTTCCCTTTTTACTTTTGTCCTAATCTTTGTTATCTCTGATACAAAATTAAATGTTTGGTTGATTTGAAACAAAATTGATTTTATTTTAATTAATAATATTTTTAAAATATTTAACTGACTAATTAAAAAACTGTTTGTATATTACAGCTAATTATATACAGTATAATATTTAACTCACATATTCTACTTTTTTGGTAAATTATATAAAAACACACATATTTTTATAATAAACACAATCATCGAATAAAAGTTATTTAATTTTTTGAAATCGATATCTGATAACACAAGGGTTGCTATTAGTTTTAGATCTCATGGGCTATAGGGGGGTAAAAGGCAAAAATCTCAAAAAATCTTTGTATAAGGAGGTATAAGGAGTGTACAGTTTTTATTGCATATATAAACGACAATTTTTAAACAATATTCAAAAAACTACAATTTTGTTAATTTAAAAATTAATGATATTGTAATGTATTTATTATTATGTCTTAAAAAATAATATAAATAATAAGACTAACAACAATTATATATAAATAATTAATCTGGAAATATATCTTTATATACTATTTAATATTGAACACTAATTAACACATTTTATTATAAATTTTAAAAAATATTTATATTAAATTGTATATTAAGTAAAATAAACAAATATTACCAATAATTTATGCCAAAAAATCTGAGTTTTCGACTTTTATATTGAAATATAAAATATTTATTCTTTTATAACGGTCTAAAAAAAAGATTAAATATTTGCATTTTTTTCGGGAAAAATTAGAGGGAATTTATTAATTAACTTTTCTCTTTTGTAGAGATGCCCGAACTCTACAGTTAATATTTATTTTAAATTTTTATTTTTTTATGTTTAAATATAGGAAGAAATTATAGATGGGCCCTAACTATTTAAGGGGTAAGATGGTTTCAATCTGGGGTAATGAGCAGATTACACCCTACCTCCCTATACCAACCCTGGGTAACAAAGTGTACAAATTATACCAAAACAAGCATTTCTCACAAAATAATAATTTTTATTATAAATAAAACTAATTTTAGCTATATATTTATAATAAAATCATTATAAAAATCAATCATTTTTTAAATATATATTTTTTAAATCACTGCTTATAATTAAGTATTAATATTCTTTTTTATTGACCATATTTTTTGTAATTGATTGATTGATTATAAAATTATACAAATTTTATTGATTTATTTCAATATGATGTAAACTCTTTAAAATTTATGCTATCTTTACATAATTTAAATTATAGATATGGTTATAATAAAATAAAAATTTATATAATATACTACAATAATTCCAAAATAAATAACTTTTTAGTAACTTAGAATTTAGTAGCTAATCTATCTTTTTATTAACTTAACTAATAATAATCAATATATTAATAATATTTTTAAATTATATACTTATCTCAATACAACGTTTATAATGTATTTTGATAATAAAAACTTTTGATAAATAAAATCTTAAATTAAGAACAAACTATGAAATAAAACAGATATAAACATAATGTTTATCAAATAAAAAACATCTAAATTTAGTTCAATTTAATGCAATTTTAATGTAACATTTTGTTGTTATATACGTATATTTTATAAACCTATTGTATATCAATTGCTTATATTGTAGTCATTTCTATTTATTTATACCAAATGTAATATAAATTTATTTCTGTTATTAAATCGTGACTTTTAATTAAAAAGTGTATATCTATTATATTAAACAAATCTGTATAAATAAGGTTTTTATTGTATATGCTAATAACTAATATTAAAAAGTAAGTTTTGTCAGGCATTTATATTTAAAAATAAAAATATTTATTTAATTAAATTATTAAATAAATTAAAGTCAAGGTTACAATTGCGTGGATGAAGTTTTCAATATGAAAATTGTTTAAATTGTCAATTGGTTTTGACAGTCACACAATTTCGGACAATACATGTAAAGACCAAAAAACAGTTTAAGGCATAATTATATTGTATGAACTTATTATCAAATATAAATCAAACAATTGTCAAAACTTAATATAAATATAATAATATTGTATTTAAAAAATCATTAATATTTATCTACCAGTTGTCGTCATATTCATAAAAACATGGAATTTGAAGACTTACTCAAACCAGTCGGAGATTTTGGTATTTTTCAAAAACTTTTGATTATATTATTCCTAATTCCGACGTCGGCTTTGAATATATTATACGACTATATGTTTATGTTGGCCACACCTGACCACTGGTGTTATGTGCCACAGTTGGCCAACTTATCACATGATATCCAAAAACAATTAATTAGTATCGAAACTATTGATCAGGGATTAGTATCATATGATAAGTGTTTTATGTATGATATAAACTATGATTTAATTTACAACACAACAAGTTTGTCGTTTAATAATATAACAACTGATGTCAAGACTAAAGAGTGTGACAACGGATGGGTTTACGACAAATCAATGTTTACTTCAACCGCAACCACTCAAGTATAAGATTTTAAATGTTCACTAATTTAATTGTAATCTATTTAATTAATTGTTGTTTTAGTTCAATTTGGTTTGCAATGATGCACATTATGTAAGCTTTTTGTTATCATTAGGAGCCATAGGTCTCGTTATAGTTACTCCAATATTATCATCTTTTACTGATTGGTAAATCATTTATTTTGGTTTTTGTGCCATATATTTGTCAGTTATAATATATATGTATACTCTCTCTCTCTCTCTCTCTCTCTCTCTCTCTCTCTCTCTCTCTCTCTCTCTCTCTCTTATTTTTTATATTTAACAATTTTTATATATTAATATATAGTTACTTTTAATGAATCAATTAATAACAATACTTAGCTTAAATTCATTCTCAGATAATAGTCTATTGGTGTAAATTCTAGACTATTATATACATAACTATTATTTAAGAATATAATTAAATTATATCACGAATTGTTTAATATTAATATTTATTAACAATAACAAGTTATTAAGCATAAAATTAATTGATATTATAATTGAATATATAATAGGATTGGGCGAAAAAAATCATTTTTGGTCGTCAATATAATCATATTATTGTCATTTATATCACCCATTGTTTTGCGCGATTATATCAGTTTTGCAATCTGTCGGTGCATTTGTATGAGTCTTGCAGTTATATACTATCAAATACCGTTTATTATGTGTCAGTATTGTTATTAATGACACAATAGATAATCATTGATTTAACAAATACTGTAAATTGCATTTCAGGCATGGAGTTTGTGGGACCTGACTATCGATCTAAAACATCCAGTCTATCAGCACTGGCCTATTCTGGAGGCAGTTGTTTACTTCCATTAGTTGTCTATTTGACTGGTAATTGGATTTTGTTGGCTGTTTTCCAATTTGTTATTACAATACCTGCGTTTATATTTTGGAGGTTTTTTTTTAATTATTATTATCATAAGCTTTAATTTAAATGTTTGACAAATAAGTTTAATATAAAAAATAATAATAATTAGATATTTACCTGAATCTGCTTCTTGGCTAATAACTCAGGACCGATATGCCGATGCCTACACTGTTTTGCAAAGAGTGGCTAAAATTAATGGAAAAGAGTTACCAAAAGATTATATGAATCAAATTCAAGTATTATTTAAAAATTGCTTAATTAGTAAAGTATTTTATAAAATAATAATTTATTAATTGTTTAAACCAAGAAAGTGGGCCAAAAACAGAAACAAATGAAATCAATGCAATTACATAATGACTCTTATCGTGACTTTCTTCGAGTACCAGAATTAAGAAAACAAACTCTCATTTTAATCCTACTCTTTGTGGCCAATGTGATGGCTTACGCGGGACTGACTTTAAATTCACTTAACTTTCACGGCAATGAATTAATAAACTATTTTTTCATATCATTGGCTGACATACCGGCCCTGTTGTTGGGCTGGTATCTCATTGAAAGCAGACTCGGTCGTCGATGGACTAACACTTCGGCGCTTATGTTGTGCGGCATAACTCTATGTATGCCTATATTTATAGATCCTTCCCATAAGATATTGATAACAATCTTATCAATGATTGGAAAGTCGGGAACCGCTGCTTCTTATATGATTATATTTCAACAATCGGCTGAAGTATTTCCAACAACATTAAGAAGTGAAGGAATGGGTATTTGTTCAACTGTTTCATCATTTGCCGGAATCGGTATTCCCTACATATCATATTTAGTAATATTTTTTTGTATTAATAATTTATCCAAAAATTATATTAATTATAAAATTATTAAAAATAAGGGTAAATATGGACTTTGGATTCCAATGTTTATAATGGGTTTGGCGTGTATTATAGCTGGTGTGGCCTCAAGTTTTTTACCCGAAACACTAAACGAAAATTTACCACAAAATAGTGCCGACACTCAAAAGTTTGGTAAAAATAGCAAATATTTTTCGTTGGCTAAAACCACAATTACAACACATCTCTAATGTAATATATTTGATATTGCATTATATAATACAATATTTAAACAAAACTACTTTAAGAACTTTAAGAGCAAATATCATAAGAATTACTTAATATATTAAGATATGTTTTTTGTTATTATTATTTTAATTAAAATTTTAATAACATTAATTATTATATTAATTTTCAATAAATTTAAAATTTGTATAATTTAAAAAGTTTGCTAGCTTATATTTTCTAAACTATTAGTTGGATTTTTATCAAATAATTTTTATTTTGAAGGAAAACCTCCTCGAAATATATGATAAATAGTTATATTTGAATAGTTTTTAAATTATAAAAAAAATAAATGCAAAAATTACAATCAATAACTTATATATGTTCGCCAGATTGACACTCAAATAGACTCCATTGGTCTAAACATTGATTCAACATAAATCATATTCTAATTTACTGTATATGAATCAATGTCGAGATTTATGGAGTTTACTTGAGTGTCAATTTGGTGAACACTAAAACTATTGATTATAATTTTAATGTAAATTTTTTATTTATTTTTTATATAATTTTAAAACTACTCAAAATAATTATTTAAAAATTTTATTATATATTTCGAATGAGTCTATCTTACAAAATAAAAATTATTTTATAAAAATCCAATTATTGGTTTAGAAAATATAAGTAAAGTTCTTAAAATAGATATATCTGACTACTGTATAATTAATTTTTAAATATAGAAAAAATATTAAATAGTAGTTTTAAACTTTATTATTATATAATTTGTATTATACTATGTTTTTAAGTAGATTTTATTAAGTAAATCATATAGTGAAAAATGTGATGCTTTTAAGTCATTTTTATAAAAAACAAAATTATAATAATTTATTTTTTAAAAACTTATTAATCAATGTTTTAATTGAACGGATCGCCAAAAATGTTTGCTTTCTTGATCGCCACCCGTTAGCATCCATTCACTGTTGAATATATCAGTCAATTTGATTCGGGTATCGGGTTTTGGATCCAACATTTGTCGTACCAAAGCTTGTGCTGAAGAGTTAGACTTTTTGGGGAAATCCAGGCAAGGATTTTGCTTCAGTTCCTGAGTTCTGTTGATTCTATCGCTCAGTTGTAACAGTTGTGAGCCATAGATTCTGAACGGAGAAATTCCGGCCACAAAAATATGCAAAACAACGCCCAGACTGTAGATGTCGGCCATAAATGGATCGTAAGCCGCGTTAAAAATTTCGGGCGCAGCGTATTCAATGGATCCGCAAACAGTATTACATTTGATTGTTTGCGTAAAACGTCCGATCCGTTGGACACCAAATATAGCCATTTCAAGATCTGTAAGCTTTAGCCGAAAAGTATCGCCTTCGGGAAACATAACAACATTGTCGGCTTTGATGTCTCGGTGGGCAATATTGTGGTCGTGAAGCCATTTAACAGCTGACAACAACTGGTCGAACCAATATTTGGCCAAATGATCGTCAATTCGGGTCCATTTGCGGCGTTCAAAGTAAGTTATAAGATCACCGCCAGTGCCCAACTCCATGATCGTAAAGACCCGATTGTTGGTCTCATCTCTAATATTATCAAACACTTTGACAATACATTTGTGCGGATTATCTCTCAAAAAGTCTGTTATCTGTATTTCTCTTTCTAAATATTTTTGTTTCCGTTTGTTTGTAATCTGCAAATACTTAACGGCCACTACCTGTCCACTGGCTGTTCTCGCTTTGAACACTAAGTGATCATAAGAGCTGCCGATATTAGTCATAGTTTCATAGCCTTTGGATTTAAGAAATTGTTTGTCACAATCGCTAAGAACACCGTATTCTTCGTTTTCTTTCATATTTTTGTTTTTAATAAATTTAAAGATAACTTTTGAATTGCTTTTTAAATGTCAAAACATTTAATAAAAAATAATAATAATCTGTAATTAAATTCAAATTACAGTATTTGTATTAATTTAATTATTCTGTTAATTGATATATCGAGCCATACATTGTTGTATATCATATAAGATTTGTCAAATCTTTTATAAAAAATTGTTTTTTTTTAGATTTTACTATTATTTTTATACAGTTTATTTTGTCACTTATTATTCACCAAATCCATAATCTTATAAACATAAATGAATGTTAAAAATAAAATAAAACTATTTTACATAATAAATAAAATACATAGAAAATAATGTAATAATAATAATAATAGTTTATTTAAAAAAAAATCTTTGATATTCTTCAAAATATTTTATAATAGTACATAAATTTAGTCATTGATTAGTTAACAGTGAATTAATATATTGTATATTTATTTCTGTTTATCAATTAAATTTAAAAAAGAAAATAACTAGAATAATGGTAAAAACAATGATAATAATAATAGGCAATGGTATAAACAAAATATAAAATATTTTTTAATTAATTGTTTACATTATGAGATAATATAAATTATTATTAATTTCGATATTTTACAAAATATAAAATTCATTGAAACATATTTATAAATAATTGTTGTTTAAATAATTTCTGTACAAATATCTCGTGAAATTCAAATAAAATTAAATATATAATATTGTAATAGATTTGTGACAAAAATAATCATTAAAACGATATCTTTAAGAAATTTAAATTCTGTTATTACAATATTATAATTACAATTTCACCTATTGTTTAGTAAAATGTTATGACAGTCTCCAGACAAATGAGTTCCCATATAAAAGACAAATCATTTGGAAAATTAGCCAAAACTATACTTAACACACAATTGAATGAAATATGTGTTAATCCATTCATCAATAAAATTCAATTCACAAAATTTGATTATTTAAAGGTTTTATAAAAAACTAGATTTTAAAGTAATTAACATTTTATGACATAATTTATATAATTTATTTGTTTAACAATTAGATCTATGTTTTTGGTTCAATATTATTCTTAGTGAGAATTATTCCAATGTTATTATGTATAGCATTGTCCGCTATTTTAGCCTCAATTTTCTTTCATTTATTAAACTTATTAAGTCTATTACGGATTCCCACAAACACTTTAAGGTATATAAATATATTAAGTAATTATTATTGAAAATGCAATGAATAGAGAATCGCCAGCAAAAAAAAGTCTACAAATATCCAATTAATTTAGTAGTTTTACTGAACCAGAAAAGATAATATAGTTGTGATTTATATTTTATGATTGAATAATGTATTAAAATGAGTGAATTTTTACACTATATTTACAAAACTGCATTTAATCTTAGAAATGACTATTTTATATAAATAAAAATAATAACAATTTTAAATACAATACGATTGAAACTATAGAAAAGTAGCCAATTTTATAGTTTATGGTATTCTTCGTATTTGTTTATTTTTTGGCGGATTTTATTGGATTAAAGTGAGCGACAAAAGTAAGAAAAGTGCTGTAAAACCAAACATTATAGCAATAGCACCGCACACGACATTTTGGGATATGATATCAATGCTTAAACTGGGAATTCCAGCCATTGTCTCCAGAATCGAGAACTCGAGGATCCCTTTCATCGGAAGTCAGTATTATTTGATAACTACTTAACCCATAGTTGTGTGCAATTTTTTTAAAAAAATTTTTTTGATCAGGTATTATAAAACTAAGTGATCCAATATATGTCAATAGAGAAGACAGAGAATCGCGATCTCAAGCAACGAATGATATCAAAGAGAGAGCAATGAAAGGCAAGATTTTGTTGTTCCCGGAGGGCACCTGTATTAATGGCAATACACTGATTCAGTTCAAATTGGGTGCATTTTTACCACAATTGCCGGTACAACCAGTAGTTCTAAAATGGGATAACGGAAGTAATTATTAATTTATAATATATCATAATTAAGTCATTTAGTTAATTGATTGCTATATATATATATATATATATATATATATATATATATATATATATATATATATATATATATATATATATATATTAAGAACACGATCTCAAGTCTTGGGTTGAAGAGGGACCGTCACTATTGAAGATTCTGTACTATTCATTGTCACAGATGTGGATCAACTGCGAGATAATCAAATTAGAGCCATATTTTCCAAATGAAGAAGAAAAACTTAACGCTTCACTCTTTGCAAATAATGTTCAAAAAGTTATGTGCGATGAGTTAGGAGTCATTCAGTCGTTTTATACCTACGATGACGTTATGTTTATGGGCTTTGCGTTAGTCGACACTTAGTTTTAATACTTTTCAAGTTTTCCGATAAATAATTGCAATAAATTTTGTTTAAATAGTAATGAAATTCGACTCTTCCGGAGTCCTGTTTGCATAAAGCTATTAAAAGTTTGCTATAAAATGGCAAAAGAGTCGACTATTGACAGCAATTTCGCTAATTTAAGCAAAAAAATTAAGGCACCAAAGTTTGCGCCCATTTTCCAGAATTTAAATTACTTGGGAATTGGAGAAGATTTTGGTAATTAATTACAAAAATTAATTGACATATTTTTAATGAAATACCAGTTTTACTTAATACAGACCATGGAGTATATGTGCCTGACTTTTATGTGCCAAAAGCATTACTCAATATATCGGGAAAAAAGACAAAATCAAAAAAAGTCATCCAAAAGAAGAGATTGGAGAACGACTCGAATGCAAAACGATTGCCATTGAGTGGAGTCATCCGTAAAGAGTTTGACATCTCTAAGACTGTACCACAGTTTGCACTGACCAGTGATGTGGCACAAGAAAAACGATACGTTTACGAGACTTTCTGCCATAAAATACAGACCTGTATTAATGATATTGAAGTACAGATATAATAAACTATTAATAAACTATTTATTTATTAACTATTTATTAATATATTTTAGAAAAAGGGAGAAATCAGGACAATTGAGTCGACTGAAGATTTGGCACAATTGTTAGGATATGATAAATGTATGTATCATAAGATTCATAGTTTTTTTTAATGAATATTATATTTAATTGATGATTAAAATCATTTAAATGATTTATAGCCTCAAAAATAGTTAAATCGTCGGCTTTTGTTGATTTACTTAAAGCACTTGAATTCTCGACAGTCGACGGACCGACAACTCTTCATTTATTAGCTGTTCTTCATCTCTGCGATTGCAGGTATTATCCAATTATTTTGTCTTTTAGATTAAAATAAATAAATAATATATTTCGCGTTTACAGAGAACCAGATCTTTGGGAACGAATAAGGGCTGCCATAAACTTACTGTCTCTACACATGAAGACATCCAAATCTGATGATAAATTTCGTCCGGAAAGTCCAGAATCCGAAGCGACACTCAATTTGTTGAACTTTAAGACATTGTTGTGGTATTCGCTTGGATTACAACAATTCAACGACAGATTCTTCGTTAAACATGATTTTGATTTTCGTAATTATTTTTTAAACAATTTATTAAATATTTTTAATTACAAACAATATAATAACTAATGTAAATATAGTTTATCTAAATAATATAATTCTATAATAAATTGTTATTTTCAGAGTATATCCGTCAAAATATGAAGCGATTATTCAAACGAGCCGTCGATGAGAACGCACAGTCTCTCGAATAACTCATTCATTATTTTTTATTTTGTATTATTTGTATATAAAAATATAAATATATTTGTAGTCTGTGTTAAAATAAAACTTATTTAAAATATATTTTATATAAAAAAAATAATTGATTGATTGTCTTAATAATTAAATTATTATTATAATATTTTTAAGAAATATCACAAACAATTTGTTACTAATAATATATTAACTGTCGATATCAATGAGTTTTGCTTTACGTTTTAACCACATTTCGCATATCTTTCCAATTTGTGTCTCATTTGAGCGCTTAGAGGCCTCCAGAACTCGTGTTACATCTGTTTCACGATTGTGATGGACAGCCAACAGATAAGCCGACTTTAATTTTCCGCTCAATATATAAGCATCTATTTTGTTGATGTCATTAGAGAGTAGTTTAATCAGTGGTTCAATCAAGAGATGGTCGGCTGCACTACGAATACAGGCGCCGATCACATCATCGCACACTACAGTAGTATCGCCCGAATTTGAGGCACGAATACAATCTAATAATTGTGAGACTGAATCAATTACATTGATTCTTGGAGTCCTCACTAAAGCTCGTCCCGCAAGTCTATATACTTGTGCCGCATCCAAGTTATGGTCCTTAAAATAATAATAATAAAAAAGATTCATTAATATCAATAGAAAATATATGATTTAGTAAACACTAACTTTGATTATCATCTGTGATATACTAAATCCTTCAGCAATTTGAGATCCATAAGAAATGGCAGTCAAAGCGGTTAACTGTACTTTTCTTGCTTTGTTGTGATCAAGAATAGTGGGCGGACTGTGAAATCCAATGTCAAACTCTTTGGCTGAATAGACTTCATTTGGTAAAAATCCTTTAATTCGTCTCTCATTGAAAACATTTGTAATATCTATTTGAAGATTCAAAACTCTAATTTGTTTCATCACTTCTTCCTTTTCCATTATAAGACAACCATTTCTATAGTCATTTGGATTTATACTCAGATAGTCTTTGCAATGTTGTTTAGCTGTATACAAGTGAATCACTCGTAAATTCATTTCCATATAATCGGCTGCCGGAGGACTCAAGAAAAACCAATTGATTTGAGTGATGGCAGCCCGCAAATGATCGCCCATAAACACTTGCAGCACATGTAACACGTGAAACATACTGTTAGAGCTCAGGTACTTGCAGGTGGATAACAGGAATCTCCAGCTATGCTTTAAACCCGAATCGCATGTCTTTAAATCCCTGAGAAATGTCGAGAGAGAGCCTTTGCGAAGGGATACCATAAATAACTCTTTAATAAACATATTCGTCGAACAATTGTTTGCATAATTAAGAAAAGCACGAAACGCTTGTTTCCACATCGAGTTCTTCGAAAAAAATTTGATTGTGTCCTCACTATTACCATATTCTTGCAAATAATACATTATTTCTATAAAAACTTTCGGATTTTTTGTTTGCAAATCATTGTCTTCGTTGTAAAATCTTGAAGAATTTGATCCATCGTTTGGATTGATTTTCCCTTTAGTTATCTGATGACATCGTTCTCGAACTGTACTGTTTGACCAATACTTGCGTTTAGATAAAACTTTCAAAATATTTTCGAGATCTCTATTGCCTTCTGTTGTCTTATTTTTGTCAAATACGAGTTTAAACTTATCTCTCGCTTCTGAATATTGTGAGTGCTTTAGACAAATGAAAGCCCAGGTCTTGAATATGGATCGCAAGTCGAGTCCAAACTTTGTGGCCAAATCGCGGGCCAATTCAAATCTTTCCATTTCGATGAGTCTCTCTTGAAGTTTAATTATGGCGTTATCATTGCTCGACAGTGCAATTGCTATCAAATCTTTAGTAATACAGTTGGAGTTAATTAACATTCGGATTACATCCAAACGATCTAAAAGAAAGTTTAGCTGATCTTTAAGTTCAGGATTTTCTTCGTCGACTGAAATTTTTGTCGACACTAATAGCGATCGAATCATTCCTATAATTAATCCATTGTCCACTTGACTGGAGACTACTGTTTCCAACAATGGTTTACAAATATTATCGACAATCACTTTACAGCACCGATTCTTATCCGAATGCATCCTCAATAAGGTCAGACATACAGAAACACTGGGAGACGAGTCATAATAAAATTCCATCCGAAGTGAATCGTTTTGAATGTCGTCTGTTGTCAGAACCCAAGCCATGGCTCTGTCAGAACTCATGGATTCGCTACTAAAACTTTCTTTTCTATAGAGCTGTTGTGTCTGAACATAACATTCATCACATACTCTAACCGATGAATTGGCATTTATTTCACGAATTAGCAAATTATTTTGAGAACAGTTACCACAAACAACTCGCCCACATCTTCGACAATGATGTCTTCGGTTTAACTGTTGGTTTATTATTAATATTATTATACATGTATTAGCAATAATTAATATAATGGATGACTAATAATATCAAACAAACCATTGAAAACTTTTCAAACTTGCAAATCATACAATGGGTAACATTTGAGTCGGGAATCCATTGGTCTTTAGTTGGAATGCTTTCTGGCATTAAATAAGTCTTCACCGATGAAGACATACTTTTGTTATCAATATATGTCGATGAGATTAGTGTTGCGTCAGATAATACTAAAGATTATATTATATTTAAAAATCAAAATTTATATACAAATAATTATTGCAAACAATTGTTTTATATATACCCGAAGCACCAGTTGATGGCAAGTCATAGATCTGAACCTCAACGGCTTTTTGTGCGTAAATCTCCAGAAGATAATCGAAGTTCAATATCTTCGCCGCTTCTTCTAAGGCCTCATACTCTAAGTTCATAATCATTTGTTCCACAATAAGCATCGGTTTTGTTATAATATTAATGTAATTGTTGTGGACTTTAGGTTCGAGTGATTTGATTAGTTTACTTCCGATTACATAGTCTTCATAGTGTTCGCACAGTCTGACCATTGGATTGGATCTATCGGTGTGATCGTCGAGCAATGAATTTGCCAAAAGTTGCTGTTTAGGTGACGCCCACATCAACGACATTATCGACGACAACGATGGTCGTCGTAAGTCATCACTTGCGCCGCTGGAAGTACTCATATCTCTGGCGGCAAAACGTATGTTATAGAAGAAGAAGAAGTCTTGTAACTCGATGTCTTCATTCAGACCATTCAATTGATTCCATTGGATGACCTAATTGTCTGTGACTTCAGAACTCCATATCTGTGTTAATAAGAGATACTCAATGAGCTGTTCTCGTGTCTGACACCAAAACATTCAGTGATATATCTTCAGTGACAATGAGTTTTACTCTTCGGTAAAGAATAAGTCAAACAAATGTCAGTCAAAAACGTAAAAAACTTTAAATTAAATATTGTTTACACATATTATGTGATACTTTTAATACCCCTTTAATGCCAAACATTGACTCCAAGTATTAAAATAGCGTTACGTTGTTTGTGAACGCAATTGTTTACAATTTTTTTGTTTGATTACAGCGTTTAGTGTTTGAGAAACAAAAACAGCGTTTAATTTGTTTTGTTTGTTATCAACAAAAACAGTGATAACAACAACAACTGCTGAAGACATCGTCAGATTTATTGATCAATTAGTTACCGATTGTAATGACCAAAGTGTGACCAAAACATATATAAGTGTCGGTGTAATCGATGGCACCCGTCATTCAAAGTGCACCCAAACCGGCCAACGAACGACCGAAACGGCCGACAAACGATAGGAGGTTTGTTTGGTCACTTGGTTCGGGTATCACCCGATGTATCACAACTTATGATTGTATTTTTTAGGTCAGAGTTAGTCTGTC
The DNA here is from genome assembly GCF_028296485.1 of Oppia nitens. Lineage (NCBI taxonomy): Eukaryota > Metazoa > Arthropoda > Arachnida > Sarcoptiformes > Oppiidae > Oppia > Oppia nitens. Next base: position 3,604,225 of record NW_026533199.1, read on the forward strand.
GGGTCAAGTATTGCAACCAATTGCCAGACATACCATTTGATCCTAAATTTATAACATATCCATTTGAGTCGAATCGGTATTTATTTCATTTAATCCTATGTTTGGACACCATTTGATGTGTCAATGATTTGTTTGTTTACTTTGTGTTTATTAGGTTTGTCTCCTATAAGCCAACATCTCTGGAGAAGAACTATAAGCACGACCTGTTAACGGAGCATGACTTGGGTGTTACCATTGATTTGATAAATCCCGACACATATACTGCTTCATCCGACGCCAAACTCGCCGAAGAGGATGAAAAACTTCTGGAAGAAGAGTTAAACACTCCGCAGGACTCGAAGCGCTCCCGTTGTCACAATACACTCGTACCATGGCTTAAGAAAACTGAATATATTTCTACAGAATTTAATAGATATGGCGCCAGCAGTGATAAAACTGAGACAAAGTAATTAATTACCGAAATTTATAATTATTATTCTTATTATTAATTTTTATTAATTATTTTAGAGTTGGATATAATGTAAAAAAGAAGATGAAAGAAGAGGCTTTGTATTTGGATCGCGACTCACAGATAATCGCTATTAACAAGACCTTCGAAGCGGCGCAGAAGCCAATTACAGAACATCCGGGCAAACCTGGTCTCACACCCGTAGAAGTGTTGCCCGTATTTCCCGATTTCCAGCTTTGGAAATACCCTTTCGCTCAGGTCATGTTCGATGCAGACCCGGCGCCCATCACTAAAGTCGAAGAGATGTCTCAGGCTATGATCAGAGGTGTTATGGATGAAAGTGGCGAACAATTTGTTGCTTATTTTCTTCCGACTGAAGACACTTTAAACAAGAGAAAAATTGATGAATTAGAGGAAAGAGAATATGAAGAACAACAAGAATATGAGTATGTGATGGCCAGAGAGTATAACTGGAATGTCAAGAATAAAGCGACCAAAGGTTACGAAGAAAACTATTTTTTCATTTGGAGGGATGACATGATTTGTTATAACGAATTGGAAACAAGAGTTCGTTTGAGTAAACGTCGTAAACTGGGATCTGCGCCAAACAACTCGAAATTAGTTGTCAAACATCGGTCACTCAATGAACCAGAGTTTAAGACTCAGGACATACGTATGACTCAATTAGAACCGCCACAAGAAGAAGAGGAACAGATACCGGATAATAAAGATAATAATGCAGAAAATGAAAACGAAAACAATGACGACAACGACCGAAGTGAAGCTCAGGACAAGAATGAAACGCCCAGAAAGAGTCCAACCAGTGCTAAGTCGTCGTCATCGTCGTCGTCCTCTTCATCATCTTCTTCATCAGATTCATCTGACTCGTCGTCATCGAGCGATAGCGATAGTGACGGTGAAGAAGTTCGTCGAAAGACTAAACAAGACGCGGCCGCCATCTTTGGTAGCGGAAGTGATAGTGATTGATATGTCTTGTTTTTGACCCATTTGTGTGCATAAATTATTACTGTATTAAACAATAGTATGTTTACAATAATTTAATTTTTAATCATTTAAATGTAATTCTTATATTAATTTGTTTTTATAATAAAAGTCACATTCGGTATCATAATTACCGATTATTAATTATTTTCAATTTTTTTGTATATTCTATACCATATCTAATATGGTATTTGTATTTTTTATCACAATTATTATAAATATAATTTTGCTTATTTCGCAAATATTATCATTAATTTTTAAATGTTTTTTTTAATGACTAATTTAACTTTAAAATATAATATACAATTATTGTACAATCATTGAAAAGAGTAATATTCTAAATAGTTTTTTGGTTATTACTTATTTTTAGTGTATAATATGCTTATAAGCATAATAAGTTTAATTTAACATGCTAAATGACCTTGTATAAATATTGTTTTAATTTACTATTATTTAATTGCGAATAATAAGTTTGAATTGCAAATTTACATATCAGTAATTAAATATTTTATTATTTTACATAATTTAAATATACAGTGAATTTAATTACATAATTTCAGTAATATGATTATCATTAATGTTATGGATATATTTTGTTTTTTTATTTCATAATTAACAAGTATTATAAAGACAAAAATAGTAAATATTTTTAAAAACTAGCAATAGTCCATTATTTGGTATTTTAGATTCATTGATTTTTGATTTTATAAATCAGTTTAACTAACATGACTAAAATTTTAAAACACAAATGAGAATACTTTATATATATATATACAAAAAATGAAATATGAAATATTACTACTGTATATATTACGGTATTTGTTTGATAATTTCATAACATTTGAATAATTCTATACTAAAATTTTAATGTACATTAATATAATTTATAATAAAAATTATTAGTTGCTCATAATTGATAAATAAAATAATCTCTATATTAAAATATAAGATAAAAATAATTTTATATATTTTTAGTCTAAGTTTAAGTTCAACACTATTATTATATTGATAGTTGAATATCTAGCAAATTGTGGACAAACTTATTATTGTTGTCGGCGGCCATTGAAAATGGATGATATAAGTGATCGTAAATTATTACAATATTGTGCACAGCTTTGTCTGAATGTCGGTGAGTGTCTCTGGTCTTCGAGATAACTGGCCATTGAGTCCTCGCATTCAGCAATAAATTTTTGCATATCAGTCATTGGAAAGCCATTTTGATAATAATCTTTAATTGTCTCGTATGAGTCCATTATAATAGCAATAAATAGACTCAATACCACATAAATGAATAATATTATAAATGAATATAAATATAGACGACTAAACCACCAAATCATTGTTGAGTTAGTATTAGTTATGGCAAATGTGGCGAACAGGTCATCACCATTCATAAGAGCAAACTGTTGTAATAATTAAAAAAAAATATGATAAAATTTTATGATTTGCTAAATTTTCTTAAATTATGCAAATTTACCAAACATTCAGAAGTTGTTGAGATAGTCCTAAACTTGAAATGATAGGGACCTAATACAACCCAACCGCAAAAGCAAAATCCACTAAAAATTAAAAAAATATATAATTTTATCTTTTACTTATTGGTATAAACTATTTTTTTTTTGTGTACAAACCTGTATAGAATAAGAGCACATAATAGAAATCTTAATACATGAGGAAAGGCATGTTTTAATGTAATAATCAATATATTGTATTTATGGAAAAATCCCAAATATCTCAAGAGTCCGCACCAAACTAGAAGATTTCCGACACCTAACAATAGGGAACAGTAGTTATAATGTGATCCATGTAATGAATTTGTCTCCATATTGATCTTTTCAAAGGAACCAGTAATTATAAGAATGTCATTCAATATAATCATTATAATCCACCCGTCGATGAACTGTGAAATGTCTTCAAATGACAATCCTTTGCCAAATTGTTTACGAAAAAAATAGACTGTCTTTGAACGAAGTTTTTGGCCACGAATTAGTGATCGCAAACATAAGAAAAAAGACATTAAACACAACAGTATTACACCGATATTGAGTACTTGACGCTCAATATGTGTCTGCTCTTCATTATCCTTAAGATTACCATCACATTCGTGGCGCAGATTAGTAGACGTCAAAGATATTAACATTTGACCAGAATGTTGACAATTGTCGAACAGTATGTTAACGTTTAGGTCATAACATTCKGGTGCATCATATCTGGACAGACTGTTCAAGTAAATGGTACGTAAGGGTAGTTGAATGGTCAGAGAGACCAGACTGTCAAAAGTGAAATCAAACTTATGTTCTGTCATATAATCTTTGAATCGAAGTTGATTCCAGCGCTCGTCTCCCGGTTCGTACGTATTGTTTATTTCAATACAGTTTTGTTGAATTTTGTTGTCGATATAATAATAATAATTTGATGGTTCCAGTGATGCCTTTGTGTATGTCTTGAAACAAACGTTTAATACAGACATTGGCTGTAGTGTTGCGTTCGGCGTCTGATAACCAAATGATCCGACACTCAGATGTGATATATTTGCAAACCTATGGATCGCGTAATCAATTGAATCAAACAACTCCTGCTTTTCATACAAAGCGTACGGACCGGCGGCCGGTGGGTATGTCATCACCTCTCGTAATGTGTCATAATTTGGCAAAAATAACTTTCGTAATGATGTCACCTATAGATGAAATATTAAGAGATTAGTATACATTAAATACAAAATATGATATGATATACAAAAAAATCAATTAATAGGATTCAGACCACATTAGCTTCGAGTGTCATATAGTCAGACATATCGATACCGAAGACAATCAACTGAATGGTGACGAAAACTATTTTGATTATTTGAAGACATAGTTTGTACGGAAAGCGACCCTTTGCTCGCCATTTATCAATCGGTGACATAAAGTAGTATTTAAGACGACGTCTTAAGCGATCTCTATCGGTGGCCGTCACCCGGCTTTCGGTGGGCGGCATAGAGTTCATGCCCTGTAAGTTGACACTCGATGACGACATAAAGTGCTCGTTATCGCCGTTAATGGCCGTACTATTGGTGGACAAACACTTCTCGATGACATCGATGTCGTCATCGTCGTCCGATTCATTGGCCATCAGTCGGTTGTGTTGGTCATTGTGTGATCTGTTCCGCGAGGAAACCACTGCGTGAACGTTCTCTACGACAGACATTGTCTGACATTTATCTGCTAATTATCACCGAAATAACTGATCATAAGATGTATGACTCAATTATACAAAACTCTATTGTTTACTATTTTACAGCTGTTTATGACTTTTCACTGTAAACACTGTTTTATGTAAACAATATTATTATGTTTTCAAACGTATGATAAAAACATTGGATAATACATAACAAGCGTTATATAAGATATAATATATTGTATTATATTATATATATGTTTGAAACTACTGTTCAGTATTTTATTAATTGATAAGAGATTAAGGAGTTATATATATAATACTGTATATTACTATAAACACTTGAGAAATGAAATTTTATTAAGAGATTTAATATAAAAAAGTAAATTAAATATTTAAAAAAAAAATATTATTCAGACTAAACAATAAGCATTAAATAAAATGATTTTTAATTTGTGCAGATAATTAATTAATTAATTAATTTTTATATAAAATGTGTCAATTGTACACTATTTCTAAATAAATTTGTAAATATATTTGTTAATAATTTATTTTTAAAACTATTGTTTATTTGTGTTACATAATTAAATAGTTATTTGCTGTGATAGATAAACCTACTAAAACAATAACAACCRTAATGTCAATAAAAGTTACTAAAAATACTCTACTGTTATGACAATAAACGGTATAATACGGTATAATAATGTGTAATAAAATTGATGTTTTTATGAAAAATAGTGAAATGAAAAGCAATTACTTGACTATCAATAATAGGATATGACATTAGAAAATAATTTTGCTTTTAATAACCAAATTATTAATTATTTTGCTATTAATAAGTTTGAGTTCATTAATAATAACATTTATATTCTTAAGTATATAAACGCACAGTTAATTTAATAATTTAGTAATTTAAAAATTAACTTTTAAACTACTGTATACAGTATTTTTAACTTTAACATGATCACTTTAGCATAAATTATTATTATATTATTAAGAAACACACTAAATTAAATTAGTTTTGAAATATATACAGTAATTGAAATTTAATTATATAAATAATTGTTTTATACATTAGCTATTTTCATAGGAATTTTAAAGTTATGCATATAATCAAACAATTAAATAAATGTATGGATTACTAATTAAATAAATCATAATAATGTTAATTATTKCTACATATTTATTGGTATATTTAAAAATTGTGTTTATTTACATTAGTAAATTTATCAATTTTTAAAATTTACTGTAATTAAGTTGAAAATGATAAGCATAGCATTGCCAAACAAACTTCTGGACGCTATTTTATAAATTAAAAAAAAATTATTCAATCATAATATGTATAAAAAATTAAATATAAATAATTTAAAATTATAAATTAATTAGAATTTTGCATTTTATTGAAATTTTCATTAAAAGATAATACATTGACATTGGTTTCAAARACATTCATATATAATTTTTTCATAAAATATTTGAATCTAATGTTAACATTTAAAAATCACAGATTGTTTTCTTGTGTGTATAACTAGAGTGACTATAATACATATGATATTTAAAACAAAGTTTGTGAAAATTAAAATTTTATGTTTATTTTGCATATTTCATACTTGTAAATGTTGTTATAAAATAACTAATAAATTTAAAGTTATGTCTGTGGTACAAAAATTATGATATCGTTTATGAAATTTATCAGTAAATTATAGTTATATAATAATAATTACTAATTTTAGTATTATCATTATTATCGCAAGTTATTTAGAAATAAAGTTGAAATAAAATGTCAAACTATCAATTGTCATATAAAAATATATCATTTACTGTATATTCAAAATACGTAAATAATTAAATAAAACATCAAATATTTTTTTAATTTAATTAAATTTATAAAATAAAAATAATTATCTAATGTATAAGTCATAAACATCAAATAATAATTAATATTAGTCGTCAATCTACTTAATCTTAATTAAAACACTATAAAAGTCTAACCTTAATATTTGTAAAGATCACACAACAAATTTTATAATCATTAAAACTATTAAATTTTAAGGAAATTTTCACTAGAAATTCAAAATCAATTAAATTTTGATTAGATATAAACATGTGTTATTATTTTTACAAAAAATAGCTTAATTACTACAGCATATTAATACAGTATAGTAAAGATATTTTGAATGAAAAAAATACCAGAGCATCCAGTTCTTAAAAAAGATATTATATTTATTTAATGATATTTATTTTGTTAAATTATTGATAAATAATAAAAAAGTTTTTAAAAAATATATATGACATAAAATATGATCAATAGTTATAAATTGTTTAATTAGTCGATTAATTGATTGATGTGTCCAACAGTGTAGTGGTATTTAGCCGTTGCCTTCAATTACAATCTATTATACCTCTTATACAGAGCGCTGTTATTATTATTATAATATAAAGACAGTGTTATTATGTCATGTATTACGCAAACTCTCAATGAATTTGAGTGTTGACTGTATTGAGTGTGAAGTAAATGCTAACAGAGAAAGCATTGAATGAATGCATTGAATGAAAGTGTGAATTGTGTTTGAAATATGCATTCAATACAATGTTATATAAAAATAACATTTATATTATATATTTTCAAATTGTAATGTCAAGAGTTAGTATGAGGTTTGCCTTCAATTTGACCAAAAAATAGTGACAATTGATTGACTACTTATATATCTAACACTGTTGGACACTATTGTATGGGTATTGGATGTGACATACAGTGAATTGATAAGCTATTTGATGTGCGGATAGGTATCCATACATACTATCAGTGCAGCAGTTGATCAATGCATTGAACATCACTTTGACAGTGATTTGTGTGAAAAACTAATACATTTTCAATTAAACTCATGTGACTGTCTATTGGTTAGACAACTGTATGACTAATTATAGTGATTGTAATATCAATGAATTATTGATGACAAGTGATGACATATATTGATATCAATTAGTGATGGATTGCAACGATTACAGAGACACCGATGAAACAGTGAGGTCTACCTCAGCGCCCACTTCTCCCACACAACAGTCCCGACAGATCAGCGGATGTCTGACCAGAGGTCAAGGAAAAGGTCACCATAGGGTACAGTTCCCGGAGGACAACTGTATTGTGACCGGTTATTTTGAAGCACCCGATCCCTATCAATATGGTATTAATTCATTCAATTCAATATAACTTAACATATCGTATATACAATGCTAGCAATCATTTTTCAATAGTTTGTTTGTTTGTTATAAAACTGTTTACTTTTTAATGTTTTTAATTGATCTCTTGTTTCAAAACAATTTGTTGAATCACTTGATTTTAAAGTCAATATTATGTCTAAAATATAACCCAATTCTCTATAGACTATCACATACTGTCACCAAATGTCAATATAGAGTATATCGTGTATTAACACTATATTTCATTAAATATAAAATAAAAACTAAAAAATAAAATATTAAAAAACAAATTGTATTGTATTTTGAAATGTGATTTTTAACTAAATATAGTCAGTTTTTTTCTATCTCATTATCCAATATTATTGCAATAAATAGCAATAAAAATATAGAAATTTTGTGATCGATATTCAGTAAACATTTTTGTTAACGATATAAGACTATACAGTACTTGAGTATATTGTAACTTATATACAGTACGTATAAACGTTTAAACAGTATTGAAGAATATTAGTAAATTTTTTGGTGAATTTTGAGTCTTTAAGCCTATTAATTCATTTTTATATACAATGTTTTAATTGTTTGGATATATATAATCATGTTTTATAACTCATTTAATTTTAATACTGTATATAATATAAAAATTAATATACAAACTGTATTATTCAAAGCACTTAGTTTTTAATTTAGACATAAAAATGTGAGTTAAATAATAGATAACAAGAGAGAGAGAGAGAGAGAGAGAGAGAGAGAGAGAGAGAGAGAGAGAGAGAGAGAGAGAGAGAGAGAGATTAARATGATATAAATAATGAAAATAATGTTTACGAGTTTAGATAGCGTATTATTGCTATACATGTATATAAAGTATATTTATTRTATGCAGTTTTGTTGGACTTCAATGTTAATTAGATGTTAACCCGTGTTATCAAAACAATAGCAATACTGATGCCATTAATTAATTAGATAAGTAGTGTGTAGTTAAACCACTTCATTGCATATCATTGATATCGCTATCGTTAGTCTATAGTAAAAATATTGAAATTCATCATTATTAAGTTAAATTACCCATTTCCTTTAGTTATCTAATCATTATTATTTATTTTTTTACAAACACATAGTTATTAATGAATGACACGATTTTATGTTCAAATTATGACAAAATACATATTTTTATTTTTTCTAATTATTAATATAAAATATGTTTTAATGAATATATATATATAATTAAGTTTTTAATGTTTGTATTTTGAATGGGTTTTATGGGTATATACTGTAATATATAACGACAAATCTATAGATCTTTTCAAAAAAATGAGTTTTATGTTTATATTAGAAGATTTTATACTTATCGTAAACTAATTAATTTAATACATTTATAAATTTATATATACAGTATAATATATATTATTATGTATATACTGTATAGTAAATAGAATTGAGCTTAACATCCAATCTTACATAAACTCCTGAATCTAACTGTTTTTATATTAAATAACAGTTGAAAATATTTGCCATGTCTTATAAGAAACACACCCAAGGGGTATACAGGGGGGGTTAGGGGCGTAAGGCAGCTAATTTTCATAGCRGTTTTATTGTCAAATTTGCTTTAAAATTAAATACTTAATAATTAAAAAAGTATAAAATATTTAATAATAATAATAATAATAATTTTATTAAAGTATAATATTTATATTAATTTCTGAAAAAAATGATGAATGACTTACAAGAAAATTGTTATTTTTCAAACATTTCATTATATCATTTGATGCCAACATTTTTTTATTCGGTATTTTAGGTATTTTAAGTAAAACTCAATGTAATAGAAGAGCAATCTTTTTTATCAAAATCCCTCTCTCTCTATATATATATATATATATATACTATATAGTGTATATACATATTAAATATTAATACTTTTTATTTACTTATGTTAACAAGATAACATGATAAGCAAATTGAAATTATACAGATATTTATAWATATTTTGTTATAAATACGTTATTATTTAATTAATTTTTGGTATGTTTAAAATATATTATATAATTGTTTTATAAGTGCAATGTCGATTGTGTATAAAATTAAAATAATAATAATTTAAATACATTAGCAATTTCAAGATCTATAAATAGACTTTTTTATATTTAAATATTATCTTTATATTAAAACATCAGCAATTTTAAATGTTTTTTTAATAGTATTAATATCAATTAAACCAATTTAACTTTATCTAAATTATTATATATTGTACAGTATATATAAATTATTTTGTAATTTATTTATTTATTATATTAAATTATATAATAAACATATTATAATTATAATTTTTAGCTTATTTCAATACAATATATGTACAGTATTGTACAGTATAAATTAGTATTATACTGTTTGTATAYTGAATGCATAWTSTATAATGCATTGTTGATACAAAATGTTTGTTAATTTAGCGTAAATAAATACTAGTATATTAGTATCAATAGTATTAGAGTTTCTAATTAGTAAGATATGTGACAATGTAATATACTATTGTTGTAATACTGTACATAATTTGGCTAAATTTTTTATTCTATACAAATTATATAAATATTTTAATTTTATTTAATTTATATACAGATATAGATATATTAATACAGTGAAATATATAATATATATTGTATTAGTAATTAAGTATATTTTAAATGATTAATATACTGTATTGTACAATATATTAAATACTCTATTTTATTTATATTAATAATATGTGTAACTTTGATTTATATATTTATCTTAATTTATAATATAAACTTTATATATTTGGAGTAATTATTTATATTATAAATACAGTATTTCGTATATCTATATGTTATATACAGGTATTTCTAGTATATAATTTCAAACATTACAGTTATAATATGTCTAGTAACCTATTGTCTAGTGTATATAATTTAATAAATATTCATAAAAACAAAATAGTTTTTATAGCCTTAAGGTTATATAAAAAAATTAAAAATATGTATTGAATAGAATATATGTTTTGATATGAACAGATATAATCTAATTTAATAATTTTATAGACATTTCCCAAATTTATTTTATACAGTAATTTGTTATTGTCTGTGAATGTAATGATAAAAAATTATTATTTACATAATAGACAACAACTGATAGGAAAGAGAGACTTATTTACAAGTATTAGATTTGAAACAATCATAAATTAATTTAAAATAAATAACAATAAAAGTACAATAGATATTCAGTATATAGAATTTGAGATAGTAATAAATAATTTTATTATAATTATCTAAAAAGACAAATATTAAATATTTGCTTAAAATAAAAATATTGTAATTAATTGCTCATAATGTTTAATAATAGAGAATTTTATAAGGTTTATATAAAATTGTTTTGAATTTTTATTAATAGATAATTATTTCTATTTTTTAAGTCATTGATCAAAGTATCGAAACATTATATGATTCATATGTGACGGCGTGTGGCAAACAAAATATTAAACCCATTCCTAGAGTTGTTCAACAGTTAAAGGTATGATTTTTTTTTTGTTTTAATAAAAAGTATACTATAATATATGTAAATTATTTATTATACTTTTAGATATAAAATATATTTAGTTGTTTTTATGCAATATATTATTTATCAATAATATATTTATAGTAATACCAGGAATTATCAATATAAATAAAATGATGAAAGTTTAGAAAATTATTTATAAAATATTACATTACTAATTGTAATATGAGATTAGGAATCAATATATCACATAATAATTTATTTATCGTAACAATACTATATATAATCAAACATATTCTGAAATTTTATTTATATATAATTTTTGATCACATATTTTCTATAAATATTTTAATAAATTGTCTAATATTATAGTTTTAGGTTAAATTGGAAAACAAGAGATTGTTATATCTGATTGTTAATACAGTAGTTTTACTATAATATGATTTTTAAGTTTCTTTTTTATATTTATTGTATTATTAATTTATTAATTTTTATAATTTAAAAATGCATACTAAAGATATTTTTTACAATTAATTAATAAATTAAATTATTAACGACAAAAAATCATCATAAATATCTTATATTTAAACATAAATGATAAAAATATTGATTTTTAGAATTATTTACTTCAGCAATTTTAATTAAGTTTTTAAAATTACATCTGTATAGACATTAATATTATATGAATTATAATAAAATTAAAAGATAAATATAACAATAAAAATAATGTAATTAGAGTCATTACAGTCATTTTTTGAATACTTAAAATTATATTTATTTATTTAACAGAAATTTAAATGTAACCAAATTAGAGGACAGGATCTCATCCTCAAAGGTAATGTAATATTTATGTTTATAAAACTGACAAACACTTGTTTTTATGTTTAAAAAACACAAAATTATCATATAATGTTAAAAATCGTTTTACTATATGATTTAGTTTATCACTGCATTAATCTTTAAATGTCTCATATAGTTAATGTATTTCATTATACAGCACATAATTTACTGTACTTTATTGTACATACAGTACATATAGTGGTAGTGCATATGCAGTACTATACTGTATACTATAACAGAATATTCTGTATCTTTAAATAGACACTCTGTTACACAATATCTTGTGTGATAAATAGTATATACATTATAAATATGCAAAATATTTGCAAAAAAGCATTGTATGTTAATATTAATAATAAAATATATAAAATAATTTAAAATTTAAATTATTATACACATGAATACATAAATAATTTTTTATTAAATTATTATATTAAATAACTTAAATTCTGGTACTATTTATAGCAAAAAATTAACGAAATATATTTGATTTGATTGTTTACGTAAGCAAATCACTAGAATAGGAAAATTCAACTAAAATATTAGCCAAAATTTTTATATTAAATACATTTTTACTGCTTTTCATTGTATTATAAATAAATTATATCAGTTATTGATTAGCATATTTTACTACTTGTGACCATTGGTTACCTGTCAATTTCATTAATAATATATTATTATTATTATTAATCTAACAAACCATTAACAAATTATACTGTAATTGATTTATATGACAAAATAAAAAATATTGCCATTCATATTTAATACTGAATAATAAACAAATCTCATAAATCATTTTATCTGACAAATTAAAAAAAATACAAACGTTTATTAAAGAAAACACATTTTAATTAAATATTTACTTAGATAACAATTTTAAAAAAATAGATTTTTGACAAATAAATATTTGAATAAATTGTGTTTACATAAGAAATATTAAATACTGTATAATAATAATACAGTTATATAATGACAAAAAAATGTAAATCAGGTGAACGTCTTGACTATCGACACTGTGAAGCGTTAGAAGAGATACTAAAGAGAGTTATGTTTCGTAAAATCGATTTGGATTCGTGTGATTTGGATGGAGAGGTATGTCTACTCTACTAATATTAGTAACTAATTAGTAAATCAAAATAGAAAAATATTAGCCGATAAAAGACAGTAATAATAATAATAGCATTATATTTGGTCCAATTATGTTGAATGTTGTTTTTCTTTTGATTATAGGGTGCCTCAGCTTTATTTGATATGATTGAGTTTTACGAGTCGGCATCGCATCTATGTCTGGCAAACAATAAGTCCATTGGTGTGATGGGATGGCAGGCATTGTGTCGGACATTGAAAAAAGTATTATTACTTTATTTTTTTTAAATGATATTTCTGATGACAACGTCTTATACATTAAAATTGATTGATTTATTTATTTTTTGTATTCAGACTTCATGTCTTCAATTTCTCAATCTAAGCAATACTGGTCTTAATGAACAAATTCTTCTGATTATGGGTCGGGCTATGCGTTTGGGTTCACATTTAGTGACCATTTATTTGGAAAACTCAGGATTATATGGCAGAAGACTTGCTATATTAGGTAATTACTAGTTTTATTGAACGTATAATAATATATTTGAGTTATAAATCATTAATCATATGATCAGTGGCCGCACTGAAGTTAAATACTAATCTTCGTGAACTGTATTTGGGAGACAATAAGATCTGTTCAGCAGATGGCGTCCAAATTGGAAATCTTCTTCGAGCTAATTCTTGTCTCGATATTCTTGACTTAAGACGGAATCACATCCAAGACATTGGCGTCGACCACATATGTGAGGGTCTCTCTCATCAGTGCTACGGAGGGTTAAAGATATTAAATCTGAGCGATAATCAAATAACGAGTCGTCCAATGAATCATTTATCACAATCACTGGTTATTATATTTATTTATTCAATTATTTATCTTTTAAGAAAAATAAATTATTTATATTAAATAATTTTATTTAATGTTTAGATTCAGTGCCGATCTCTGATAGGATTAGACCTATCGTACAACGGATTATCTAATGACGGGATTTCCATATTAAAAGAAGGACTCATTTCATGCAAAGAACTTAAATATTTAAATCTAAGGGCAGATAATATTAACTGTGAGGGTAAGGATCAATACATTATATTTTATTAATGGTATTATTATCTTTAAAAATATTATTATTTAATTATTACTGTAATTATTAGGAGCCATTACTATTTCACAAGTTATTGAAATTAATGAAAAATTAATAATTGTTGATTTAAGTGATAATCAAATTCAAATTACTGGTCTTAAAGCTTTATGTTCAGCGATTAAATTAAATAAACGAATTGTTTCACTAAAATTATCTCAATATCTTAAATGTAATGATAATGATGAAGACGAACAACAAATTGAAAAACAATATAATGATTTGTTGACTGAATTGAATGACTATTGTTTGCAAAATAAGACAAATACCGTTTACGAAGAGCCAAATGAATTGCTAGAATCGGTAAAAATTTGTTAATAAATTTTTGAAAACAAAAAATTTAATTTAATTATTAAATTGTTTATTAAGTACTTGGAATCTCATAGCGAAAGTGATTTAACTGATGATGTGTTTAATGATATAAGTGACCAATTATTAGATGACGATTCAAGACTTAATGATAATGAGAGTCGACCGGATGTTATATCAGATGTTATGAATGGATCAAATGGCTATTCATTTAGTAAACCAGATATAGTTTCAATGCAAGAAAACCTAACTCATAGCCATCATAAGCCAATTGCCAGAACTGTTAGTTTAGGCTCCTGTGGCTCGTCATACGATTCATATCGACAGTCCGGTCGGTTTAGTGTTTCACCAGTAAATTTAGATTCAGATTCACTACAAGAACAAGTGCCGCAATTAGATATAACTCCGGATGAAATGCCAATACAAACAAATAATGAGTTAAACACAGACAACAATAATCAGATAACTAGTGAATTAAATGAAACAAATGATCAGTTAATGGATTTGCCAAAAAAGATGTCTAAAAATCAATTTCTAAGT
Organism: Oppia nitens; assembly: GCF_028296485.1. NCBI lineage: Eukaryota > Metazoa > Arthropoda > Arachnida > Sarcoptiformes > Oppiidae > Oppia > Oppia nitens. The sequence continues at coordinate 3,619,444 of NW_026533199.1, forward strand.
CCAGAATCGCCGTATAATAAGAATATTAGACGAATGAGTTCTCCAAACTTATCGCAAACCAATCCAAATACCAAACCCAAAGTCCGATCCATAAATCTATTTAAAAGTTATACTCATTTGGAAAGTCTTGACCTCAAAAGTTCACTTCCTATTTCACCCACATTTTTTGGCCGATTTGGTATTACATATAAATTTATATTATATATTATTAAATATATAAATTATGATTATTTATAATATTTGTTTTCTTAAACAGAATTTCCCGATCCTTTACTACTGAGATTACCGCCAGAAGTCGATGATATTATAGCTAAGTTTGGCGACTGTGAGTCCAGTCCTGTCCAAGTTATCTAAATATTTGACATCAAAATTATAGTTTACTATCGCTAACAAAATTGGACAATAATTTGTGTGCGATTTTTAGAAATAATATAAACTTGAGTGATAATTGTGATTAATATAACAATATATAAATATGTGTATTAAAAACTTAAACTAAATTATTATATATAGATCTAAATTACTAAATATATTTTTAACAGTTATTATCAGATATGTTTGTATTTTCATCTGAATTATTAAACTATAAGTACAGTATATAAGATTGTATTTACACGTATTAAATGTTATATAATATTACTGTATATAATATATAAAATTTTATTTGTCAAAATTATATATTTTTAGTTTTGAAATATTTTTAGTATATTAAAAATATATGATACAAAATTAAGCAACGTGATAATACAATTCCATATTTTATATTTATTGTTTCTAAAATGATTATCATTAATTATTTACTGTTTTTACGTTGTTTAATATCAATTTACGGTAGTTTACAAAAATACGGTATATTTTATTTGTTAAGTTGTATTCAATTTGTATGTAATTTGTCTCAATTTGTTAGTAAAATTTAATAATAATATAGTATTATTATTATGTGTATACTATTTCAAATAGATTATTTAAGTATACTGTACAGTAATATTACGATTTACAATATAAATATTAAGATAAATTATCAATTTAATGGGATTATATAATTGAATACTACAGTACTTAACAACTTACATATAATAATTATTATTGCATGTACTATATATATACTGTATATACAGTAAGTTATAATATATCAAATAATCGTAACTATTAAGGATTAAATTATATATATATATAGGTATTATATTATATTTAAAAAATTATGATGAGTTAAGACTGTGTAAAATTAGAAAATAATTTTGATAAATAATTACAGTATAATAATACCATTTATGATATAGTGATACAATTGCACAAACGTAATAACAAAGTCCATCATTTCGTGTCCAAAAACAATTGAAAAATAAATATTTAAATACAATTAAGTGACAACAAATAGTTATGTTATAAATTTAAAACATGTTGTTAACATTCCTGAAAGTTTATGCAAAATTTTATAAATAAACAAATAAAATTATATCTAACAATTATATACAGTACTGTTTATTAGTTTTAGTATATTTGTTGTTTAATATACTGTAATTTTTAATTCACTGGTTATTAAAATTAAGTAACCCTATTTAATTAGTTATTTTAGTTAGTATTTACCAATTTAGTTATAAATAACAAATTATATAAAAATTGACTAGGTACAATATTAATTGCCTAAAATCTAATTACAAGTACCAAAATTCAAAAAAATCTATATTAAAATGCTTTATTTATTAATAACGCACAAATATCATAATTAGATATTAAGGATATTATTATTGAAATTAATTGTATTAATTAATAAACCATTGAGTTAATTTATGCAATAAAATATTTCATTTTATCACAAACCAAATTTGTAACAAAAATTTATTTATAATAATTATTCAATAAACACATTATCAGTAATTACCGTATATGAAAATTTTGTTATCAATTTATTTATTTATAATTTATTAAAATAATACATTAAATTATAATAACGGTTATGTGATATTTCGTGAGGTATAGTGTAAGAAGCGATGCGATTATTTTGTTTTTGATATAGTCCTAAAAATTATTTAAAAAAATTAATAATAATAATAATAATAATATTTATTTAGTATAATAAAGATAACTGACTGAAGTGTCTTTTGTCCGCCGGTAAGCACTAAATAAGGCGTTTGTAACTCTTTTTGCTTTTCGGTTAACATTTTTAATGTATTCAATGGAGTATCAGTTGAACTCATTTGTTGTAATTTCTATTAATAAATTAAATTTAGTTAATAAAACATTTACTTACGTTTGATATAAATAATTGATAAAAAACACATACACTTATCTGTTCCTTCTTTTTCATGCGTTTATCGATTTTATTTTTTGAGGGACCCTTTCCATGAAATTTGTGCGACAAATGTCTGAACGCCTCTTTCTGGTCGAGAACTCTGCCCTTTTCGTCGACGTAATCCAATTTGATTTCTGGCTTATAATCGGATTTTTCTCTAAACTCAGAAACTGGTCCTGAATATCGTTCCCTTCGTCCTATTTTATCGTCTTCACTGTTTGTGAAAAATCAATAACATTAACATTAAAAATGTATTATAAAATACAAAACTTACTAAAATTTCTCTTCAATTGTATACGACTGGGCTTCTAGTACTGCCTTTTGTCGCGAAGAACTTCCATGTTTGTTGACTTCTTTATCGAGATATCCCTTTTTCATCGCTAACTTGAGTGCCCCGACTAAGCCTTTAGTGACATCTGGTTCTTCTTCAAGAATAGGTTGGCCTTCAGTTTCTTCGAACTCGTTGGCCACGTCTTGTTCACTGACTTCCACTTCATTCCATTTGCCTCTAATAGTAGTGTCGTATTCAGTATTGAGAACTTCATTCACTTCTTCTGGTTCCATGAGTTCCATAAGTTCTTCGTCATCATCTCTATTACCTGCGAGACCATAGGTAGGAATGTCACCTAAATTGCGGCAAAACTCTGCCGTAGAATTCAATATAATATTAGAGGAAGAAACAGAAGGAACATCGATGTCATCGTTTAAATTTTCATTTAATCTTTTAACAGTTTCGGCCACTTTGGCAATACTGGCGGCACCAGTGGTCGACTCGGCGTCAAATCTTTGCTTTAATTTTCGTGACTTATGTAAAGCCATCTGTAGTTCTTTATCTGCTTCATCTTCTTCTATGATGACATCACTTAAGTCTTGATTTGAAGGATCAAACACATCTTCATCGATGTCCATATTATCAAAATTAAGACCTCCTTTTGAACGAACCTCTTGTTTAAGATTCGGATTTCCATTATTAATATCGCTTACATGAGGTTTGACATCAATTTCATCGCTTTGATGTCTTTTTCGGCTCTTTCTGGATCCGTGATCAATACTCTGTGTCAGATCAGTAAACAAGTTTTCATTTATATCTTTTGATGTATCGGTCTTTTTGCGCAAAACCTTTCGTATTTTTTTTGGTTTCTTAAATTTAATCATTTCTTCTTCAGTAAAGTATTCGCTGGCAATCTTTGGTTTTGATGTAAACAATGTAATCTTTCCCTCTTCTTGTTTCAGTTTCATTCTAATCAATTCGATATCATTTGCCTTTTTCTCAGCACTAATACCCAATTTAAACGACTCTTTTTTAGGTCCTTCCAGTTCTTCATCATATTTCGAAAGCAATGACTTAGTCTTAAGTATACCGAACTCATCCAACTCTGGCTCGTCGTATGGTTTATAATCGGGTCGTTTCAACTTATTTTCAATATTTTTATTGGCCTTTTCGTCGTCTACTAAATTCACATTCTCTAAGACATCGTCGTCTTCAGCCAACACGTCATTATCTTTAAGCGTTAAAATCAATTGATGTCCCTCTTTGAATGAGTCAACTTTATGTCCAACTGTAAGACCGGTTAAATTTTTGCCAGAATAAGCATTTGCTTTCTTTCGTATCAATTCCTCATTAATAATCGACTTCACACCAAACTCTTCATCCATTTCCTCCAATAGTTTGGCTCTTTGTTGAGCCCTTTCTTTTTCTTCTTCCAGTTTGCGAGTCTTGATAACCCAAGCACTTGTATTGTCGATCTCGTCGTCACTTTCACCCAAAGACTTGACATTTTTCAGTTTCTGGACCATCTTTCGCTTATTCCTCTGCGTCTCAATCTTTTCCCTAATCTTTTCCGCTTCTATTTTATCGCTAATCTTCTCTGTCTTAATAAATACCTCTTCGGTCTTCAACGGCTCTATTCTCAACTCATTTGATTTATCTTTGTTGTTGTCACCACTCGATCCCACATCTAAGGGCTTTAAACCCAATTTCGCTCTTAATTTACTGTTAAATAAATATCAAATATTTAGTCAATAAATCAAATGATAAGTTGTTTGTCAATCACTTACTTTGTCTCTTCAATTGAAAGAGATTCTGTATTTGAGCCTTCAGTTTGCAAATTATCTACAAATTAAATCAAAATAAAGACATTAATAAACAAATATTTAGTTTAAAGAAGACATTAATTGTCAAACAAACTAACCATCTTTGCTGTGATGACCATCCCTTCTGTGACTTTTGTCGCTCCCATCGGAGCTCTTTGGATCTAATTTAGTAGTTTTGTTAACTGAAGAGTTACTAGTTTTCTCTCTATCTTTAACTTCCTTTACCTTTAATTTCTTATCATTTCTATCGACCCGTTCCTCATCAGAGGTGGTGTCAGTTCTCAGTCTTTTTCGTGATCCGGAGGCCGAAGTCGTCGCGGACTCKCGTTCTTTGTGTCTGCGGTCAGATGACCGATGATTTCGATCACTTTTATCGGTTCTGTCCCTCGACTTAGACCGCGACCGATGTCTGCGCGAAGAACCCATGGATTATCACTTGATTTTTGTTTGTCTATTGTTTTGATTCCCAAAAATCTATTGTCGTTTCAAAGCCGACTCTTCGTTTACAATCTATGGGTCATTTGTAACAAACGTTACGACAATCACTAAGTGTTGTTCCCTTTGAGAATCAAACACAACATTTAAATACTGTTTGAGTCAACACTTTTAGCCCTCAAATACTTAACAATATTTGTGAACAAATTGTATGACTGATTAGTATTTGTCATTAGAGGGCAATAGTGTTGACAATAGTGTTGTTTATTTGGATTCAAAACACGTGTGATTTGGACACAGATTTTCCAGTAAAAGACTTACTCTTAAATTAATGACTAATTAATTATTTGGTGGATCAGCTCATTGATAATAATGTCAAACAAGACAAAGAAACCGATTAAAGTCAGTAAAAATCGAAAGAAGTCGTGGCGTAAACACTGTCCCGTAGAAGATATCGAGGAATATCTTGAAAACGATCGCTTCAATGAAAGAATTGGGTTTTGTTTTGAATATTCATTTAATCATATCTTAAAGTTGTTTCGTATTCAATGTCTTTGTATTATTTATTAAATAGCGGATCCATTGCTGACAAATCGGATGATAGTTTGTTTGTTATCGAGAAGACAGTCACAAACAATGTCAACAAAAAAGATACCAAAGAAGTTAAAGCAAAGCCGACAAAAATTACGAAAAGACCGTCAAAACTGAAAGAAATTCAATCAAATCTCAAATTATTTAAATTACTTGAATCACAGTCTAAAGTGAAGCCAATTCCGTCCAGAATTGGGTCGAAAAATGTTAAGAAAAATTTTCTTAACGACGACAAGAAATTTGCCAAATTATGGCCACAAAAGAAATTACAATTTCTAAGATTAGATCAGAAGAGAGAGAAACAAAAATTAATTAAAAAAGATCCAAAATTACGGTTTGAAGTCTACGACATGTGGGATAATTGCCAACAAAGGAYAGATCTAATAGATGAAGATATGAAAGAATTAATTGATTACCAAGAAGTACTTAAAGGCAGTAAACCACCGAAAGTACCGAAACATCACAACCAAAAGCTGACATTATTGCCATCAATTGAAGTACCAGAATCTGGACAATCATATAATCCGGATCATGAATCACATCAAAAGCTATTAAAGAAGGCTTTTGATGTGGAGGTCAATAAAGTCAATGAAGAAAAACGTTTGAAACGATTGGTTGAGAACTACTATGTAAGCAAAGCAGAGGCACCTAATGATCGTTCGTATGTTAATGAGATGTCACATGGATTAGGTCTCAGTGATAATGAGGACAAAGAAGATGAAGAAGACGATAATGAACTCAATGAATCAATACAACTCATTGGTAGGTCCGACCGTAAGAAGACAAAAGCTCAGAGAAATAAAGAATTATTGCAAAAACAATTAAAATTAAAGAAACAGTTAGACAAAGAAGAAAAATTTAAAGCAAATGATATCTTTAGATTGAAAACATTTATAAAACAATTGAAGAGAAAGGAAAAGGAATCACAAGAGAAACAAAAGCGCCGAACGGATAGAGAAAAGTCTAAACTTTTGGGACCCAAACGGTTGAGTCGTCATAAATATGAAAAACCAGATATAGAGCTAAATCTGACCAATGAATTAACCGGTTCTTTGCGTACAATTAAAACTGAAGGAAATATATTAGAGGATAGGTTTAAGAGTTTTCAACGAAGAAATATCATCGAAACAAGAGTTAGACAAGCATTCAAACGACGCTATAAAATGAAGAAATATACTAAAAAGTCATCTCAGGATCCAATTGTCTAATTGTTTTGTTATATTTTTTGCATAATTTAATTTCAAAGTGATATATATATATATACTATATATATGTATTATCCGTATAAATGATTGCAAACAAAAAATAACAGAAAAAGTACATAAAAATTTGTTCAATTGTGCGAAACATAAAATATTTTTTATTAAATAAAATAAAAATATCTTTTTTATGGTTATGTATTAAACTAAAAGCAATTTGTCTAATACTGTGAATGTGTGGGAGTGAGAGAGAGAGAGAGAGAGAGAGAGAGAGAGAGGATAGCATTGAATGAGTTGACTGTTATTTAAAGTCCTTTTAAATAAAAAAAAATTTGGAATATATTTGTTGGTAAATAACGACTGTTTAGGGGATTGATTGCCGACAATTGAAATGCATATAAAATTGATTGATATTTATTATACATTATTTATGGTTACAAAATCACATGTCAAATGAAATGTCGCTTTTGATTACAGTATTTATTATTAATACAGAAAACTATTGGAGATATAATACGATATGTTTTTCATGTAAACACTAAATATATTTATTAAATGAATGTTACGTTAAAATAGGATTTAAATTTAAAAATAATTTAATAATTTTGTTTTGCATCACATTATTACTTAAATAACGTTATATAACATGTGTTTACGTGTTTTAGATTATCAATACGTTTTGCATTTGACTTAATTGTTACCATAATTTTATAAACTTTTGTAAATTATAATAAATGTTTTAATGTAAATAAATATTTTTGGTATATTTTTATTTATTGAATAGTTTTAAAAATTATTTTTAAAATAACTAAATAACAAAGTGATTGTGTGATAATAATAATAAATAACATGTTTGTTATATTTGGCCAAAAAAAATAAGTAATAATAGATGTGTTGACAACAAATATATAAATAGTTTTGTTTGAAAAATAAGTTAATGTTTATTAAATATATAATATAAATAATAATTAAAAATTGTTGTCAAATGTTAATGTGATTGTATTGTATGATAATATATATATATAAGCGATGAGTTCGGTGTGGAAACGGTTACAACGGGTCAACAAAAGGGCCGCAAAGTTCCGATTTGTGGCCGCTTTTCATGAACTGGTAGTCGAGGCCAACAGCAAATGGTACGCCCTTTGAATAACGCCAAGTGCTGCCAAACTGACAGCCAATCCTATGACTAATTATAAATAAATACATTTTCATTAATTTGTTTTTCATTTAATTTGCTATTTATTTGTTTTTATTATTATATTTTTAATTTTGAAATTCATTAATGTTATGGTTTTTCACTTCCCATGTCATATGATATGCACTATTATTACACTACTGTATAGTTGTATAATATATTAACTAATTTATAGTCAAACATAAAAAAGTCTTACAAATATATATATACTCGAAAAACTCAAACATTAAATATATGACAACTATTACTGTATATTCAAACACACACTCTTGAGGGACAGTTGGTTTGGGGGTCACACTGTTAGACTAAAGGGATCGCCACATAGGTTGCCATCAGTTACTATCTATTTTGGATCAAAAACTAAAGATAGACACAATATATTAACTCTTTTATTATAAGTTTTTATGGCATTTATATGGCAACTCTTTGATAGACATCTAATAATAATTAAATTTTTAGTGTTATACTCTTTTTTGTTTAATTATATAAAACTGTTATGACTTGCATTGCTATGGTTGTAATGACTCCCCCGATCCCATGTCTGGCCAATAGTTCTACATATAAGTGAAATTTATGTTCAATATATACGAGTCTTTTATGTCTACACTACATGTCTTTACTTAGCTTTTAATACCTTTTCCAGAAGCAAATGGTTATACCTTTAGGAGTGAGAGTCTATAATAAAAATAGTTAAGTAGACTATAGTGCTGGCACTGGACTATTGATTAGGTGTGGCCACACATTAGGCTTAATCTATAGAATGCTTAATTGAATTGTGTGTCCGCATTCATAAGTCTTAAACTATTGAATACAAACTAATCAAATTGAGTTTAATTGAATTATTTTGTGATAATTGTAATAAAATGCAAATTTTAATGTCAATTATATGCAATTTTATGTGCATTTAATGGTTTATACAAAAAGCAGAAGAATCTATTGATAGGAATAAATGCTTTCGTCGACCAAAAGTATAATATAATAACTAAGCGATGGATGCCTTATGTCTGGGTTCGCACACAAATTCATCACTTTTAGTAAACATTTCTTGAGCTCAGATATATCAGTAAACTACCGGCGCTTATATTACATATTCGGTCGATAGTAGCTCTCGTTTCATATATAAATTTATATATAGTATAACTTTAGATACAAACTAAGAGACAGAATCGCTGAATACAAGTAGTCAATAGAGTGTGTAATATACAGAATATTATAAGAAATATAAGGAATTCAATGACAGAATAGACAATAAACTACTGTATACTGTATTAACCAATAACGTGATTGAGTGCATGTGTTGGTCAATAAAGTAGCAAAAAATGTATATTACATGATATATCACATGAACGACAAATCAAATATTTTAATTATGCTTATAGTGAATGCACGCTATGTTTACACTAAATGAATTGCGCTTTAAGGGTCCTAATAATTTTCACTATATTATCATTACAACTATATAGTAAATTTATATACTGTAAGTTTATTTGAGGTGAGATAGTATGCCTAACAAACATACAGATAGAGTGAACAGTTAGATTGAAAGCACTGACAGGTCTGAAACATAGAGAGAGAGAGAGAGAGAGAGAGAGACGGCAAAAGAAAACATTACTTTTAATTTCAATTCTTTTGGGGCACCGTTTGGTTTGGGAATTAAGTGTATATAAAAAGCAATTACTTGTTTTCAATTTGGATGTCGACCTCTACTATATCTAAGACAAAAATTCTCTCTTTTGGTAATAAAGAAGCGCTTCTTGTGGTCTCTCTTTTGCTTTTTATGTTTCTTATATTATATTATATATATCTTATAACAACATCCCTCTAATATATGTAATACTTTTTTGTATCGATTTTTTATTTTTTTCAATCTCTTGTCTATATATATATGAAAGCCTGTGTTTCTATATGTCTGCGACTAACAGCTAAAACTAATGCTTATAAATAGTTTAACACAAGAATTGACCAAATATTGAATGATTGTATTTTAGGCAACCAAACAAATTATGTATAGTTTTGACGCGAAGGAATCGTCGATATTCAACACATCCCAAGACATGGGAACCGACTCTACGTAATCCATATCGTGGTTTAGTCATCTGGTCGATACCAGAGCTTTTAGAAGTAGAGGTGACATTATTTCGTGACCAAAGATCAAGTGAATATGAAATTAAAGAGTGGATTCTAGCCATTGAAGACGTGGCACCAAATGGTCGTCGAAGGAAAGTAGCATTTGCACCGTTAGAGTTAAGCAAATATGTGGACGGAGTTAACACTGTGCCCACTGAACATCAGGTCATCAAATTGCCATTACGTGAGTGCTCTGTCAGGAAAGTGACTGAATCTCACACGACATTCACAATCACATCCCAATTCATAAGAGAAGGAAAGGCGACGTAAGGAAAACCCTTTTTAGCTTTTGTTTAAACTATATATTTGTAAATAAAAGTGCTTTTTCTTGATATTCATGCAATAGTTTTAACATATATAAGCTTTTTATTTTGAGGACAATCACCCCAAACTTTTTCATTGTATTTAGAGCATACAATACATTGAATAAACGTTACAATTGATAAATTTCTTGTTAATCAATAGCAATGTTAATGTCAGATATCGATTGAATATTTTATAAGCAAACTGTTATACTGTATATAACTAAACATAGAAAATATAATATACAATTGTAGTTGTCTTTATATAAGTACTTATAAATAAATAGCAGTTTATTTTCAGACCAATTATCTCCGGAAAACGATATAATAATTTAATTTATTAATGATTTGCTTTTCCGGTAATTAAGTTGCGATCCAATTGTTTGTCTAATTGTGTGTTACTATTAGTATTAGTATTGGATTGCAAATAGAAAATAGCTCTACAAATGATGTTTATGTTTGCAATGAATGTTTGCTTAATTTGACTGCAAAACAACAAAACTTGAAGCACTTAAATGTATTGTATAATAAATACAATATATAAATATAAACTCATAAATATTCATACAATTAGTCTTTATGTGTGTTTTGTGTGTATTTGTTGACACTTCTTAAATGTTTTACATAATTGATTGCTTCGCAAACTATCTCTTAAATACAATTTTTCATATAATACTTCTGAAAACATTGTTTAAAATCATTAATTATATATTTAATTGAAAAATCCATTAAAATTGATGCCATTTTGTTATACATAGTATTAGTTGTATAATATTATATAACTTATATTTAGTGAAAAGCATTTTTCTATTCAATTCAATCACTAGAGAGATATCACGAGATATCTCTGGCACTCAAACTCATCGCTGACTTAGTATATATTAAATCGATTTTTGCGATTAAAATCCAGAGATAGACAACACATATGTGTGCCTTAAATAGCATTTCCTTTAGATTTATAGATTTTCCTGATTTATGTCGGAAATCTTCAGAGAAAGACCTATTGAATCGACAACTCATGTATTGGTCATCACTCCTGTGTCCAAAAAATAACATTGACTTTACTTTTTAAAATAAGAAATATATTTTTATGTGTCAAACATAAGTTATCCATTGAATTATAGTGACGATTGTAAAAATTTAACACTAAACAGATAGTGAGACATATTATAAATGTGTTATATATATATATATATTAAATATATTACTGTAATATAAGAAACCACTTAACATAAGTAAATATTTTTAAGGAAATGACATTACATTACATAACATTTATAACTATTTATTATTCTTTTATCTATTTTCCTTCGAGTGCTTATAAAATTGATTTAACATTTGATTTGAGCTGAAAAGCTATCAGTAATTTTGTAGTTTTTACTCAGTTTATTGATTTTTTAAATAAAAAATCATATTATTAATATATTTTATATAATTTTTCTAATTTTTTATTTATTTGTTAAATTCAGAGCATATTTGTTGTGTTGAATGGAAATATAAAAAATATTTATTTCATTAGCACTTTTTCATTGAAGCGAATCTAAACGTTTTATTTTATCGCAATTGTTGAAAGTTTATAGCATATCACACATGAAATGCTAAAATATAAGAACAACACCAAAATATATAAACCAAAATACAATTATTTTCAAAATAGTCGGCACAGTTTTAATATATATATATATATATATATATATATATATATATAGTGAGCAATATTTTTACAACTTTGCATTTTCTAACAATATTTAATTATATTATGTAACTAAACACCGGTATATAGGGACAAGTAGATGCCATATTTTAAAAACTATAAAATGTATATCAAATTATGAGATATTCATCAAATGGTTAATAAAATAAAAATTATAATTGCAAACTATTGGTATATTTTGCTTAATATCTAGTAAACAATATAACATTATACATGTAATAAGCAATTTTTAATAATTTAATTTGTAATAATACAATTTGTGAATAAACTAAATAACTTTAAGTAAATTGTCAAAATATATATAGAAACATTTCTATTTGAATCAAGTACAATTTTTTATTAAATGGATTTGATTTGAAAAATAGATAATTAGAGACAAATATTTGCTATCCGATGATTAGTCACATAAAAGTTCACTATAGCATCAAATGTTGTCAGAAAATCTATTATTTATTAAAATATTTCAGCGAAATAAGTCAATTAATTTAATAAACATTTAGCCAAAAAACTAGTGCCAGCTATTTTGACAAATGATTTTATACTGTATATATGTATAAAACTTATTGCACGAATTATTACATAAAAATAATTGTTATAAACAATATTGGGGTACATATGATATCAGTTGTTAGTATAAAAATGTTGAAAACACAGTGCAAACAAACCCCGGCACTTGTCTTAAGGAAATTAATGGTCAAATGTATCACTCGGTTATATTAATTAAAGCCTCGATTGCCATTCAGCTCTTCTCCTTAACAATTGATGGCCATTAAGTCATTTGATGAAAACGAAAGTTTTTTTCTCTTTAATTAATAAAATAATTTCACTGACTTTTGGCTACTTCGAGGCTATTCTGGCAGAAAATAAAACAACATTAGAAACAAACAAATAAACAAAAAAAAAGTATAATTTTAGCGACCATTGCATTATTATTTGAGATCACGTTTCAAAACAATTTCTTTTATGACAATAAAACTTTGCGATAATGTCTTTCTGCTTAACGATTATATATTGCATATAAGCAATGGTATAAATATTTCAAATTTTATAGTTTTGTTATTAACGTATTATCAATGAAATTGAAAACAACTTATTTTAAGAGATATTATTAATCGATATATTCATAATATACACTGAAATTCAAACTAAGATAAATATATAAAAATGACATATATTTTGTGTATATTATGTTTAATGACTTATCAATAGACAAAAAAAAATGTTTATAAAAATACATTATATTTAATATTAAAGACTTTGGGATATCATAAAAACTAATAGTTTGCGGCAATAATGATGAATAATAACATTTATATATAAGTATTGCCATAAACCAGGAATAGTTAGAAAAGTAGGACTACTTTTGATTCGCAACAGAATATTCTTTGCGACCATTTATTTGTTGAGTTAGGATATGAATATAAATAAACATAATCTGCAATAGGAGTGACCATACTTTTAACTCTCAAGAGTTTGATATCAAAAGAAAACTTTATATGAATATCAAAACTAACAGTTAGTGTAATGTTTGTTTAGTTTGTGTGCAATAATATTGTGTCTAAAAGCTATGAGAGCGTAACACATGATTTATGATCACATTTAGCGATGAAGACATGCAAAGTATAGCCAGTCTTATGAGTATAAAGCCGTTGGAAGACATTGGAAATATTGAAGATTTTGACGACACGGTTGACGGCTCGATAGCTGAGAGATCTTCAGTGAGCTATAGTGGTGCTGACGCGCAAATGCCTGTCCTCTCAATGGAAAGCATACGCGAGAACATTGAGTTCGAGCAAATGCCTCTCCGATTGCAACATTCACTCAATGATAGCACTGAAGTGAATACCACAGCCACTGACGAGAACCAGAAGCCAAACCAAGTGAACGAAACTTCTTTCACGAGTCCTGACGAAAGTACAGAACCAGAAACTGTCGATAATTTGGATACAAGTGATTTAACCTACAAATTAGACACTTCTTTAATTAGTCCAACTAATGACAGCTCATTTGTGAGCTCTTGTGACGAACAAATGCCAGTCTATTCGGCCACAGAAGACCTGTTAAGTTGGTGTAAGACAGTCACGACTGGCTATCACGGCGTCAAAGTGACAAATATGACTACTTCTTGGAGGAATGGAATGGCTTTTTGTGCAATCATTCATCACTTCAGACCAGATCTTATTAATTTTAGTCAACTCTCTCCGTCTGATATAAAGGTTAACTGCAAGAAAGCATTTGACGCGGCGGCCACTATGGGAATACCTAAACTTATTGAACCATCTGATATGCTAATGTTATCAGTTCCCGATAAGCTATCAGTAATGACATACTTATATCAACTTAGAGCTCACTTTTGTGGCCAAGAGATGCAATTACAACAAATTGGTGACACAGCTAAAGACTCAATGTATACTATTGGAGAACAGGATAGCGATAATGAAGTTGATTGCAATCAATTGAATGACAACCAAATAAATGACAACCAGTTTAATCAAAGAAAGAGAACAATCAGATCTAATTCAACAAATAAAGAAGAGATGAGAGACGATGTTATTAGTTATGTTAAAGCTATCGACAATAAAGCGTTTTCAATGGTAGATGAAACCAACACTAATGGGAGTTTAATTCATAATAAGAGACAAATTGGGGGCAATAGGAGTGAATTGTCGTCGACTGGAGATTCCGGTAATACTACTGTCTCACCAACACATCACAACTCAAACAAAACGAAAGAAAAGTTCAGTTTTTCGCGGCTAAGAAATGGTAAACTTAAAGAATTGCAAAAGATTTTATCAAATTCATTGGATCTCAAAGATAATGGAAATCAAAAAGAAGTGCAGACGACGACAACAACAACATCCATAACAGACAACAACAACACTGACAGCAGTAATGGATCGATGAGTGGGAGTCGGGAGAAGCCAAAGCTAATGACTCGCAAACAACTTTTATACCCTTTTGACTCCGATAGCGACGAAGAGATTGAATTAACTCATCACAGAAATGGTAACAAATGTATGAAATTAATTAATTAATTATTTATTTATTATTAATTCATTTTTCGTTCACATTCTTGAGTTTCATTCATTTATTTTTTTAGTGAATAATTCATTAACGATAGGAAAACATTATTTTTATTTAATGACTTTCAGTTGTTATTTACTCTTTTTTTTTGTATTTTTCTTTTGTTAGCACAAAACTCTTCAGAGACGAGTACTCCTTCACATACCGACTCTGAGAAGAGTGCTATTGGAGAACCCATTCGACGGCCCATTCAATATGCATATAAAAAGGCACCCGTTTTGTCGCCATCACCGCCTTCGTCATCGTCATCGTCATCACCATCAGTATCATCCCGTCGCTTAACAACCGATTACACTATCACTGGCGGCTCAATGCATTCGGGTCTTTACCGTATGGCAGAACCCGTTGAATTAGCTCCGGGACTATTGGATTTGTCTCCATCCAAGTCATATAGACTACAAAGAGCACATTCAGCTCCAACTGGCCATTCATTTCTTGTTGATCCGCGAAGAGTAAAACTTTTAATTAAACTTTTAATTAGTTTTCTTTTTTCTTCTATTTTTCTGGTTTTATTAGACAAATGATTTATATCAGTTGACTCTAAGACTTAATCCTTTCAATTAATTTGCACTCAATTTCTTTACTTTCGCTTTTATTTAGCGACCGCTCTCTCGTCAAGAAGAGCTTAAAGAGAGGGCCCGCAAACTACTGGACAATGCAAGGAAAGAGGCACTCACTCAAAGAAATACTCAACCCATTGGAAATCTATCTAAAGTATATATAAATATATTTTTTATATTATAGTTTAGCATAATTTTTGTTACAATTATTATTTTATGAATTTTAAATATAAAGAAAAATAATAATATATACCGTAAGTGCAAATAAGCTAAATAATTAATGAGGTGTATAATATATACATTATATAGAGATATAGTACTGTATATTGTATATATTAGATGTACAGTATACACAATGATTAATTATCATATATTTATTTTTTAAATTTGTGTTGTATTTCTTATTTTATTTTTCATTTATTTAGCTACTATAATATCTCAAATTAGTCTAATGTAAAAATATAATAGATTATGACATAAAGCTTATAGTACTTTAGTTTTTATTTGATAGACATTTATATGATATGTTTATTTAACAAAAAACATTAATAAGTTATTGCTTGAATATAACACATAAATTATTAATTTATAACATTGTCTGCTTATTTATTTTTTCTCTCTCATAAAAACAAAAGTAATAGTAAAGTGAATAAAAAATACAAAAAAAAACAAATGTTATATTTTTGTCATGAATTATTAAGATGGTGTGTGAATATTATTTTTGATACCAAGTTTATATACTGTATAATATATATATATATAATAAACATTTATCATGCTCATATTTATTATATAAAATTAACTATGTAAAACAAAAAATAATTTGCATGAAATAATAATGATATTTTTAAAGAAACTTTATATATGTATATATAATTTGTCAAAAGAAAAGGTCTATTATTATTATATGAAATGCTTTTGTTTAAAAAAATTAAACTAAAAGAGTAGAAAAAACTCTTTGCTAAGCATTTTATGCGATGCGTCTGTAAATGTTTAGTCACTTTAAATAGTCTTAACACATAAAATAGATAAATAACATTAATTGCAGAAACATCTGATCGATAAATGTTGGTTTAGTCAACATATCTTTTTATATTATTTTATCTACATTATGGTAGTGCATGAAAAAACATTGTTTTATATTGTTATGAAACTAACTTATTATGGATATATTTATATAGAAACAATATTAGGCGTTTACACTATTAAAATATATATTATATAACATCATCAGCATTCACTTTTTTTTATAGTTATGTATTATAATTATATTGTAATATAAAAGCTAATATAATAAAATGTTTTAAGCATTTACGATAATATTAGATTATATAAAAATTTTTATCGTTATCGCTAAAAATGTTTGCTTCAAACTCTAAAATATTGATTTATTAATGTATTTTACATTAGTCTTATGTTTTGTATTTAATTATATTTAGTAATATAATTAATGTTTAATGATTTTCTAATTAAATAAATAGCAAGAAGAGGAGCGACAAAGACATCTGAGAGAAAGAGCCAGAAGATTGATAGCTGAGGCCAAACAAGGCATCACAAATGCCATCCCGTGGACCAGCTTAGACTCACCACCAGACACGATGGCTAATGGATTTCATAACATCAATATCAACGCAAATATCAATAGCAATACTGTAGACAACAACAATATCGACAATAATTATAATAGAAATTTAAATGATAATTATAACATTGAAAATAATAGATCTTTTAATTATAATGAAATGATAAGCAACGCAAGCAATAACTTGAATTTGAATAACAAAGTTTTATCACGAAGAGGTTAATTGTGTTTTATATTATTTTATTAGTAGTATTATTGAAATCAAAATTTCAGAAATTATTTAGAAAAATATTAAATCAATATTTAAGAAATCATAAATTTAAAATTACTATAAATATTTAAATTCTAAATGTTAATAGACTTGAAACGTTACTTTATCTCAAAAAATATCAAATCTAGTTGTTTTGTATGGTTAAGACATTTTTAAAAAATTTATTATTTTTTTTTTGCAAAGAGCATGGTATCGATCTATAAATTAGATTAAACAATATGTACTAAATAATTGAATACAGAATAGTTGTTTTTTTAAATGCAATAATTGATAATGATATTTTGTGAATGATTAATATGAATGATTTTTAAAAATTTAAAAATTTTGAAATTATGTTTATATATGTTGAGATTTAATAATGTAATTTTTAATATAAATTTTACAGTATATAATATAATAAGATACACATATAATTGCATGGTGTTTATTATACAAATAATTGCATAATTGTTTGAATGATTTGTATAAAACTAATATATTGATAATTTGCCACTTATTTTATTTTGCATGGTTTGCAACATTGGTTTTGCACTGGTAGGCAAAGTGCGTCACTTTAACTTTTATCAATTCAAAAAACCAATTAGTGGTGAGATTTATTTTTTATTGTTATTTGATTTTCTTAAGTTATTTTTCAGTAAATATATACAGCAAATAATAATATTATTGTAACAATATTTATCAATCATATCAAACGTTTCATTGAAATTGTCAATTAATCTTATAATCTGTGACTCTATTGTTGTTTAGCTAATACAGAAGTAAACGGAAACGACGAGGAAGTGGACAATAGGGTTGTGTCGACAGTGGATAACATTAATAGTCTGAACGGTAAACTAGTGCCGAACTCGACATACGTGTCCAATGAGATCGAGGCATTGGAACGGGAAGAGGAACAGATCGATAGAGAGGCACACTTTCTGGAGAAGCGACTTCGCAAGATTATGGAGACCGGTATACTAAACCATTTGCTGACTAAACATTTCCTTACACACCAATACCTACTTAGGGCGACACTCCTTATATCTGTATTGAATATGAAATTGATATGAATTTTTAATAACATACCGACAAATATTTATAAACTCATATACACTGTATATATCATGTATTACCTAAAACTTATATATCATAATCCAAAACAAACTTTACGCCTGACTTCACAGGTTTTAGTCTAATCTTCTTTTTAACAGAAAATAATATATACACAGAAAAGGGAATATATCTATACTTTAGTTTTTTAATACCTAAATACTATGAATATATCAATAGGAGAGACACACAAATGATATGTTTTAAAACTCTTGTTTGCCTAAACTGTATGCTCTCTTTGCTACTCTTTGCCACTATTGTGCCACTCTTTGACTCAATTGATAATCTGATGACTAATACTATGTTATGGTATCATTAGGTGGCGCCAAAAGGGAAGAAGAAAGACTGATGCAGAAGTGGTTCGTTTTAGTGAATAAGAGGAATGCCGTAATCAGGAGACAAATGCAACTAAATATTATGTGAGAAAAATAATTCACTTTTTTTATTACCTATCGTTTTTGTTTATCTTAAAACTTATTTATTTATTTATTTTGTTGTGTTTTGTTTGTTACTTTCACTTAGAAATTGGAGACAATTTTTTGTTTTATTTATTTTTCTTCTGTCGTATCGTTATTTGTTATATAAAATTGTAACTAAAGTTGCTATCGATTTAGGGGTTTTTGAAAGGGATTAAAAAATTATTTTTGTTATTTTTATTGATGGGTTGCATTAATTATTATTATTATTAGTACTATTATTACTGAATTATTTAAGAAAGTATTTATGATGTAATTTTCTGTTGAGTTGTTTTTGTTTTCATTGATATTTTTGCAAAATTAATTGCAAATTGTAATCAATAAATGGTATATACATTATATATGGTATGATTGAAAGCTTGTGTTTCAAAATGAAATGCATGAATGAAATGAATATTTAAAAATAGTGATCATAAAGACTATAAACCATTAGTTATGACATACAGTATAGCAATATATGGTTAGGCATTGGAGTTGATCTCTAATTGATTTGGATTACCTTTTATAGGGTCTGAGGGTTCTTCTTCTTCTTCTCCATTCATAGTTATTGTCAAAAGTGTAGAAAACAGTACATCTATTACTATTATAGGCAACTCATTAGTGCTTATTGTGGCCATTATTATAATCATCATAATCTTCTTTTAACAAATCCCTTATCACTCGGGACCAAATGCACCGATACATACATACGTTATATTCGCTCCCTTTCCACTCTCTCTCTCTCTCTCTCTCTCTCTCTCTCTCTCTCTCTCTCTCTCTCTCTCTCTCTCTCTCTTATAAGTCTGTCTCTCATCAGTGAAACAAAGCATCAAAATATATTTGAAAAATTTGTCGGGAGTTTAGACCCGTACGTACAGCCAAATACAATGTTAGATACACTGCTAATAGCACTGACTTTGTTATACAGTTGAATGGCAACAGCAACACAACACAAGCACTCATGAATTGAATCAATAGTATTATTCGCTATGAGATATAATTTCACAGACAATAAAAACTCATTAATTAATCATTTTCTACAATCACTTGTTATAATAATGTATTGAGAACTGAATTCCTGAGCAAACTATTTCTCAGTTATTATAATCCACTGTTTTATTACGTGTGTGTATGTATGTATGTATGTATGTATGTATGTATGTATGTATGTGTATGTATGTATGTATGTATGTATGTATGTATGTATAGCATCTACTCAATAGCTATTTTATGCCTACCTGTCCATTACATCATTATATAAGCTATTAGATGAGAAATGTATACAACATATTTCAATAGCATTTTTCTACCTTATTATGAAATTTATTGATTCATATTATATCATATATTAATTATTAAGTTTGGATTAAAATTTCCTAACTAATGATTGCAATGTGTTTTTTGTTGTTTATTAAGAAAAACCTGTGAACTGGTTTAGCACATAAAATAGGAAATACATTAACAGTGCAAATGTAAAGCATTTGATTGTTGAATGTATGGCCAAAAGCACCTTCTTTTGGTATGCCTTTCGCACACCTGGCCTTCTAAAGGCATGTTTCCAACACCTTAAGTAAGGCTCAAATAAATAACACTGTTTGCAGACAGCATAGCGCCACTGCAATAGCCTCGGGGCTCAAGAAGCTCTTAAAAAGTGATGCTTACAATAATAAGCACATATGTATTCACGTGTTTACTAAATCATAGATAACTTGTGTTCACTTTGACTTTCATTACACACGATATTTGCATTTATCGACAATATATAGCTATTTCTAACTAAACAACCAATAATTGACTGACATTTAATAGTTTCAAACAAAAATTCCCAATTTTTTGTACATTTTATTATGCTATACCTTTAGTGTTAGATCACATGTTTATTAATATAGTGTCTTTATACAGTATAATATTTATCTATAAATTATGATTGTTAGTGTTTGGCATAAAATTGCAATATTGTACTCAAAATAGCTTTTGCAGTCAAAATAATTATGGAGTCAATCAAGCAATTGATGTCATGAAAGTTGAGAGGAAAGAGAAGTCATAATATATAATATAAATAAAACACTTGCAATATATGTATTATGAGTGATGCCTATTAGCTGTCACTCATTTCATATACCATTGCATGTCTATATGTTTTTCCTATTTTCTTAAAATGTATGACATTTGACATACAGTATAGCATAATATTGAACATAATATAAAATGCGATGAAATGCTTGTATGGATATGAATGCAAATATGACAGCACAAGTGACAGCACACTAGCATTTATATATATTTTATTAGTCATATTATTTATATTATCCATTGGACCGGAATATTATGTATGCATTTTGTGCCTCAATTTTTATAGCCTTTCTTTCTTTCTTTTGGTAACTCAAGTAAATACTTAAGAAAGGCGTGAAGTTTTCGACCTTTCAATACATTTACAGCCATAACGTGTCACTCATTTAGGGCTCACTCCTGAAAGTCCGGGACTATATATCAGCTGACAAATTGTGTTCACTGTTGCTGTTTGTGTCCAATAGATTCCAGTTTTCACACTTAACACAACATTTTCAATGATTTTTTCTCTTTTTTCTCTCTTATGTGAAGCCATTCACTGTCTTTAAGAAACATAGGAACGCATTCCTAACATATTTTTTCAACATTTCTTTAGACATGTTTTAGTGTTTTTTAAAAATACTATAAATTTCTAAAACTAATTTAAAACATGTAAAAAGTAATGTCAAAAAATAAGTGATTTGCTGGTGTGAACCACAATCTTCAATCACATCATAAAAATATTTTCATTTTAATTTCAATCAAAGCGACTACACTTATAAATAGCACAGTACTATATTATTATTACATTGAGCTACACATAGCTAGTGATGCAAATTCATTAATTTGACGGAAATGCCTATAAATTGTGAATTTCTATTAGTAATAGCCTATTACTATTCATTACTATTACTAGAATTGTGGATAGAGTTAATCATTACTACCATTATTTGACTACTAGTGCTAATGGAAAGTGTTGTATATGTTTATGGGTATAGAGCACAGGACACTGTTTCACACCCTTTATATTGAGAAGCGATCAGTTGGAAAATCGGCCCTTCGTGTAGGTCTCAAGCCTTATCGTCACAAATAGTGTAGTCATACAGTAGGGGTGGTCTGCCATAGCTATACAATGATTGTTATGTGCAGTGATTTTATTCATGAGATGAGTTTGTGTCCCGTATTGACCTTCGAGTTTCAATTTCTTATATCCATTTTCATGTATTGTGTGTCCATTATTTATCCATTAGATATTTAGTGGTTCTCAATGCGGTTCCCAAACAGCTAACAATACCGGTGACAGACATTTATATGATTTGCCGCACCATTTCTGACGAATGTCTCAAATGTTTTGATCAGAAAATTAGAAACTCTACTCATTTTCAGGTGCTGTTGATTCACAGCAGTACTACTACTACTACTACCAGTCCTACAGTCCATAGAGTCACGCGATTTATGTCTAGATTTGTAATTTGAATGAAATGTCAAACAAATTCAATCAGCCATTGACTGAACGGATATATATAGCATAGCATTGATATGTTATATACCACCATGAAATTGGTCGCCAATACCCCAGTCCGTCCCTATAGTTAACCGTAATTGAAATCCCCCAACAAAGGTGATGGTTATGATGTTATGGTGTGGTCTACACTACTATACACTTCATATGAGAATTAGCTCCAAATCTAATCATAATATCAATACTAAGTTATTATGAAAAAAATTTACTAACTTTTTGTTATTGTTGTTTCCGTGGCCTCAGTCACCTTACAATACATTCAGTCAATACAATGACACAAACATTTAAATTATATTCAATTACTTATTTTGGAAATACAGTATATTTCTTAATATTACTTAGTTATAGACCAAATAAATACAATCATTTTTTATACAAAGCGAACTTAAATTTTGGATACATTGAAAAATAAGAATTTTATTGAATTTAGGAAATAAGTTGTTTTGCAAAATTTTCATTTTTAGTCTATTTTTATAATTTTAATTAATTTTAATAATTAAATATTTTGTCGTAATTTTAATATCTTTAAATAAATTTTTAAAAATTGGTTGATTTATTTTTAGTAATATTGTTTGTTTGTGATTTATTTGTTTAATTGGTTTAATTTTGTTTAAATGTTATTTATTATATAAACTAAAAACACTTACTATACTATGTTTAGTATATAATTTTAACATTAAATTGAATTAATGAAAAGAAAATAAAACATTTGTTTATTTATAATTTTAGTGAGAAAGAGGCGGATATGGAGAGGAGATTTGAATTACTAAACAAAGAGTTGCGATCTATTCTTGCAATTGAAGGTAAGTTTGCAAATGACATCCTTTTGCTTATTTTGTTTGGCATTAGAGCTGATGTCATGTCTCGCTCTGGCAATGTGTGACTGTTTTGCTAAAACCAATGTCTGACTCTATATAATGTATTGTATTGGATGCTGGATATAATAGACAATGGATGCCAACATAATTATGCTGGAAATGGCTGATATGCCAGTGCCTGATAGCTATTTTTTCATTTACTTACTCTAACAATAATAGTAACTATGGGTTGTATGGATGTATGGATGCAGTGTTGCAGCGATAGTTGGCTTTACATTAGCAACACATATACCATATCGTAATGGTTTATATTAGTAGTGATGCACTCTCTCTCTCTCTCTCTCTCTCTCTCTCTCTCTCTCTCTCTCTCTCTCTCTCTCTCTCACTCCATATATGATTCTTCAATGGTCTCCCTTTGATAAGCGGCTTAAGACTATAACATTAGAGTACATCTCTCTCTCTCTCTCTCTCTCTCTCTCTCTCTCTCTCTCTCTCTCTCTCTCTCTCTCAAAACTTACCAAAATTGCCAAAAACTTATATAATATAAATTATTTGCTCTCTCTCTCTCTCTCTCTCTCTCTCTCTCTCTCTCTCTCTCTCTCTCTCTCTCTTTCCCTCCAACTTTACTCTTATTATGAATCTCATGTGAGTTAATAATGTATTAAAAATTATATGTACATTATGTATCATATTTTTGTCTATGAATCCATTGATAACAAATATTTTATTAGTTTACTATTGTATTTCATAGTCATTTAAATATTTAGTCAAATACTGTATATTGAAATATATAGTAATATTTATTTTAATATATTATATCATTTTCATATTAAATCTTAGTACTGATCTTTTAGTTGCATTGAATTTCAAATTTATATCTCTTTTTGATTTGTTTTTTCATATATTTACACAAATGGTTGATTATTTTAGTCTCAATAATCTCTCCGATATTTTATTTGATCGAAACATTTGAAATAATTTATAAAAACAAAACAAAATTCAATATAAAAAGCATTTTTATCGATGCCTTTCACAAACAGTAATAGCGATCACACTTTTATAGTGAGTTTAGTTTTAGATAAATAACTTGAGGCTATTTTTTGAAGACCTTTTGATTTATACTTATATATATAGATTCACTATTCACATAATAATCTCTTTTATATCACACATAAATTGAACATTATTTTGGTAACATTGGAAAGTTTGCCATCAAAAAAATTGAGGCTTTATTTTTTAGCCAAATGCTAACAATTTATTTACTTTAAAACTTTAAACTCGTAATTTTATAAAACATATGAAATATAAAAGAAACAATTTATTTATATTTTTAATGCCAATTTGTGTTAAACTTACGTTTATATTAAATACAAACAAACTTTAGTAAACAATATGTAACTTTTTAAAAATATTATAATATTTAATATCTTAATTTTGAAACATTTATTATGTTTTGTTTGGATGCTTTATTAGAAAGTTTCTATATATAAGGGTATTATAAATTGAAATTTTCTTTAAAAAGTTTATCATTTTAAAACAATAATTGAATATATTTTATACTGTATATAACCGTAAATTAAATATATATTGAAATATTGCCGAAATTTAGAAAATTGTTATTTGCAAAGAAAATGTTTAAAATGAAGATAAAAATAAATTGCATTTTTAGTCCTCTCAGTTAGACATTAGTACAGGTATTGCATTTGGGAAGCTATATATACAAAGAATTTCATGAAATTTTAATCAATAGCTAAATAAAGAGTTGGTGTTAAAGTACATGAAAAATACAACTAAAAATTTTAATAGTTTTTTGCTTGTGATTACTTTTAAATGCCGTATAAATTAGATGTTATGCATACAGCGTTTCTCACTGTTATTATGAAATAAATATTACTTTTAAGTGCTTAACACCACAGCAAAAAAGGTTAAGGTGTTTGGCTATTATTTTTAAGCAATTGCTTTATTCAATGGGAAGATATTATATATTTAGAGAGAAAGATAGAGAAGGAAAAAATAATGGCATTCATTATATATTGAAGTTATGCATCAAATATTTATAAATAATAGATTCATAAATGGCGTAAAACAAGTTGAGATTGAATTATCAAATATCAAACACATATTGATGTGTATTATAGTAAAGAGTGCCTCAAAACTATTTATGACATGTTTATCACCTATGCTTTTGATTAAAACTACTCCACAGGCCATCAGTTAACTGTTATTGTGTTTAGATTATTGTTAGTTGTCTTTTGGTTACATATTTTTTCTCACTTCGGCTGCCAATTGAATTGATCGGCCGATCGGCCACTTGAAGATATAATGCGCCGCCCAGTAGTCATCCATCAGATGATTTAATGACAGCAATACATGTAATCTTGTTTATCATTGCTATTGGTTTGTATTGATTACAATTGCAAACCAATGACCCATATTATCACTATTGACGATAGGAATGCCAAACTCGGCAGTAATTAAACTATCGATCAAACTATCATTTCGGTCAATGAATACCATATATATGTATTGATAACCTTGAATGGCATAAGAGGACCATCCGATGTAATATTACAAACACTGGTATCTTATAGCTATCATTAACACCAGTATTCCTATTAAAATAATATGATTGTTAAAAGCAATTACTTTTGATATATCATTACACATGCATTATAATGTACTGACATTTAGCAAAACATAGTTAGCATTTTATAACTCACTTTTTAATTTTTTTATACTCTTATCTCTGAAATCTATTGAAAAAACAGTTTCTCATTTGTTTTGATATCAATTTTCTATTTAATCTATAGATTGGCAAAAAACTGAAAGCCAGAAACAGCGGGAAAAGTTGCTTTTGGAGGAATTGGTGACAATTGTCAATAAAAGGGATGAGTTGGTCCAACATCTCGATACTCAAGAGAGAGCGTAAGTACTATACTATAGTTATTATACAGTATATACTCGTTGTTTGTTTAGTAATTTCATTGCACACATCACTTGTATGTCTCCAAAAAATGTCAGAAGAGTTGTCAGATATTTACTTGTGGTAGACATTCACTGCGGGAATCATTTCCTGTGATTTGTCGACAAACAGCATATATACAGCACTACTGTGTCTTTCTTTTACTGAGTCTATGTCTATGTCTTTGAAACTAATCTTTTTAGGGCTCATTAGGGCTGTTGTTTGAAAAGTGAATGAGTGGAAGCACTTCTTCTTTCAATTACTTAGTTTTCATTCAAAATTTGTTTTTATTTTAGTGTTAAAAACCACAACATTTTGAACGCTTAACAAAATGTTTATTTTGAAATACAATCTAAATCTGTGTTCAACTTTCATAGTATATCCTAAAAGTTATATTGATGTCAATCAGAGGTCAATGCTATTAATGGCATATCGGGAATGCCTATGAATGGATGTGAATGGATGTACAAACTCTATAAAGAAATAGCGAGAGAAAGATATGCAATGAATTTGTTTCATATTTCTGTTGGATTTGATGTTAAAAAAATTATAATTTATTTTCTGATGCAATACATAGCATGCCTGGGATGACCTATGATCTCAATATAATTTGTTAACATGATTTGATTGGTGTGACAACAGACCCCCCTTTGCCTAAATGGCCAGCTTTTGGTCGATGTTTGACTGTATATCTTTGATACCTTGTGTGTGTCGGTAATATTTTGCACTCATTTCTGACTTGAATTTTGTCGAAATAAGCAAAAAGTCGAAACATCGAGAAGTGAGAGCACAGGTGTGTATCTCAGTCATTACATGGCATATATACACACAGTGTATACAGTTTATAAATGTACTGTATATATATAGTTCAACCCCCCAGTGTTTAGCTTAGCATCATTTGGTGTCTCTCTCACTATACCGGTGCTCAATTGCCGGATTCAATGCCGATTTATTTGATGCAAAATATCGCGGATGTAATGTTGAGAGCAATGTTCGTGAAAAGGCTGTAAACATACGACTAAAGCACCCATTATTGAGACACAGCATCTATAAGCATGAAGCCCATCACTACCAATACCAGTCTCTCTCTCTCTYTCTCTCTCTCTCTCTCTTTCTCTCTCTCTCTTTCTCTCTCTCTCTCTCTCTCTCTCTCTCTCTCTCTCTCTCTCAACTTGTTTTTTAATATTTTATTTGGCACTTTTATATAATTTACGGCCAGTGCTGGCAACCAGAATGTGCTCATAATATAAATCAAATGCACGCCATTAGAAATGGTTTTATTGTGTCGAAAGGGTTAATTGCCGGCCCTAAATCATGCCCTACCAGTGCCCGATCAATGTCTGATCACAAATTGACTTTTAAATTATTGCATTTTTATCGCTCGTTTCTCATTTTGTTTAACTTTCAAAAATATATAATCACTTAAAGTTCTTAGTGTTTGTCTAACATTTATATAATAAATACAGAGATCAATGAAATGGATGCTAATATTTTTTACATTAATTTCTAATTCAATTTATAGATTAACAAATAATCCTTATGTTGATAACTTAAGTAATTTCATACAATCAATTAGTTATTCATTTTTCAAACTTTGAAAATTATTTATTTGCTTTTAAAAATATTAGCACTTTTTTTAATATCACCAAATAGTATCGCGTTTTTATAAAATAAAACAAATTACTATTTATTTTATTGTTTTCCAATAATTACAAAATGTTTACATAATTATTGCTAACAATATTTATAGTTATTGTCTAAATGCTATACAATGGTTTTTGAAATGTATTGAATTTTTATTAGTTGACTCGTATATGTGTTTTTATGTCCTATTATTTTAGTTTAGCACTGCAAGTGCTTTCATAAAATCTATTGCAGCAATGATTTTGTTTTTATTGTTATTATTGTGTAATCATTACTGAAACGGTGTTACGGAAAAAGTTGGCGAAAGTCATAAATTAGTTAATGTTATGGCAAAAGTTAATTATAAATTAGTTTCATATCACTTAAAATGTTAGATCACAGTACCATTTAGCATAAATATAGCCTTAAATCGAGTTAAAGTTTAGCTAAACATTAGTTGCGGTACTTTTTTGGGGGTTTATGGCATTTGGTGTGGCCTTTCATGTCTACACAGGCAGTACCAGTGCTACTGTTTAAGCTAATTGTACACTATATTGACTACAATAGCATTTTAAAAGCTATTATTATAGTTATTATTATTATTATTCGAGAGAGAGAGAGAGAGAGAGAGAGAGAGAGAGAGAGGTTTCTCTTGAAAAATGATTTGTCTCAAGTCATATATATATATATATATATATTGAAAGTTGAGTCCAATGTTTCTCAAAAGTCTTAACACAAGTGAAGAATCTATTGTCTGTATTTGTGCCACCAATTGATGTCTACAATGATGTAAACGCATGCAATCAAATCAAATGCAATCCAATGCTTCCAATACATGCAATATTGCATTCTCTATAATAATATATATAATGATTAAACCAATTCAGTCGAGTCTTAAACTGTAAGGAACTGTAAGTTATATAAAAGAAATACCTTTAATAATAATGACTTGAACTGAAAAAATGATTAATTGAAACCATATATAATATACATTATTAGTTGAGATGCATATCATATTGACACTGCATTTATTTAATATACATTTATTGATTATATTAAGCTTTCTATTGTTATATATATTTTGTTGTTTAGCATTGAAGACGACGAGATGGTCGAGAATGCAACTCAAGGACCGATTTATCTGACGGACGATACAACAGACAAAAACTGTCTTATTATGTAAAACTGTGATAATATTGATAACAATCACCACATTTGACAAAATCAATGTTAAATTATTTACATTCACGATATATGTTGGCATCCAATAACACATAACAGTTAGCTTATTGGCTGATTTTATTATACTGTATAAGTAATAAATATTAATATAAATTATTAATAATGACAATAATAATAAAATTATTATTAGCAATGTTTAGTATCGATTTTATGCTAACTTATTATACCTGGACATTAAATGGATTAACTATAATTTAAAATCATTTATCATTACTTTTAGGTCTATGAAATCGATACCAAAAGTTGATAGTTTAGTTCACTTTAATGTCTAGTTATGACACTAATTATTAAAAGCTTATATTTTTTTCTTAATATAAACATAACTTATTATTAATTTTTAATTTTAGTAAAATCGTTGCACTTTCTACAAAATGAGCTTTAATTTGTAACTGTCTAATTAGATATCAATACTATAATATATTTTACAAATTAATGTTATGTAATAATCAGGGTCTGTATTAAATGTAATGATTTCTAACACACGTTTGTTACAAATTAAACTCTTTAAAAAACATTGAATGATACCATTGAAACTTTATCTTTGATTATAACTTAATTTTATTTCAGTTAAATAATTTAATTTAATTTATTTTGATTACATAAATTTGAAGTTAAATGTTGCATTATATAAAATGATAATACATTATAAAATTTTTTAATTTACTTCTTAATAAAAAAAGAGTATTTAATGCATGCTTAAAGTGATTTTATTTTGATTTAAATAAATTATTTTGATTTTATAAATTATATATTTAAAATTATTTTGAAATTATTATTACAATTGTTTGAATGATTCATTTTTTTGGAAACTTTGGTCCGATTTTTATCATTTACTGATAATTAAAATTTTTAATAATGTTATTTATTTAAATAAAATAACAAATAAAACTTATTATAAAAATATAAAAATAAATAAATAAATATATTGATAACAAGCCAAACCTACGGTAATGTATTAACATTATGTTTATTATAAATGACAAGATTTAATAAAATATTTAGTACAATATTTACATCATAAATATGTTTAACCAATATATTTAAATGTTGGATAAATGCCAGCAATTTTGCATATTTAGTAAAATAATCCATATTTAAGCTAACATTTATAAGTAGGGAATAATAATAATAAATATGATGGGGTTTAGTATGGTTTGGCTTAAAATCACTTGTTATTTGATTAGACACTTACGCTTTCAAGTGGTGTTACATAACATTGAAAATTTTCTCCATTTATTGTCTATAGTTTCTCACGCTTTTGCCAATGAGATAGACATCCCATGCAATGACAATCACATGTAATGGTTGTTAATCTTAGCACATGTTTGGTGTCAAATACTAATAGACTGGTTATATGTGTGTCATATGAGACACGGAGTGACGTATTTCTTGGATTATCACCAGCCGTGGCAAGTGTTGTACTAAATCCTTGGCTCAAAAATCATATCAGAAGTTGTATTCGCCACTCATTTTTGCTAAGTTGTCCGGCACTGACACGTGTGCCAACTGAGCCCAACCAATGTTTAACACTAAGGTTCTACATAACCATTGCATTAGTTTTACAACAAAAAACCCGTGTTTTACATCTATGTTATAACTTATACTATTGCCATATACTGTATATGTATATAATTATAGAGCATTTTATGGGATATATATTTGAGACATAAAATCAGACAAATGACTCCACTATTGGACTAACTATACATCAGTTGTTCTGTAGGTCTGTTCAAAAGGAATCGGATATCAATTCAATTAATACAAAGAAAATATCTTTTTATTGATTCATTGATTCATTTATTAAACAGTTTGACTGCAACTCCCGGCACTTATCAACAGATAGAGATATATATATATATATATATATATATATATATATACAGTATATTTAGTGGTATATATGTAGTCCTAAAACCCAAATAACAAGTAATACGATTGCAATCGAGTTTTACGCTCTTCCGAGCAAATGATTGCTTTAAATGAATGAATATTTGATATAACGATTTGTATGTAATGTTTGGCACAACTTTGTGTCACAAGAACTAGCATTTGGATTAATATCAGTTACAAAGTTTCAATTACTTGTATTGCAATATTAATAAATTTATTTCAAATACATGTCATTTTGATTATATATATATAAATATGAATTTTAAAAGTATTCATTAAATCACTACTTATTTTTTTAAAAAATGATTATGACTTTAGGGGAAATTTAAAGTGTGTAACAATTATATGTGGTTTTTAGTATTAAATTTTGTATTAATTGCTGTCAATATTTTTAAGTTATTAAACATGACAAATATTTGTTTTCAATCAACGTTTTGGTCAAATTTGTGTATTTAGTTGATTATTAGTCGACAAATTATTATAATTATTCAAAAATAAACCACTAATATAACATCAATACTTATTTTAAATGGAAAATTAGTTTATCATTATTAGTTATATAGTATTTGCCAATTTTGTCTAATAATAATAATAATAATTCGTTAAATTTGTAAGCAATAAGATTTCGATGAATCTAAAAGGGATCCCAAATATAGCTTTCATTATTATTTTAAATACTAATATTTGAATACAGTGTGTGTCCAATAGTGTCCGACACACAAAACAATAGGGTTTTCATATAAATATTTGATATATTTGATGGACACATAAAGGTTAGTCAATGGGTAGTGAATGAAACCCCCCATTGATTCAATCATTTAAGGCAAATGTGCTGAAAACTGCCGGCGCTGTTAGTAGTGTCATATTGTGGACCATATATTTCTATATTGAGGACATGGAGGGAGAAAGTGAGGGAAAGTTATAGTCGAGCATATAATATATGAACACATGTACCACAATATTATAGCAAATGTAATAATACAATACTTTTGAAGCAATAAATCGGATGTTTTATTAAAAATATAGTAAAAGAGAGTTAAGAGTACATCAATATCTAACAGAGCATCACATCTGTTACTCATATCTATTATTATTGTCTATTATCACTACTATTATTATTATTACAGTTGTATTATTGCCTAATATTGTATTTAAAAACTCCACAAACATATTATCAACTCATTGATTGATTTAATACACAGTACTATTGAATATAATATTAATATTTATAGAAACTAATTCACTAAAAATTCAATGTTAGACTCGTTTTTTTTTGTTTCAAATATTATTTAATATATTTTTAAGTAGTCATTGAAAACTTTATTAAAAATAACYGTAAAACATATAATTTTCAAATGTATTAAATTTTTATTTTATTTTATTTGTTCAGAGTTTATAGATAAAACTTGATTTTTACCAAAATTATTATACAAAATAAATTTTGTTGATTTATAAATAAAATTTATGATATTGCAAATAATTAGTGCAAATATTAATAAATTTTTAAAAATTAAATTAAATTGATGTTTGCATAATTTTAATGAAGTTAATTATTATAGAAATAACGAGAGAGAGAGAGAGAGAGAGAGAGAGAGAGAGAGAGAGAGAGAGAGAGAGAGAGAGAGAGAGAGAGAGAGTAATTTATAATCAAATATATAGTTTAGGGTTTGGTGTGAAAATAAGGTGTAATAACTTAGTAATGAGTGTTTTTAATCAGTAATAAATATCTGTCACATATTTGTTGGATTGTAATTAATTGTCGTTTTGGCAAAAAATCATTATTTAAATTCTTTGTATTTAATTATTAATTTAAATGATCTAACATTAAATTTGAATTGAATTACTTGAATGTGTAAATAAAGTAAAGATTTATTATAACATTTCATGAGTAGTTTTTAGTAGTTTTTTGTTTATAATAGTGATTAATTTATTGAAAAACTGTCCAGGTCATATACATGTATAAGTTAGAAAGTATACATTATGCTTTTTATACTAATAGAGGGGAATTCATGGACACATTTACTAATAGATTACTAATGTTAGGAAAATCAAACATTCAATGTATTTGATATTACTGCAGGACATTGATAAAACAGTTCACATAGTGTCTCAGATTATGTTTATTTTTTTTTATAAAAAATAGACATTTGAAAAAATAGTCGCTTAAAACTTACGTTTTTATTTGTGTCACATTTATTGAAAGGCTATTTATTTTAAATACAGTATCCAATACTTAAATAAAACTTCATATTTGACCACAAATTTAATGAATAATAGCAATTGGGAGTCCCTGTCATACATTCATTTTAATCGTAAGCTTATTTTATTTGATATATTTATATATAATACTTTATAAAATTTAAAAATTATTATTTATTTTATAATAGTTTAATTTTATTTAATTTAAATTATTATTTTGTTATTATCATTTATTAATATATAGTCAAATATTTAATAGTTGTTTTGAAACATGATTTTATAATATTAAAACACCAGTTTAATTAATAGTTTTATCTTTTATAAACAATTTAATATTAATATAAATATAATAAGCCATAAAATATATGCACTATTTAATTATCATTTATTATCACTGATTACACATTTATTGTCAATTGTTTGGCGTTTTGTCAAAAGAAAAAAATTATTTTATTTGTTACATAAAAAATAAGATAAATAATTTATTGATTAATTTATTTTGAATGAGTGGGTTGACCACTATGTGTATGTGTGTGTGTGTGTGGGATCACACAAATCCAATTATAAATGCTTTAAGCAAACGGCAAAACATTGAAATTAGAGTCATGTTTGCAGAAAAATTCATGTAAAATACAATGTTTTTAGGCCTCCTTTTGAGCCAACGTCTCATATAAAGAGTTCATTGCTTCAAATCTCTCTCTCCCWTTCTCTCTCTCTCTCTCTCTCTCTCTCTCTCTCTCTCTCTCTCTCTCTCTCTCTCTCTCTCCCTTAAAGTGTGTCTAAAAAAATGCTTCAAAAATTATGTGATGTGGCACAGGGAGTAAAAAATAACAGTCTCATATTGTGTCGGTATTTTGCGTGAGTGTATGCTCTTTGAAATGAAATTATCCAATAAATTAAATGATGGCATAAAGTTTAGAGCACTGAATATGGCTATAATGCACACTAAAGCTACACAATTGGCAATTCAAATGGCAAAACATCATAAAAACCAAAAAATGATATTCATTACCATTACTTACTATTCAATGAAAGACGTGATATTTTAACTCTTTGCTCAACAATACATAACTTATTGTATACTACTTTCTAATTATATATATATATATATATATATATATATATATCTCTTATTTATTTATTTTTTATCTCTCATTTTTCATGTTTTTATAAAACATTTTCTTAAATTAATAACAATAATAATAAAAAGTTTGTTAAAAATCAATTATCAATTAATTTGTTATTAAATTTTTAATAAATTAAACTTGAAATTTGAATTGAATTGAATTAATAGCTAATAATTTTTTGGTAGATAAGTTAAAATTAGAATTTCCGAGATATTTAGCAAACATTTAAGCAGAGATTTAAGTCATGAATTTGAAGAAAATAAAAAATTGGTATTATTTTCATAAATCTGTTGCTATTATTATTATTATTATTATTATTATTATTATTATTATTATTATTTGCTCTCTCAATAGTGTAACGCCAAAAAAATGGTGCGAAGAGAGGCATAAAACTCATAACATTTAATAGTTTTGCCACAATTTATTTTTTTTGATTCATACATACAGTCAGAGAGTGTTTGTGATGAGATATTCAGAGCCATATAAAACAGGCCGTCATTTGTATGGCCCCTCAGCGGGTGTTTCGATTGCCTGCCATTTCTGTCCAAATGGTTTACTGTATATATATATTCACTAAATCTTAGACACTGATTGCACATACCGTACCTTTTTTTGCAACCATATCCCACATATTTATATTTTTTTATTATACTAACTTATTATTACAAATATTATTATCATTATCATGACTATAATGTGTTGATTTGTTTAGCAGTTTTAATACAAAAAAACTGATATAAAATTTAAAGTCAATTTCTCATATAATATAATTTATGTTTTATATAATAGGAAAAAATGATCCACTTTTAAAATTCAATTTTTTATATATAGATAATATTTATTATATATTTTTTAATAGTACTTATATTAGTAATATATGGCATATTTCCTATTGAGGGATAAACTCTTTAATACCATAACCTTTAGTTATTGCGATATACGCTTAAAGAAATAACTATTATAAGTACAGTATATACCTCTCATCATTTGCTAGTGTTATTTAAATCATTATAACAGTTATCACTTTTAATAAATCATTTTGACTATTATTATAGCAATTATTATATTTAAAGCGCTGTTGTGTTTTTTGCAGAGTCGGAGAAATGTGTTATTTTTTACATGTATTTTCATTTTATTTATTATAATTCATTTTCATATACATATCTATATTGAGTATTACCTCTAACTATAAAACTACTAACATTTGAATCAAGTAATACAAGTTTTTGGCAATATATTAAAAATTCAAAATTTTATTTTATTTATTTATTATTATAAGTATTCTCTCTCTCTCTCTCTCTCTCTCTCTCTCTCTCTCTCTCTCTCTCTCTCTCTCTCTCTCTCCATGTTTCGTGTATTTTCTCTAATGAATAATTTAAAATGAATTTAAAATTTTCACACTTTATAATCATCACTTATCTATATATTATATATATTGCGAGCACTAATATATTTGTCCGATAATTAAAACATAACAAATAAAAATGCAAACTATATTATTATAATTTATTATTATTTTTAAAAAGTGACAACTCTTAAACATAAATAATACACATTGTGTGCAAAATTACTATTAATTATTTATATAATGATTTTTATTTTCAAATTAAACTCAATATTTAATCTAAGTAAAGTTATATATATATATAGTTTTTCTTATTTAAGTAAATAATTTTTAGTACAAATAAATTACTCAATAAATAGTTTTATATATTGCTATTTTAAAAATATGTTTACAATATGCTAACATCACATTTTCCTACTGTTTTCTTTAATAATAATATTTAGTATTTGTGTTTATATTTGTTTTATGAAGAGTGAAATAATGTATTTATTGAAAAAATAATATTTATTGAATATATTTTATTTTATACGAAAAAAGTAATGCTCTTTATATTATATAAAAACAAATCGATATTTAATATAAAACTCATTATATAATATGGTATGAGAGAAAACATTGATTGTGTGTTAGATCTGACAGCACCGGTATGTTATTATAAATAAGAGAGAGAGAGAAGCGCTCATTCAAATCACACCTACTTAACGCCTATACCTTTGCGGGCAATAATCATAATAACAACAATCTCGACGTGAGTTAACCATAGTTTTCCTAATAAATCAAATTCATTACATTTGTGTTAATTTGTTTTTTCATTTGCTTTACTTATTTTGTATAATTTTTATATGAAACACATTCATTGAAATGTTAAAATTGGTATTAAATCCTTATTTATACATTTGACTCAAAGTTTATCTAAAAAAATGTTTCATTTAACTTCAACTCATTTAATTTCAATTTATATATACTTTATAACCTCATATATATTATACAGTATATGCTTTCAATTTGATTTGTTTGAAAATGTTATTCAAAATTTAGTGAAAAATAGTTTATTTAATTTAAAGATGAAAGTCAATAGAGAATTGTTGAGTAAAAAAAGAGAGAGAGAGAGAGAGAGCTTAACTTGATTTTGAATGTTAGAAAAATATACATAAAATAATGGTGGGGTTTGGGAATATGCAGTGTATTGTATAAGTGCTACAATTGAATAGTGTTTTTATTGTGCAAACACATTGTTGAGAACAGTTATCTGCTAATGGCTGGGCTTGCATTTGGCTAATTGATAGGCCATGTCTTTGCAATAGACAAACACGATTTGACACTTGCTTTCAATGTATGTGCTCTAAGAGAGAGACATACGGGAGATGCGCTATCATTGCCTGAGCTCTCCCGCATCACTCCATTAACATTATATCGGAAAATAGCAGAGCTTTTGATAGACGACTCTGTGTTTATAAAGCATCTCATCTTTTACAGTGATATGACAGCCAAAGGCATATAACAATTGTCCCCAAAAACCCATTTCGGAAGTCATGCCTATTCTCCCATTCAATACAACTACTATTAATGCAATTGAATTATATTAGAGTTTATCCCGTTATCAAACATTATGGCAACTGTTGTCTGCCGGATGTCAGACTTGAAATGCTTTTGCTTATTATTAATGCAATTTTGCTCATTAGATACGCAACCTATCGATGCTATTATACTAATATGTATCATAAACTATCTCTAATATATACATTCATATTTGCATTGATTGTTCACTTTTTGTTATTGCCAATGATCAGTGATTTAAGTAAATAACTTATAAAAACAACACAAAGTATTAATATAAATGTGTTTTTCACAAAAATACTTTTTTTAACTAAATATTTAAAAAGCAAACAACAGATTATTAGTGGAGTATAAGTTGTTGTTGTATATACTGTACTATACATACTGTACATACAGAAAGAGAGCTCAGGTATTAGTTATCGATGTTTGTATTTATAATGATTTGTATGTTTAATACATATTTTTGTAAAAATGCAATGCGCTTATAAAATTAAGCTCAGATTTTTTTTTGCTGGGCTATAATAAGATAGAGAATCGACACTAAAGTTACATAAAAAGTAGTTATTGTTGGCAATGACTGGAGAGTTAGTAAGTCTAAGATGCGGACAAATCTTCTTTTGTTGTAAGGATTAAAAAATTGGAACTACTGTTAGCACTGTTAGCTCTTTTTAGTTACTGGATGTTTGAGATGTATTAAAAAATAGTACTCTTTATGATCCGATAAGCCGGACTTATGGCTGTCTCTCTATATATTGCATCTGTCTGTATGTTTGTTGGTTGTGCTCTGCTTTTGGGTATCTCATGTTTAGACCATAACCAGCGATGCCATCGATGCCAATGTAAACCACGAGAAGAGATGTCTAACAAATTTAGTTGTGTTTTGCTAACAGAATCGGTGCTCAAGAGTTGTTGTTTGTGTATATGTTTACCACTGATATCGAAACTTTACATTTAATGTCTGATATGGTTGTTATCTGGTTATATACCTCTGGTGTTTGGTGTGACTAAACACTAGTGCATAGAATTTTCAATTGTAAAGCCTTTGATGATAAGTGTAAACAGTAGTAAAAGTGGTAACTGTGCTCACATCACATCTTATGCCTCATTAACACTAATGCTCTTAAGTCTTGTGAAAAGTATATTAAGAGTTAATTCGTGACGTAGTCCTACCACTATAGCGACGCATCACTGATGATGATGATGAGCACCGGGAGTAGAGGCATGGCATCAGTTGACTATATGCCACCTTCACATCAAACCGTGTGTCATATAATAAGAAGTAAATTTGTAAAAAATACGACATTTTTGATACAATGTTTTACTTGATTTCGGTTACTTCACACCAAATATTTGTGATTTGACTATAATTTGGTCACAAAAATGACAGCACTTATGGATTGGATTGTGATGTTGCGGGTCTTCTACTCGACCACATGCTGGGTATGTAATGTCTGAGTTTAGACACTACTAGCCTTTCCAAATGGCATACCTATGCTCTCAATGTTTGTGTGAACGTATATTACCTGCAAAATGTTTGTTATTGAGGACAATATGGACAATGTTTGCACCTTTCACTCACACACTCACATCCCATCCCTGTTATCAATTCATATCAATTCATATGATATACACTTTTGTATGGCCGAGGACTGGGCCGAGAGGACGCACTCCTGTGTAATCGGAAGCCTGTATTTGGTAGGAAACTAACCTTTTTATTGTTTGCATACAGTTTGTCACCAAATATATGTGTCTATTGAATGAATGTTCGCTATTATAACCACACAAACCTACGAACAATAGACGGCATTTCTCTTAGCGCTGCTTCCAAATTAAAGGGACCGGTATTTGGGAGGACTGGTCATCCTTGATATATACTGTTACCACTATTACAAGTGCTATGTGTGACAGTCTTAGAGGCGACATATGAAAGGGTTGCCAAAAGTGGCGCTTAATTGTGGCACTGATAACACCTATTATATAGCCATCATTTGTACTCATATGCAAAGGTATTGCTATTTACCTTTAATTACAATTTCTATCACTAATAGTACAAACATTTTATATAAGGATTAGAATCCGTATCTCTGAGAAAAAGAGAGACAACAAGTTGGGCGGCATTTGCTATAATTGTCATTCAATTATTGAAATTTACAAATAACTAGAATTACTTAAATGACAAAACTATCAAATGTTTCCTAAATTTACTCTTTTGCATAGCTCTCTCTCTCTCTCTCTCTCTCTCTCTCTCTCTCTCTCTTTCTTTCTTTCTTTCTTTCTTTCAATTTTATAATCGCTATATTACTTTGAATTACTTGAGACCAAAAATATTTTTTACTGTTTTATTGGTTGACCGCAAAAAATGTTGTTTTCAATGCTATCCATCTCCTTATGTAATGGTAATGTAATGGCACTACAAATTTCATGCCTCACATATAAATAGGAAAGATAGCTATTTTTGTTGTTTATGACTGGAAAAGTCAATTGCATAACACGTGAGAGAGAGAGAGAGAGAGAGAGAATAATGAAATTTATGAAGTACTGGTGCCAACCCAAGACATCATATTTTTGTGTCATTTGTGAGCCTTTTTCAATGCAATAATTGCTTTCAAAAAGCCATAGGTTGTCTCATCCATTGCACAATTGACGGCGTGGGCATCAAAAAGGCACATAAAATATCATACAGAGAGAGAGAGAGAGAGAGAGAGAGAGAGAGATGAAGTGATATCGTAATACATAGACCATACCGATCATGTCCTTTACCAGTCTATGTTCTCTCTCTCTCTCTCWCACACACACACATGCATACACACACACACACACACACACTCACACACAACACATTCTTTAACTTTATTTTCATTTTTCTTAAGACCGGTTTCTCTCCCTTTTTTACCGAAAGTATGTTTTTTATATAATGGCAAATGTATTGGCATTGACTATAGTGTGGTGTTTGTCGTAAATATCTATAATATTCAAGTAATGTACTGCAAAACAAGTGATCACTTGAAGAAAAAAGATAAAAAATATTGTATTGTATGAATATATTTTGCAGTATATGTCATATAAATTGGAAAATGTAGTTATTGTGAACATGAGAGCCATTCACTCAATGATATTGAATGCCACCCGTGATATCGGGATTCAGAGCAAGCAATCATTGCCCGACACTCACTGATATGTATCTCTGAGCTAATGGTTAGACATATCCTTATATGTGGTGCAGACTTCTCCTATCAGTTCATTGTTTTATTCATACCTATCGAGACATTCACTAAACTATCATTTATGTTAATTGTACACAAATTTATCAAATGTCTGATAACATGTTTGTCCACCACTCGGGTTATTATTTATTCAAAAATAAAAAATTTTAGGTGAACCCCAACTGTTTGGTGGCATATAAACCAAATAACTATCCAAACTTGTGTTTGCATTAGATTTATATTTATTCATCACATTTCTATTAATTTGTTAGATATAGTACTGTATATGAATTCAATAGACAAAAATAAAAAATTAATATTTGCTACTTATATAATTGATAATACAGTATATGAACTAACTTATAAAAACAACATATACAGTATATTATTGTAATTCAAAAGTTATTATACTTTACAGTAAAATTAATTGTTTTAAACAATTGAATTGAGTTAAAAGATTAATTGATTTAATAATATAATCGACAACATTATCCATAATTACCTGAAACTAAAGTAATTAATAAAAGCAGTTTCGCATAATTTATATGCCATTGAAAGACACTGTTGAGAAATTTTATGGCATTTTTATTACAAACCGTACGTGTTTTACATTGAAAATAGTCTCTCTCTCTCTTTCTTTCTCTCTCTTTCTTTCTCAATATTACCTGAAACCGACTCTCACTTTCTTTCTTTTTTTAACTAAATGTACATTTTATGAATTTTTTGTAACTTTTTCTCTTAGCTAATCATTTAGGGCTACACTTTGTGTCAGTTTATTTGAATCAAAAATAATCAATTCTTACTGAAAATATTTTTTCCAATGAATTAACGACACATCCGTAATGAAGTGCACCTGAAATATACATAAAAATGCATTACTAATGCATATAAACTTATATTTGCACTGTTAGTCCCCAAAACATCTATTCATGTATTTTGTTGATCATTTGATTGGTGAGCCTTTTTTGGGCACATTTTCATAAACTAATTAGAGATCGTATTTCACATTAAAGATGACATTAGAATTAGTAATTGAATTAATGAATAACTTTAATGTTGAGCTCTTGACTTGTTTTGTGTATTAATATAAGTCTTATTATATGAACGAAGAGAGAAAGTAATTGTAATAAAAGAAGTTGTCGTGAGATTACATATTACATACTTTATATCATATATATATACAAATATACATACACTGAGCTATAGTTTATACTGTATACGTATAGCAAACTCTGTACATCAAGTGGTGATCGGCCAACTAGTGAGTAGAGTGCCTGCTGTGTGAAGTCCCGGGGCGAGAGAGAGAGAGAGAGAGAGAGAGAGAGAGAGAAAGAGAGAGCGAGAGAGAGAGCCGAACAACTGGCTGTTGAGGACAACCACAACCGTCACGATAGTATCGGTCACTGTCTCTGGTTTTTGGGACCAGAGCTCCGCAGCGGAGGAAAAATCGGATGCCATGCAGTGTGACTCTAGATATTCAGTGGCACTGGTATTGTGTGTGTATACACATATGCTTCACATACAGTACTTGCAATAACTATAACACATACTATGTCTTGACATTTAGGATATGTTGAGTCAGTTTTTTACAGACAAGATATCAGTTGAGAGAAACAGTGTTTGAGATATTCTCTTCTCAGTCTTTATTCTTGTAGTTTGAAAGCAATCCAAACAAAACACAATTTTATATATATTTTTCACAATTATTTTTGCTGTGAATTATGAGTTATATTTTCACTTAACAGTAAAGAATTTTTTAGAGAGAGAAGACTGTTAAACGAGAGATAAGAAAAACAATTTTCAAAATTGATTGTTCACTTGTGTTCACTACTTTACGAGAGAGAAAAGTTGTTTAATTTTTTTTACAAAAAACTAATTTAATTGACTTAATTTAAACTCAACCTTTATGTAAGTAATTGTTTATATATATATATATATTTAATACTATGAATAATTTAGCATTAAATAAAAATAGACTGAATTAAGTTTCCAAACGTGTTTTATAATGTAAATATACAATATATGCAAAATAATGTTGTTTTAATATAATATGAGTGTTACATAATACAATTGCCGCCCTATTTATTATAGAGTTTTATATATATAATGAAAATGACTACATATTTGCTTTTCCTTAATTTGTCGTTTATTTTGAATCTATATTTGTTTATTACGGTAAATATACTAAAAATTTTACTGATGTCGTCCACAAAAATGCTTGCATTTAAAGGGAGGACTCGCGCAAAATCATTGCCAAAATTGTTATATTTGTAATCAATAATGCAGTATTGCATTCAATATAATGCTTTTTCACTGTATTTTGTTTTCACTATATATTTCTGGTTCATTCCTAACCAATTTATATCAACTATTACCACGCCTTTTAATTTATATATAATTTTATGTTTATATTAAATATATGTATATTTTTCACTTGATTTACACAAAAAACTAAATTGCATTTTGATAAGATTTTCACACATTTAGATACATTAAGCGCTCAATTTTGTCAATAAATTTATTGAAGAATTAGCAAAAATATCTTTCTTTCTTATTTTTTTATTTTATATAATACATAATATATATATATAGTAAAATGAAAAAGTATATATATATATATATATATATTAAACTGTATAAGTTGTATGTATATTGAAGTGATTTGTCTCTCATTTACATTACAAGAGGTAGCCGTGTCTCACAAGTAGATCTCATATACAATAAGTTTATTTCAAAAAAGAGAAATATTTTGTTATCTTTTAAAAATAAATAATTTATTCACATATTTTTGTTCAAAAAAATAACATTTGTTTGAATGTAAATCTTGTAACGAAAAATATCTACAATTTATATATCGTATATATAAAGTACAGTATATGTTATATCGTGTTCTTTACTTCAGTTCTAAGCTTTTTCATAACATTATTGCTGATAATAATAATACTAATAATAATAAATGCAAAATAAAATTTCTTTTGCACCGATAGTTTGGGAGAGATAGAGATGGGAATAACATGTGAAAAGTTGACATCTGATGCACATATCGATCAAAGACATACTGTATTAGCAGCTCTCCTATCAGTGCTATGTATTTAAACGTTGACATCATTTTGCTGACTAAAAAACATAATACCTGTGCCTTATTTCACATTTAGATTATTTTTGCTGATAAAATGCATTTGCAATGTATTTATATATTTATGTTTTTAAATAATATGATTTTCCTATTTTTCAATGCTCTCGTGTTTCGGTATTATAACTTAGCTTTTGGTTATAAACTTATAAACATATCTTTATATTTCAGAGACAGTGTCCTGCAATAGAAATGCAATTGAGAGTCATAGCAATGTGTGTGTGTGTGTGTGTGTGTGTGTGTGTGTGTGTGTGTGTAAGTATGTACAGTCTGTGTGTATATTTATGAACATTGTGTGTGTGTATGTATGTGTTAGTGAAAAAGTGATGTAAAACCCCATTCTGTGATATTCCAGTATTTTTTGTTGGCTTTAATCTTATGATTACAGGGATTGGAGTGCGATATGACACGAATCCCACATCTTTTAAAAACTATAATTACATACTTCTCACACCTTTTCAAACATATTTATATGATTTTACTTTTATAATGATGTTTGCCTTATGTGTCGACAACAATAATGTATACAATCGTTTCACATATACAGTAGTACACAGTGTGTACTACAGACACATATATACAATTGATATTTATTATTATTCATATTTTTGGTATTCAATAAAATTGTCATTATATATCAATAGTTGTGGTTAGAAAAAAATCAATTCACAAAAATTCACACTACATCTTGTGGGAGGGTATTGTGTCTATGAGAGGGGCACTGGTATTACATTCACTAAACAACATAATCATCACAACAAGACTTGTCAATAGATCCGATACCTCTCGCATATACTTATGATTTTCATATGAATATGAAATATCAATTGACAAATATTGTACTATACTATGATATGCTAACGTAAACTACTGGCAAACTTTGACATATATTTTTTTCTGTCAAAAAATGATTACCAAGTATTTCATGTTTCAGTTATTTACTTGAAAAATGCTTAACAACTTAATTTGCAATAATTTCTTATTAGTCAAAAAGGATAATTGGTTTTATGTTACAAAAAAGAGATATTAATTTTATAAGGGCTGCGGATTAGTATTGACATTACACTGATTTAGTGGAGATTTAATTAAATGTTAAAAAAGCCTAAATATTTGAGAGTAAATACTGTATATAATATTAATGGGTGGTATCGATTGACATTTAAATACAATACTAATAAAAATAATGATAGCATTAATGACATAATCTAATGCTTTGATATATGAAAAATTATTTAAGTAGAAAAATAATAATCTATTGTATTATATTAGATAGTTATAACTTATAG
The DNA here is from genome assembly GCF_028296485.1 of Oppia nitens. NCBI lineage: Eukaryota > Metazoa > Arthropoda > Arachnida > Sarcoptiformes > Oppiidae > Oppia > Oppia nitens. The sequence goes on from NW_026533199.1 coordinate 3,664,391, forward strand.
ACAATGACAATGATTTATAGATTGAAAACATTTGAGTTTGATTTTTTGTCAATTGATTTACTCATTCATTGCATTGAGTTTGCGGACAATGTATTTAATTTATTATTAGAAATTCATAGAGTGTTACCATAAGAGTTGGTTTATTGCAATGAATGGCATATACAGTATATATGAAGTATATATATATATTGATTATATAATATAGTAAATCATATACATAATGTACCACATATACTATATATAAATATATATAAAAAGTACAATATTTTATAAGTGCACACTTGACGGCCTATTGCTAAAAGCAAGTGCACATACACTCATAGCCACTACTTGATAGAGACTTTCACAGAGAGCACACACCACGAAATATTATGTAAGAGAGAGAGAGAGAGAGCAAATAAAGTTTGAAATGTTTTATTGCTGACCACAATATAAAAGGCAAGTGCCGTGTTATCCAACATTACTTTTTTATTAATAATGTTTTTTGCATTGCTGTGAGTGAGTTGGGGGCCCACAGATGTGCTATCAAATAAAACTCATAAAAGATCAATAATAATGCAATGATGTTATACTCCTCAGCACTGATACTCTTTCGGTGCTTATATTCCCGCAGACACTCACATACAACCCGACTCTCAGGGCTTCACTGTTGCTGTTAATATTGTTTGGGCACTTAATATATGGTATGTGTCTATCTATGTATGTCTGGGCAGCAAAACTAGTAAATAACTCATTGGGCATATCATTCCTGTTTTGCCGTACGAGTTGTCATTCACCCCAAACACCACCAAAAATACTGTAAACATTTTATACAATTATAGACTACTCTATGAAAACGGATTTTAAATTTTTTTTATATAAAAGAATTTTACTTTTATTGCATTTATCCCTCTTTTTGTTTAATTTCAAAAGTGTGTCCCAAATAAGTATATATCTCTCTAAATAAATAAAAAACTTTTATAATGCAATGCAATTTAGTAAATGAAACATATGTGCAATATTGCATATTTTGAGCTCAAAACTGATATTGTTATCACAGGCATCACAAGTCAACATCAAATGTATTAATGGATCGGTGATAGCATTTGATTGATTTCAATGGTATTGGGTGTGAGATCGGACTACAAATGTTAAATATACCGACTGTTTAGGTCTTATAATATAATTCAGTAAATACAGTATATTTATATATAAGTATTACTGTATTTATTGATTGATGAAAATTGTTTGTTATTTTATTTTTTTAGTATTGATTGCCATTTAGTGTTCAATACAGTATTAACTGAATTCCTCCCTCACATACACTTAACTAACAAATATGAGATGCCCTGAAATAACAGACCCATTATAAAACTGTATTATTAAATGGGATGAACTATACAGTAGTCTCTCTATTCTAAAACTACTTTAAAAATGTATTTTCTATATAAATGTTATTTTCTTGAAATAACACAAACCCCATGATTTGAGTTGATTTTCTTAATACTTGTTGTTTGTTTATTTTACTCCAAATCCATACCATTCGTCCAATACATTCAATACTGTTTTTCCTCTCTTTCTCTATACACTTGTATAGCATTTCAATCACTAATATCTTTTTTCTGAGTCTGAATAAACTTTATGATGAAAAAATGCCAGTGATGTTGAAACTATCGATGAGATTAAGTTTTAGTTAATCACAAGATATTGTTGACTTAGGAGAGAGAGAAAGAAAGAGAGAGATCTATGCAAATAAAATTATAAGAAATAAATGTAAACAAAAAACAAAACTTAGAAATAATAACAATTATTAAAAATAATAAAGTGTCGATTTATAACTTATTACAATTACTTTATAAGTTATAAAATATATTAGTAAAGGAGTTAATAAAGAGTACATTGAATTTAAAAGTATGTGTCTGTCTGTCATCAGTGATGATCACAATTACATTTACAAACATTTATTGATTATATTGCGCACACCTTTTGGATAATTGTATAAAATATAGCAGTAGTATATAAATTTATATAATATTATTAGTTATACATCCATATAAATGTGATATATTAGTTCAATATTAGTAATGTGTTTTCCCCCTCCAAGAGTTAGCAAAAGTACAAGTGCTTAGAAAGGCCTGTTTGAAAGGCTGTCGTTACTAACTAAGCAAACAGTCTTATTGGTTGATATATGAAGACATGGGTCGTACAAATGAAATGCTGGTTTTATACGAAGCTTTCTGGCTATTCATCACAGCTTATATAGTAGGAGTTTAGGTAGTAGTGGTCCAACATATATATATACACCATAACAAGGTTAACAAGACATGCTTAGTACCAGTAGGTAAAAAACCTTTTGAGTAAAGCATTAAATTGAAGCCGTTTTGCGGTAGTTAAGGCTTTATAAAATCATAAGCTTATAGTTAGGATTAAAAGAGCGACCAAAAAAAGTTACATTTCTCGCTAATACAGTACTACAATATTGCAAATTGTTGTGTTGTCTCTCAACTCACTCTCACATACACTCCCTGTGCTACTTCTGGTGGTACTGTAAAACCCTCTCTCCTAATCTGCTTGAGTCGACTGACCGAACAATTTATTTGTGGGTGAGTTTTATAAATCAAATCATATTAATTATTATTATATTATACCTTAATTCTCAATACAAACTTTCGCTTAATTTTTTATTTGTATGCTTTAATCTTATATAATATTTACTGAATATTACAACACTGTGTTAAAGAGTATGTTGTGTTTATATATGTTTATAAATGTGTTGTTTAAAAATTTGTCTCTCAATTTGATAAAGTCATTGATAGGTATTATTATTATCGTATTATTATACTTAATCACATATACATACACACACTTTTAGATCTCTGTTAAGCATATATAGAGTATTTTGGCGTTCAATTTATAAGCCTTACAAGTGTTAACTCTTGTAATCTGTTATGCATTTGAAATAAATCTATTTAAGTCATATTATATATATATTTTAAAAAACTGTGGCTTTTCTCGGCAACAGCTTTTGCCAATTGATGAGAGGCTTATTATTATTATTATCAGTTGTGTTGTATTTATTTATTGCCTAATGTTTTATTTATATTATCAAAAAAAAACAACAGAAGTAACAACACATATATTTTTTCTAAACTAATGTCAATAAAATGCAAATACTATTCTGTTGTAAACAATATTTTCATATTGTTTGTTAAGACAGTTCGATAATTAATGTATTTTTGTTTTTTCGCAATCTTTGCAAATACCATAATATAATTCATTATTAGTAGTATTATTAACATTATTATATTAGTATTGGAAATGTCAGTACCGCTAAATATTTCACTGTTTTTCTATCGTTATCTTTCAGCCAAAAAACATATTTTTTATGTACTCTCAACCCATAAGTTTAAGAGATATAAGTGCTTAATATAACAGTGAAGAGAGGTTAGCTCTCATGTCAATAGTGTTGTTTCCCTTAATCAGTGTATGCGATCTAAGGCATACATACCGTAATAAAAAAAAGAGATTTCGGTGTCCGATATAAAAAGGAGACAAGAAAAACAAGATATAGATTACATAGAAATGCAATGAATTGATTATTGATTGTAATCGACTCGATTGCCAAACATACTGTCCTCCCTGTCCTATGATTTGTTATATTCAATGCTATGCATACAATGAAAAATGTATTCTTTTAATTCACAGAATATATAAATATATATAGCTTTGTAAATACATATACAACATTGTATTGTACACTATCTATACTACTCATATATTTATTTAAACATAACAGTGCATATATATAGTGTACATATATTAATGTATAGTATATGTAGTATCGATGTGTTTGTCAATTCTGTGATTCTGTGTCCAACATTGACAGCCAAATACAGGCAGTCATGTGATGACAGATACCGTGAACTGCAAACTAGTTGTACGGTTTATTAGTGGCACTACCGCTGGCCATACAAAAGTGGGACTCACTTTTTGCTACCTATTGTTAAATATTGTTTGCACAGCTGAGCCCTAAGCCATACATTCTGACATAACTGAGCCCTGAGTTTTATCAGACTCTAACAGAGCTCACGAYTCTCTCTCTCTCTCTCTCTCTCTCTCTTTCTTTCTTTCCCTCTCTATCTCTACTTTCATAGTTAACTAAAATATTCTGAGTTTTATTTATGTTGTCGGACCCTATAATCCAAATAATGTGTAACTTTTCATCACTTGTGTATACTTTAGCACTGATTTCAGCCATTAGTCCAATTGGGACGACAATTGATTGGTTAGTAGTAGTCGTCATTGACTAACTCGTGTCATATCATTGACACAACTCGTCTAAAACACAATCAATTGATGTTTTATACAAACATTGCATAACATAAAACTACTACATTATAAAAGTTTCGTTTTTGTTGTACTTTTATGTGATTAATAAACAGACAGAAAGCATAACAGTTTGCCTAATCTCTACAAACAGTTAATACGACTTAGTGTTGAGCACTGGTAGCACTTTTTCAAACTTACTTTCTTATTGTGGATTAAAAGATTATACTAACGAATAATTATATCACAATTTATCAGAAAAAATGTCACTACAATTATTCTACACTTTATTATACTATTATTCAATTCATTTTATATACATTCATAAATCACATTTCATAACTTATACAAAAAAAGTATGAAAAATACTTAAATATATAGCTTTTATTGTATAAACTTAGATTTGAGTAGAATTTGTAACATTTTTAACATCAAATGTTTTCATAGAGTAAATGTCACACAAGTTTTTATGAATTGAATTTTACTGTAGAGTGTATTTCAATGTATATAACAATCAAGAGTATAATGTTTATACACAAAACATAACATAACAGTGCCATCAGTGGTAAAGCTAACATCTTGAGAGTTTCCCATCTGATTGTCGCTAAAAGTGCATTATTTTCCATTAAGACCTGTTGGAGCAGAAAATAGGGAAGTAGTGATTGCACTGGCATTTGCACATTAGCTGATGGACTGCCGATTCCCAAAACCGATACCCCGTCTAAATAATAACACTCCATATATCATATATATATATATATATATAATGTACTCTATAATAACCAGTGTGTGTACCGCAAACACACACTCATATAATACAAACCGATAGACCGTTTGTTTCCAAACCGATGCCCACATTTTGGTGTCTCTCACTTTCAAACCACTTATGTTTCAATATTTTAGACAAACTTTTGCTTTATTATCGCTTCTCATCGCACACTAATAGATGGAAACTAAAAGAGACATAAATCGCTAAACAGTTGTTAAATGTGTTGTTAAATACAAATGTATTCATAGTACTGTATATTTAAGTATCACTATATTATTAGTATTTGAATTTCAATTTTTATCATTAAAAAAATTCATAGATAAAATTTATATTTTAATCAATCTTTTAAAAAATAGCAATAATGTTGTCATAGTTAAAAGGTATAGCACTGACACCTGTTTAAAAATGTTGGTATAAAGATAACTCAATTTTGCTCTTAATCTTATCAATTGTAATAATTTTTAAGTGATCTAAAATCGTTTAAGCCATATAATAATAAAGGTATTACCCATTGAGAGGATTACTAATGTCTGGCAATAGAGTATTTAGTGTTGTAATTGGTGTATTAAATCAATGTCTCATTTGATGTTTATATATTTGTTATGAATTTTTCTTGTATATAAAATTTGTCAAATCCATAAAAGCAACAATTTTATTTTAAAATAAATAATAATATAATGATACAAATGTGAAACGTAAGAGTAAAGAAAATATATACACACAAAACATTATACAAAGCTTTTATTACTATTGAAAAATTTTGATGAAATAAAAAGTTGGTCACAGAGTTGGCAATTTGATAGTCTCTTTTCACTCTTGGAAACTGTTATATAAAAAGTGACATAAAATTTACAAAGAAAAATACAATTGAAATCTCTCTCTCTCTCTCTCTCATCGAGTGTTTGTTTGCAATACAATGCAAAAGCTTTTTTAACAGTAGTTTCTAATGGGACGACACGTAACCAAAAACTTCTTTCAATTTTTGTGCAATGGTTTCAATGTTACCCAACGTAACAATATTTGCCTCCAAAATAGTTTACAGGTCAGGTGTGGTCGCACACTGAGAGTGGTGGGCACAGGACTCTTGTGTATGTTATATGTCTACTCTTATATTCAATTGTGTCATCGGTTTTGCAATTGCTTTTAAGCAAATTTTTTTATGTTTAAAATGTTTATAATAATCAATTGGTAAATCAAATGTATTTTAATCGCAGAGCAATCACTGTTAGCAGTCTTTCTCTCTTTTCATATTATGTATCAAAACTTTATATTTTTTGTAGCACTGGAGGGCTTTCTATCTGTCTTTTAACTAAAAAAACATACATTAGTTATATGTCTCTCTTTTTTTCTCAACGTTGCAATACATGTGTCTCAATCATTAACCAAACTATTTGACACAACAACATACACAGAATGAATGATATTAATCAAACAAAGACAGCGCCGGCAGATTTGTCAGTGTTTATGATGTCCATCATTGTCATAGATCGGAGAGACCAGAGAGAGAGAGAGAGATATGTCATATAAAATATTTGAAACAAATTTTTGATGAGTACTACCTATTCTCATAACTCACTACTACTACTCTATAMTGTATAATGTTGTGTTGGTTTTTTAAAGATGCAAATCATGGTATTATTTATTGATTAATAAGTAGATCATAAACACGGTGTATAACAACTAGTCTTTCTAGTGGTCGGCCTTTTTTTTTGGTGAACCGGCGGATAAAAAAATTGTTTGATGTCTTATGATATGTATTTTGTTGTTGTTTCTTATGGTGCTTAATGTCCGCACCAAATGACTCATATATTTGAGGTGCGCTTTCGTCTCTTTGAAGGATTATATGAATACCTGTTTTTTCATACAAAATATTGGAGTTTTTAAAAATATTTCTTTAAAATAATACWTGAATACCATTATTATTAGACTGTTATTAGTTGTGTTGTCTTTTTTAAGGCACAGCCATCTGATGACCTCTCATGTCATCGACTTATTTTTGACTAAATTATAATAATACAAATATTTGTTTAATATTTGGTATCGTTTTTGATCCCTAAATATGTTTGCAATATCAAGCAGCGTGTGATATCTGTGTGTATATATCTGTGCTATACTCGGCATATCTATCGAAATGTCCGACAAACTGGTCATCATTACCGGCGGGCATATAGTCATACAATAGGAATATCTAGGTTTAGAAATATTTTTAAAAGAAGTAAACTATAAGTTTGTTATATGTTTAGTGTGAATGTAATGTATGTCTATGTCCTGTGCTTTAGTGATGTCTAGTAATATGTATTGCAATGAAAGTGTTGGACAAAGGCTTAGTTGTCAGTAAAATGTTAGAAAAGACAAGAAATTTATCGACAGTTTCACTCATTTTTCTTTTGCCTCATTGCACGCGTCACTTGACATATCCGTGTTTACTGTTTGCTTACCCTTTCAACTCCTGGGCTAATACCTACAGTTGCTATTTGCTAGCAATCTATTGGCTACATTACCCATACTGTCCCTAAAGTGCATACCATATACAGTACATGTACTCTAAATGTGTATACATATACCCATTAGATACACTTGAAAGTCAAGGTATGCGTGTATTTGATGGACAGTTCCTATAAACAGGTGAACCAATAGGTATTCCTTAGTGTATTTTGAGAGCACATAATAGAGCTTTTAGTGAAACAGTATTTAGTATTTAATAGAAAGAACAGTAAGATGTGTAGCAATAGTCATACATTTGAGATAATATAACGAAACGATTCATATGTTTCTCTCTTTTCTAAACAATGTGTTTGCAGTTATGGTTATAATGAAGAGCTCTGTAGTGAATAGTTGTTTGCGATTTGTCGACAGCATTGCTAACTGACTCTCTCCTCCCTTTCCACTCCCTATAGTCCGCATCCGCGCACAACTTGATTGACTCGGTCTGTAGTGAAGCACATCCACAACAGTTGCAAACATCACTCCGTCAGTCAACACAATATCAACTCTGGCTTTTCAGCCAATGTCCGCATCGTGTAATCCGTTTACTTCGGGTGCCTGCCATCAGGCCGTTACCGGTGGTCACCCGGCCATGGCTTACCTCAAGTCGAATCCGTATGGCATGAATGGCATCGGCATCACTTCTGCCGGTCCCGTAGATCTGTTACACTCTTCAGTTGGATATCCTGGTGAGTACTATACAAATGATAACAATGTTATGCTTTATATTGATATTACAAAGTATGTGACACTACTATATATATCAAGAGATAAGAGATATTAAAAATGGGTTTTTATTTGCTTTGAAGATATTGACTGTATTTAATCCTATGTTTATTGCATTTGCACCGGTATATTACAATACCATATATACTGGTATTCTTATACAGTATTGGTGTCGTATGGCCTGTCAGAGTGTGCGGGGGTTTAACTATGAGATGACTATAAAACTAACACCTGTCCAGTCAATGCTTTTCTCACGATTTTTCGGTTCAATACATTCTCAATACTTTTTTTTCAATACAAAAATGTATAGCTTTTAGAACATTGAGAAGAGATAGTGTGTTAGTGTATAGTTGTAGACATTTCTAGTATTGGACATTGAGTTGGGTTTAAAAAGTACATACAATTGGATAGACGTCTTAATTTTGGTGACCAAACACCGCAGCTATAGTCCACAACTCATTTCTTTTATATGGCATTTATTTTACTACTTTTTGCTACATTTCGCTACTCTCTCTCTCTCTCTCTCTATTAAAAATCTACTATATATATAATATAGCCGGAAGCGGGATTAGGATTATTGTGAACCACAAACTACTGACACAATACAATTGTTGATCACCAGTGAATGAGATACACCTCCAACACGACAGCCACCAACGCCAACACCAAAGAGCATACATACTGTTCCCTTGCATAGCCTCCTCACTACCTTAGAAATGAACTCAATATCAGTTGCAAACAATGAGACCCTTTCTAACAGCTTTTAAATTGTTAGACCATATAATAGCTATAATGAAACTAAAAACAGGCCTAAAGTTTGGCCGAACATATAATTTGCCAATTGATATGTGTTTTCAATGATTGATACATAAACTCAAGCCTTCTTTCATAGTATTGAATCTATTTTTCATTGCTATACAGTTGTATTGAATCAATAGTGGTATTGCACACAATGTGTTGCCCACTGTATGGCCGCCAATCAAATAAATGGTCGGTCGCACCGATAAAACCAATATAACGCTATTTATGTCTTTTCTCTCACTTTTCTATGCYTTATGTATAATAAACTACTTAATTATTAATTTCTTTTCGTGGCTTACAATGAAGTGGTTTTTAAGTCATTACATGTGCTCTTATATTTTTGCACCTAACTGTGCCGTAACACCTATTATAGTGTTATTTAATATATAGTGTGGGGGTATATATTTTCTAGGTAGTGCTCATATTTTCAATTGTATTTATATGGCTATAGTGTCTCAATTTGTTGCTTGTTTAACATATACACAAAAAAATGTAAGAAAATAGTAGAAAATATAATTTTATTTGTATTTCCAAGAATAACACAACACTTATATTAGTTTGCGATTTACATGCAAATAGACATTACAACAAATTTTATTACAAAAACTTATTTACTCAGTAAACCAAACCTGTGCCACATTTTGTCAATAGTTATATGTTTGTTAGGCACCAGAATTCAAATAAGGGGATTCCTCTATTCAACCGTCTATTTGTCTAATGAAATGCCACGAACTATGAGGCCATATATCAACAGTTATTTTTGGGTTAAATAGACACCAAATTTTATGTTTAAGTTTTACACCAAATTATTGATATATATATATATATATATATAGCTATAATACAGTAGTATTTGTAATTTCAACAGCAAAACATGTTGTTTAGAGGCAAATGACTCTTATAATTGTATATAAATGGATATATGGGATCCCTCTGAGGATTTTCCCCTAAACGCTAATGTGTATCAAACAAGCCATAGATTATAGTCACAAATGCAAACAATTGAATTGTCTATAAATTTTCTAATAAACTCATTGCAGGCTATTTTGCAAATATATATAATTTTGTATTACTCTGGGGATATTACCAATGTGTTAGTGCTAATGGAGTTTCATTTATATTTTATTAAATGTCATCAAACTTTGCATTTTCAAGAAATTTAATTATTTATTCAAAAAAAATTGAAATATATTATTAATATATCAAACATTGTTTACATTTGCTATTGATATGCTGTATATAATCTTTATATTGTTTAGTGATATGTGTTTTTCAGTGTATGGGAAGGTTTGCTCCATTTGTTGAAACTATTTTGCATTCCTCGCTAATATACGCGGCCTTAAGTACAGGTAGAGGCTTATAAAGTCTACATATTTTTCATTTGTGTAGAACTGGTTAAAAAGATGATGGACTAGGACCTGGGACAGCCTATTATGTCAGCAAAAACTATTAGTTGCCCGGATTGCTGACCGGTGTCCTAATATATATATATATTTATTTATTTGTATATAAGGAATGCGCTGCTATCATAGCTCAGGTAGTCGATACATATATATATATAGAGAGAGAGAGAGTGTGCTGCATAGTTAATAGTGGACAGCATAGTCACCAAATGCAGGTGCGGATAGGTTTAAAACTGGACTATTTGGATGTAGAACTGAGAAATTCCTTTTTTCTATTATTATTGTTTGGATATTTTCACTGCCAGTTTCAGTTTCAAGTGGACAATGCAATGCTTGAGTCGTTTACCATTTTTTTTGCAGCAAAAGAGATGATCCTTATGTCACAAGCAATAGGTTTTTTTCAATATTGAAAAACATGTCTATTCTTTTGTGGCATTAAATGCAAAAAACGTTAATCTCTTTCTTATAAAATATAAAAATAGAGATTATATGCCTTTGAGTTTCGGAACAAATACTACTGTATATGATATGTGTGTCTGAAATTGAAACTTAAGGTTTGGCACAATAGTCATTGCAGACAATTTGCAGGTTATATATTGAATATAATAATAATAATGCAGTTATAGTTATAGTTATGATGCAAACAACAGGACAGGCATATCAACTACGATATAATTCATATATTTTTTACATGCAATCTATTATATTTATATATTATATACGTTAATCTCATCTCATAAGAAAAGAGTACCAGTCATGCAGTCATTGGACAACAACTGAACCCATCAATGAAACCTATGATATATATAAATATATTTGTATTTATATATATACCGGTGCTATTTCACAACTCATATTATAACTCAAAAACTATTAATATCACAAATACAGGATTAAGTTTGCAATGACTATGTGTATGTGTATATATGTAAAAGGGAAGGCCTTATATAAGATATGGACGTTGAGTACGAGTATCGTTGACAAGCCATTCAATAGTAGTATATGTGATCCGCACCCGAATGCTAGACCTACCGATAGTTATATACCTTTTGAGTTGTCGTTAATCCTTGAGCTGCATATGGCCTGTATGTATGGCCAGCACAGGGTTTACAGGATAGGAGACTCGGCGTGTGAACAGCAATACCATATCGCAACCGACAGCTCGGATTAAAAACTGTGTTTCAATACAACTGTATTGAAATTGCTGTTCCCCTCAAATATAAAATAACAATAGATTTCATTTGAGGCTATAGTTTGGATCTATTACTCGACAATTCACTTCTTTCATTGAAAACAAGGAATATATACACTATTTTCTAATGGATTGGATTCTGTATAACGTTTGCTGTTTTTCTGTTCAAAAACATTTTGCATTAAAAGTAACGTATAGTAAAGTATTGTATATAATATCAGAGCCAATAATATGTTGTAATAATAAAATTGAGTGACAATTGAGCACCAATTCTGACCTATAATTCTTGTATTATTTAGCGACTCTTAAGCACATAATTGGCTTAAAATTATATAAAACTATTATTAAATGATAGTATTAATAGTGATTTTGTCAATCAGTTATGAGTTAAGAGCTGAAAAGTCGATATATTTTAAGTAAATAACAATTTATATAATTTTTTACTATTTAATGAATAACTAATAAGTTTTAGTATTTATAGTTAATTACGTTTAAATAAATACATTTGTTTATTAACTGGATTTTGTTGTTATCACTATAGATATGTATTTGGGAGCGATCTCTCCTAACGGTCACAATCAGCCCCCGAGAAAGCAAAGGAGGGAACGAACGACTTTCACGAGAGCACAGTTGGATGTATTGGAGTCTCTGTTCGGCAAAACTAGATATCCAGACATTTTCATGAGAGAAGAAGTTGCGCTCAAAATTAATTTACCGGAGTCTAGGGTTCAGGTAATTGATGACTAACTTGTAGAAGATTGTGGAAAATTGTCTTAACTTACATGTTATTGGACTTATATTTGTAGGTCTGGTTTAAGAATAGAAGAGCAAAGTGTCGACAACAGGCACAACAGCAACAAAACGGTACGAATAATACGACAAAGAATCGGCCAAAAAAATCAAAAAGTCCTCCGCCTCCCGGTTCGGCAACCAGTTCGCCTCCGGCTTCTATACATAGAGGCGACTCTCCATACAAACCGCCGAATTTGCCAAACATAACGTCTTCAGCAAATGTCGGAAATCCATTGTGTTCTTCCGTTACCTCGCATTCAAATAACTCAAGGTTTGTCTCTTATYTTAATTATAGTCTTAATTATTTTGATAATTAATGTATTAATATATATTTTAGTGCCAATACATATAGTTCCATATGGAGTCCCGCTGCTATCGCTCCGGTATCGGACTTAATGTCTGGTAATAGTTGTATGCAAAGAGCAGCCGCTTATCATCACCACCCGATGGCCAGCAGTGCGCCACAAACTAACGCAGCCTGTTATCCGCCTCAAAGTTATGGTCCGGCGTCGGCATATCATTACGGAAATATGGATTATCATATGTCAGCAATGCCTCATCACACACAGTTAGGCGCCGTTACCACTATGTCCTCAGCGCTCAATCAAATGAGTGGTCCAAACATGACCTCACACATGAACCCTGTAATGTCGGGTCACGGTCTACACGGTGCCACTGCTCGGTCGCCGCCAATGAACGGTGGCATACCATCACCTAACGATTGTCTTGAATACAATGTGGACACCAAAAGCGGGAACTGGAAGTTTCAAGTGTTGTGAGACATAATTATATATATATAATATTCAACTAAAACTTTTAAATGGTGTTAATTATATCTCACGGCATTTATTTTGTACATTTCATCGGTCAGTCATTTATAAATTACCCGAACATCTATTCACTCATACTATAGGATTATTTAAGACATGACATTAGTTTTAATGTTTGATATTTAGATTTGAATTTTATTTAAGAAAACAAACAGACAAATCATTATTATATTTAAGTGAAAGTAAAACTCAATTTTTTTCGGTACATAAGAGCGTGTTTATCACTTTGTCCTATATTTATAATTATATATATATATATATACTGTACAGTATATTTATTGTAAAAACTATAGACCTTAAAATATGTGCCAGGTATTTTTTTGAAAAATATGTACTAAAACAAACCAAAATATCTAATTCCAGGAGAAATATATATATATATATAACATATTTTGAGGTCTTTAGTAATAACACAGTAGCTTATGTGCCGTCACATACAAGATCTCATTGTTTGATCAAAAGTTAATTTAATTAATAATTGTGTAATAATAAACAAAAAACGAAAATATAAAATAAATTTCAACGTTTGTATAATTTTACTAAAATAACAAAACAGAAATAACATTTTTAAAAAATCTGTGGTCTAATTGAAAAGTTTATACATATAAATATATATATATATAAATAATATTAAAAAACATAGTTTACATAAAAGACAAACATTTTAATGATATTTATGGTACTTATTATGTGGTTTATTGTTTTGAAATCCAAATGATGAGAGACTTATGAGAGGATTACTATTGTGTTGTAAATACTATAAATAATTAGTTATTATTATAATAATAAAAAAGTAATGTTCTGTACTATCGAATACTCAGATAAAATGATAATAGAAAAGTAACTAAAGATATCTAACAATACAACAAATTTAATGACAATTTTAATGTTATTTAGTTTTTTAGTGTTATTTTCGAAGAAAAGAAATACAATAAACACTTTTTTGCTTAAATTATAATTAAGTAAAAATAATTTGATTTATATTAATGTAAAATTATTTTAATTTGAAGTTTATATTATTATATTAATAAAAATGAATTTCATTTCTTACATTGATTTAAATAATTTTCTTATTATTGTGTTTTATAATTCAAAATAAATTTTCTACATTTGTAGCTAAATTGATGGCATATATTTGTAAATAACAAATTTATATACAATTTTTAAAAAATTAAATTGAATAACGAAAATCAATGGTAAGTTAAAATTTAATTCAAATAATTATTTTGACAAAWATATAAATTATATTTTAATAAAAAAAATATTGCTATCATATTTATAAATTTAATTAAATGAAATAATAAATTTTTTACATATATAATAATAATTAAAAGTATAGATCAATAATCATATAAAGTACATTTTATTAAATCAAATTGACAATTATTTGACAATTTTAAAGCTTAAAAGTAGTCATTATTTATATATTTTTTCTACAATTTAAATATTTTGTAAAATTATTTTTTTAGATTTTACTAAAACAGTATACAACTAGTCTTAAGTATTACTAGTATTCGTATTAATTGTTAATTAGTAATATTTAAACATTATTTGATAATTGAATAATTGGAAAATTACATGTTATTATTAAGTTATTTAATAACTATTGTTAATAAGATTAACATTAATTATGCTTAACATACTATACAAAAAAGTTTTTAAAATTATTAATCGACCTTGAAAATTTGAACTTGTTCAACTATTATATATATATATAAGTCGTTCAATTTTTACAGAGTATCATGAAAACTGGTTAGTATTAAAATAGTAAATTATACTATTGTCACGTATAGTTTGTTTTATTATTTAAATATTACAAATTACTAAAAAATACTTAATTTTACTAGAAATTCATAAATATACTATTTAATTATGTTATATTAAATTTAAAGTTTCAAATGAAAAAGTAATCAGTTTAAACAACTATTATCAGTAAAATAAACAGTTTGCTAATACTGTTTGATAATATAAATAGACATCAAATAATACAATAAACCAATAAAATAATACATTAGTTTGACAATAATTGTTATGTAAATTATTATAATAGTCTACAAGTATTTGAAAACTTAAAAAATTATTTGACAATTAATAAAATTTCAGAATACTCATATTAGTAATACGGTATTAATTTAGTATGTTTGTAATATATTAGTTTTATTTAATTATAATTATTTTTTAATATTAATTATTTTATTATTATAACAATTTTTTTATTTTTTTATTTTGCATTTATGTAAAATCACAATACTTTGGATACGAAATATTTGTTTTTTGAATAAAATATTTCATTTAATTAAAAATTTCTAAACTGAATCTAACATATTTAACAATAATATGATTAGGGTTCGGACAAATTCCTACTTTGGTTTTATTAAACAAAAATTSCCTATTTTTCCTCATCACAGGGAATTCCTATGGACTTTATTTTCTCTGTGTTACCACATATTGAACTCAAAACAACACATTTTATCATAAGATTTGAATAACAAATGTTGTATTAAACTATATTTTGAGTGGTATTGTTAAATAGTATCACTAAATGAAATGAAATTTATTTTTAAATATTCCAATTAAATTTTATGCAAAAAAAAAGTTTTGTATTGTATTTAAGCTAAAATATTTTCCTTATTTTCCTGAAAAATTGTAGGGATTTTATTAGGGAACTTCTTTTGGAAAGTTTCCCGAATTCTAAATACAATAAATATATTGAAAACGAAGAAAGAATCTTAAACAGCGGCGATGATATTAATTTCAATTATCTGGTCAACAATACGTTGAATTAAAAAGTGACCAAGGGCAATGTTGTAGATAATTTTAAACTGGATAARATTGTAATTGGTCATTTTTTAATTAATTGTATGATTTGCAAGATAATTGTAGTCGACTATTATTTATAAATTTGTTGAACAGTCGACTGTAAATTATCTGGCATATAATACAATTAATTAAAAAATGACCAATTACAATCTTATCCAGTTTAAAATTATCTACAACATTGCCCTTGGTCACTTTTTAATTAAATGTATTGTTGACCAAATAATTGTAATTAATAGCATCGCCGCCGCTATTTAAGACACTCTGAAAATGAACTCAAAGTTTGATTGTTTCTACTAATCAATTGAATATTTAGTCTTAAAAATGTTATACAAAAAAACAAACAAATATTAATAAAATGATTAAATTATTTAAATTAAATATTTTCCAAATAACACGACATTTATGGATAGTATATATAAATGATAACATTGTTTGTGAATGTGTTGTTCAAACATGTGATAATACAGTACTGTATTATAATTAGAGTTCGACTAACTTTTCCAGAGGAGGGAAGTTCCCTAATAAATCCTTCCAATTTGTCTGTTTTCATCGCTAGAAAGGAGTAATATTATATCTTTTATATTATTAYTATAAATAGTATCAAAACTTGAATATAACTTAACAAAAAATATTGAAATATTTAAAAATAAATTTAAATTCAATAAATTTAGTGACTATTTATGATATATAACATATATATATATACAATATAATACAGTTTAATATAATATTTGTTTTTTAAACATTATAATAAAATGTGTTGTTTAGAGTTTAAAAGATAGTATGACAACGAAATACTGTAGATTCCCCAGGAATTCCCACGGAGTGAAAACATATGGAACTTTTGGATTATAAAAGGAGGGAATAAATGTGAATGTTATCGAACCCTAAATATAATAATCGTTTGAATGAAACATTTGAATCGTTTAGTGATTGATATTAACAACACCTGAGTTGACACTAATTATTGAAGACATCGGTGAAGACATACATCACACGCCAGACAATGTCATCGTTGGACACATTGCCGGCTCCCGACCCGACCAGAGGTTACCGTACTTTACGCGAACACAACGAATATCTTGAGGACGGAGACGCCGACTGTTTGGTCATCGATGAAGTAATTAATTAAATAATTAATTTAAACGACAAGTTTGAACACGTTTTTTGTGATAATCATTGATTTGATCCGTCATTTTTTAGGCTCAAATATATCCAACAATTCAAGTGAAAAACGGAGACATAATTAAGCCGACGGTTACTAATGAAAAGGTCGACAATATTTTTATTACAAGAGATGAAACACTTAGGAAGCGCTTTGTTCGATGTCTTCGCGTCAATGGTTTGATTCCGTCTCTTGAGATGATTAGAGACTATGATAATTACGTTAACATTGAAAACAGTCGTCTCATAAGATTTAACCAAATAATTGCCGGATTTATACTACATTTATGGCAACTCTTACTCAACTTTTACGTCTTTATATATCCATTTGCTTTGGTATTGATTTGATTTATATTTTAATTATTACTGTTATTATAAAAATTTGATATAAAATTGAATTGTTTTAGCACTCAAATGAAGAATTGGGCCAAGAGTTTAGTAAATCAATGGATTGGAAGAAAGGTTTGATTCGTACCTTTGAATGGCATCCGGAAGGCCTCAAATGTGCCGTTTGTCACATAAATGATTGCATTTATATCTATTCGGCAAACACTTCATTAATTGCATTGCTTAAACATATTAACCAATCAAAAGTGATGGCAATGTCTTGGAGTCCAACTCGTGAGGAGATTCTAGTAGTTTGTTGTCAGTCAGCGATTATCATTTGGACAGTCGATTCTAATTCACAACAATTGCGTCCGAAATCAGAAAGCATTCGTATAATAAATAAGGGATTTAAGAGTCCATTAACCGATCTCTCATTTGATCCAAGCGGACAATTTTTAGTTGCATGTAGTCCTCAATCATCGATGTTATACATTATAGATATTGATAAACTTTCGATTGACAAAACCATTAGACGATTTGGTGTTTGTTTTACAAGACTTTTTTGGTCTCCCGATGGTAACCGTCTAATGACTAGTACTACTGGCCATTATATATGTGTTTTTGAAACAAAGAACTGGTCATCTGCTAAATGGTCAGAAAATTTCAGTGATATTTGTCAAACTGCGTGTTGGAGTCGACCCAATGGACGAATACTTCTATTTACTTCGAGAGACAATCCAACTGTCTTTGCCATACCTTTTTATGATAGTCCGCAACCCAATGATGTCGGCGGTACGCGAAAGTGTTTAGAAGTATTAGACTTATCTGAACGACAATTTCCCAATGGTGTCAAAGTTGGTGGTAATATTCATCAAATGATTTGGGATAAGAATAGCGAACGACTGGCCATATCTTTTAAAGGTATAACAAATTGTCATTTAATTTGTTAAATCAATTGTTTATTTTTCAATTGTTTATTCATAGATAATAACGAATACATAGCGTTATACAAGACAGTGATCCGATCCAATCTAGAAGTGACACCAATTGGTTTTATTCACGGCGTAAGCACTGAGATACCGCTTGTCTTGACATTTCACAACACTTTCCGAAGCGGTTCTCTACTTACCATATGTTGGAATAGTGGTGTTGTCTCTTATATTCCTCTTCAGTTTGACTCCAAAGCCAATAAGTCAATGTACACAAAGGGTACTCCACGACCACTCACGTCGTTTTGTGTGACGTCCCCTAATGTCAGCATTCAATCACACGGAACGTCATTCAGAGGAACACCATTTAGAATGTCTACGACATTCAATTCTCCAGTAAATCATTTAAATCCAAACGATTCGGTTTTATCGCCAAAAAGACCACTACTTTTCACTCAATTAGCTAATAATTCATTACACGACACGAGTTATAATTCACTGCAATAATTGTTTTTTTATTATTTATTTTAATTCTATAAATCTCTTATACATTATATTGTATGAAATTAGTCTTAAGAAATGTATTTTTAATATTCTGAATAAATGATTTTATAATTATTACAATTTAAATGTAATTATCTGTTATAAAAAAATTAACAAGCTCATAAGTAATACAAATAATGTAAATTAATCAATTATAAATATAAAGATTATTTGTTTAATAGTAAAGTAAATTAAATGTAAACTATTAAAACTATTTAGTGAAAGTAATTCAATTTTAATACAGCAATCGTTAGGCAATTTTCAGTTAAATTATTAATTTAATTGCATTTTTAAATACAAATAAAATTTTATTGAAATCTCTATCTTTAGTTCAAACTGTGGGCCAATCGACATATGTTTGGGATTCAGTTTTGTTATTTTTATTCATCGGATACTTAAAAGTTTCGATTAACTTATAATTATTATTATAGTCTTCGCAAACATTTATTTCATTTGGACATTCATTTGATTGAAATCGCGTGAAAATAGCAATTTGTGTACAAAAACCAATGTCTTTGCGACAAATGGGTGGTTCACCAACACCTGTCAATTCATAGGTATAATTAGGATATCTATTAACAATAGTTTGACACCAATTAGTGAATTGTTGGCGATTCCACTCAAACTTATGGTCCCAATGTCTGAATTGTCCGCATTTAAGCTGCGAAAACATTACATTGTATTCACTGTTTGGTGTCGTTATTATAACAAATTTTGGACAAATAAAGCCAAATATATTGTCGGGCAAAGCAACCAACACTTCATCCTTTAAGTGCTCAATAAGTTCTATACAAGTGATGACATCATATCCCAAAAGACGACTATCCCTTTGAGCGACGCTTCCATTATAGACATTGACTGTCATTTCTATCAATCGTTCACTAAATAGATAGTCATAAACAAGAGGTCGAGCCTCTAGTGAACAGATTTCAAGTGAATACTCGTCGCAATCAATTAAAGCAATTTCCTCGACATTTGATAATCTTTTAAAGCGTCGCATAATTTTGCCTTCGGCTGCACCGAAATCAGCTATTTTTGTCACTAAATGACTGTTTTTGTTCAACAAATCAAAAACAAATTGATATCTTTGTATATAAAGTGGAGGATTAAACTTAACTTCACTTTCGAGTTCTTTCTCATTCAAATCATTTTCTTCGTTAGTTTTCATCATTTTTTCAGTAATTCTCTCAATAAATGAATAAATGATTAAAACAATCGGTTTTACTAAATAACAAGTGATGTCACATATTAACAACAAATCACCAAAAATCAAATTAAAATAATAATTAAAAAACTAAAACAAATAGCAAAAAACAATTTCTTAAAATTAGAAATGAATCGACAGTTAAGTGATAAATCAGACGGTGCTTTGGGCGTACTTCTTGGTGTCAATGATTTTGATGCCACACATCGCACAAATACCCTTCTTGTAAGCACAACCTAATTGATTGTAAAACATAATATAGTCTTACTATTAGTCTTACTATAGGTATACCGTATATCATGACAAATGAATAAATCAATTCAATCTAATGGTCACATACTTTGACAATAATGTGATCCCAATTGATGGACCTTTTGTTTGCATATCCTGCAGGTCTCAAACTTTGCCTGATATGGATTGTAACGCGACTTCTTGGCGCTCAACGCCTTGTTTTCATTGATAGCACGTCCGCCACTCTCTGTAATGATAAAAGACATTAAAAATATCACGAAATAGTAAAATATAAGTGTTTCAGACATACCGGTCGTATTTCTGGCGCCCGATTTCCACGTGTCCGGAGTTATCACTTTACCTATCAATTAATCAATCAATCAATCAATTGGTCACACAATCACTTCAATTATAATTAATCACTCAATTGGTTCAAACACTTACCGAGTTTTGTCTGACACTTATCGCAAACCATATCTCCTTTCGATGTCTTCTTCACTCAAGTCATGTCATTAACGACTCGACACTCACTTTGAAGTCAATGTCCACTAAATGGCAATCAATTTATTCAATCAATTGTAACGCAATTCAAACATCAAATAAATAGTAAACACAATAACAATGTTTTGTTTGACACCTATTGCACAGTCAATACATACAAATGTATTCATAAACTAAGTAACTCTTTGACAATCAATTGAAACCCCGTTTCAAGTGTTGTATTAGACTTTAATAACACAAATAAATCATAAAATACTGTATAATGTAAGTGAATGTTATATACTGTATGTAACGTTATATGTGTTGATATTATTGTTAAATATCTTATAATATTGCGATTGGTTTTCAATTTTTGGCAAACATTTCAATGTTTTGTTTACAAGTGATTGACAATCAATTAGTTTAACATTTGATGATATGATCACATCATCGATGGTAACACTTTTATAAAGATTTTATAGTTATTTGTAAAATTGTAGACAAATGGACAATAAGAAGATGGAGTCAATAAGTCCGGCGACTAAACAGTTGACTAATAATTACAAGAAGTTGACAGAAATCCCGAGATTTTATCAAAAAGTTTGTCATTTATTGCATTACTTGTAATCGCATTAAACAATGAAATAACTAATTGCTTTCAATCAGATCCCATTAAATGATGATTCATTGGCCAGTCGTGTCCGTGAAGAAGCCAGGTATGAGATCTCAAGACATTTGATGATATATTACCACTGAATTCATTAATGAATGGCAAATATTTTTGTTTCAGAGCATTGTTTTTGCAAAATATGAGCAAAAAAGTGATAGAAAATGAAGAATTACAGGTTTTGTGTCTTCAGATTTATTTAGTTATTATTTGAAATACTAATCAAAAGTTATGATTGCATCCAATTTGACAGCAATTATGGGTTTTGTTGGAGAAGTCGTGTTCGCAGACATCCGAGTCATATGATAAGCAAAGAATCGATTATTTAGAGTTCAAACGGATCCTCACATTACTTGATCCCAATTCAAAGGCAAGGTATGTCTTACATATTATTGTCACAAATTTTGTGTCAATTTTAATAATATTTGTTTTATAATTAGAGAGTACTTTACGGCCAAAATATTCGTCAAACTCCAGGACAAYCACCCGAACGGAAAGATTTCGATTTTAAATTTTTTCAATTATATTATGAGAAAAGTTTGGTTAAGACAGACACGAATTGCACTCTCATTGTATGACATCACTGGTCAGGGATTTCTTAAAGAAACTGTAAGATATTCAACAGTTTAATTTGAGTAGTCTTTTGTCAAATTAATGTTAAATTTTATTTTATTAATTTCAAAAGGATTTGGAAAATTATATCCAAGAATTGATTCCAACACTATCTCAAGTAATTGATTGCATTTATATATAGCGATAATAATATTTATTTTAATTTTATTTGAAATATTTTCATTGAAAGTTGGATTCATTGGACAAAGAATTTCATAAATTCTACATTTGTATAGCTGTTCGCAAATTCTTCTTTTTCTTAGATCCTCATAAACACAATAAAATCAAAATAGTAGACATTCTTTGTTCCGGTTTTCTCGACGATCTTCTCGAAGTATTTTTTAACTTAAGATATTATTKTAACTATGAATTTAATTGATATTGTGTTCAATGGATTAGCTTCGCGATGAAGATCTCAATAAAACACGTGAAGAAGCCAATTGGTTCTCAGCGACAAACACTCTTCGTCTTTACAGTTCGTATTTGAGATTAGATGACGACCACAACGGTATGCTATCCAAAGCAGAAATGATAAAGTGAGCAGTTTTTAAACACTTTATATAAGGTATACAATACTATTGACACTTAAATACGGTTTTATATTTTGACAAAAAAAAGATATGGAAATCTTACAAATCTATTCATTGAACGATTATTTGATGTCTGTATTACTTATGAAAAAGAAATTGTAAGATAATATTATTGACTAAACTATTATTTGTAAAAATATGTATTTTATTTCTAAATATTTATAATTAATTTTTGAAGGATTTCAAGACTTATATTGATATAGTGTTGGCACTCGAGAACCGAAAGGAACCGCAATCCATATATTTTTTGTTTCAAATTCTCGATATTAAAAATCAACGATTTATGGATGCATTTTGTATAAACTATTTCTTTAAAGTAAGTTTCTTACAATGTTTTTAAAAAATATATTAAGAGTTAACAAATTAAATGTCTTTTTATTAGGCAATTCAAGAACAAATGAGACTTCAAGGACAGGAACCGTTGAGTGTCGACGATGTGTGCGATGAAATCTTCGATATGGTTGCACCACTCGAAGCAACAAAAATCACATTTGAAGATCTCATTACATGGTATTAAATTAGACTAAATATTTCAAGAACCGGTAATTTCTTATTTTGTTTTATTATCTAAAATAGTGGACAGGCAGACACTGTCATTAATATATTAATCGATATAAACGGCTTCTGGGCGTATGAGAACCGGGAGCAACAAATTGTTGATACTCAGGATGAATCGGCACAGGTTTAACAGTTATTTTTATTAGTAATCATTCATAAAAATATTTTTTTTTGTATATAAAAATTTCATTAATTTACAAAATTTTAAACATGTATTTATATATATCACTATTATTGTTTAATGGCATGATTTTAAAAACATTATTAATAAATAATTTAAAATCTAAAAACAAATATTTATAAAAAWATATATATATTTATTTATATATATACTTATTATCCTATATAATTAATTTGTTATTTTAAAAACAATTATAAAATTGTAAGACTTGGAGTCCGTTTTTTATTGCAACTATTTTCCCAAACAACTACTGTATTATCAGAATAGGCCACATATAGGAGCTGATTGTCATTGGAATACGTCATACTAATAGTGATTACAAACAAAAATTATTAGTTAATTTACCGTTAATTTTAAGTATTTGGTTTTTAAGAAAATTAATTTACAAACCAATTGATTGGAAGCTCAATATCAGATCTAAGTTGTGTAACAGGTGTTAAATCCCAAGAACTCCACAGTTTGATTGATCCGTCGACAAAAGCCGTGGCGATTACGTTCACCGATAAGCCCTCCGGTGCTGTTGAATAGCATACGGCCGTTATCTTTGAATCTGTTATCACTTGACCAACGAGTTCACCATTAATAGTATTGACACAAAATATACTTTTCAGTTGTTTTATCGTTTGATGACTGATTGAAACGATATCACCTAACGTTTCACTGATTGCGAACATTTCGATTGGAAACTTATGGTTAGGAAGAGACCGGACGTAACAAAATCGGTTCAAATCCCAGACAATGCAAACACCATTGACATCACCCGTAACGGCAATACTGAAAGATTTACTTATTTCAATGCATTTAATCGCTGAAGAGTGACCATAGAGTGTGGTTTGTGGTCTTTTAAGTTCAACCATTTGATTTGACTGTAATTTATTTTTTWWAAATGTGTAAATTTTTCAAAAATAACCCAAAAAAATTAGTCAATCAATCAACAAAAACATACCTTAATTGGTTGTGCAATGAAATATRCAATTATTATACCCGACGCGTAACCAATGAGGAGAACTTCATAATTAGGAACTGATTTACAGTAAGTTATCTGAAAAATATCGATAAAAAAAATTAATAAATAATGATAAATAAATTTTCCAATTAATTTCAAACCTCATCTAAAAGCACATTTGCCGGCGAGAAAGACACGATAGCTGAAGAATCTAATTTAATTTTGATGGTTGGGTCCGAATTAGACCACATGCATAGGGCTACTGATGTTATATAAGATGTATTGATAAGTGCACCACCTTTTTGACGACTGTATGTCAGAAAAAGACTAGAATTGTGAGGAATTGCGAAGACATCGTTAGTCGATAAAGCCATTAATTGACTCATTTTAATGGAATGACTCTTTCGCCAAACGACTGTCGGTTCAGATTCGGCCGGTGAGCCCACATATGATCCCCACTTAAGACCCATTACTTCACCCATCACTTGTGACACATCTTTTTCTTGAGCCAATTGTATGTCGTGTACTAATACTGGATGCGGAACAGCGAACAGTTGTCGCGGCATTTGGCCAAATGTTTTGATCATAGTTTGAATTGCCATTCGTTTCAATGGGTCCTCTATTTTTGTGGCATCGGTTCCGTAATAAGTCGCCGGATGGAAGACATTGATGGCCTCAACCGCTGCTTTACCCGTCTGTTTGTAACCAAAAACCAAATCAATCCATTTGTGAATATTTTGAGAGACAAAGTTAGACTCCAATGCCTGACGATTAATCAACACAAATAGGCGAGCATTGGATCGACTATATAACGGCATCCTTAACGCTGTGGACACGTTCGCCACTTTGTCGGACACCGAAATCAAAGCTTTCGTTGTTCACTAGAAATTCTGGCAAAAAATAAAATTCGGGAATAGATTCCTTAAAATCGGTGGTCGACTCAGCGGTAGCCAATCTCCATGTAGTGGCCAACGAATGAAACGTACGATCGGGAATGTCAAAGTTGTTGTCCTGATAGTTGAGAAACATTTGTGTGAATGGCGGCAACCGAACCAAATAGTGGAGAACAGTACCGCTATTGCTGTAATGAGCGCCATAATGAAAGGGCGCAATAGTGGCCGCCATTAATGATTCGCCGTTAATATCACTTCTGTCGTATTCATTCTTTAGATACTCGTATTGATCCAAATAATATTGTTCTCGTTCTTTGTTTTGTATTGCCATTGGTTTCGCTAAATTTCTATAAGACTTTGGATTTCTTAAGTCTAAGAAATCTGTAGAATATTCGGCTAAAATGACCGGAAAAATCGGGTATTGCATCAAATCATTGAACGTTCTTCCGCTAAGTTTATTCAAATGCATTAAGTATTCAAAGTTTGATATTTGTCTTTCTCTCCACATTTGTGTCAATGCTATCAAACATTTACTTTCCGAAACATTCGGCAAATTCTTAACCTGTATTTGATTCAGAAAATCTTCACGTTTTGTGGTCGACTCGAAACTAATGAAATAAGTTAAGCCACTCGTGAGGAATATTTCTAATGCATTATTCTGTAAGAGATATCTTCGTTTAAGTATCTCTTGAATCTCATCAAATGGCAATACTTTGGTCTGAATTACTTCACCAATAATTTGATGATTTGTATGTTTATTGTCACATATAAAATGAATACACGAATTACTGATCAATATTTCTCCGGGAAATTCTTCATCTGGTGTTATGATCGATGCATTTGATGTATAAATAATGCGTTCATTTGCGTGAAGTCTGCCGATAACAATGGATGTATCGGTTGTATCCGTACTGAATATATATGATAACAATAATCGACTGGTTTTCTGGTTATTTTTGGTACAAAAAAATCGATCGGCAATATTAAGTGAACATCTCGTAAGTTTGCGACGAATACGGTTCGGCGCTTCAATCGGATCCAATGACCACGAGTTTGGAAAATAATCTTCAAAATACCAAACAGCCTTCTCATGAGTTAATTGATCGACAATCCATTTCCATGATTTCTTTAACATAAAACTCTTTGTTCGTTCACTCTTAAGATGATATATGTATTGTTTTCTTTCATGATTTTGTGACTCAACCACAGATCGAGTAACAAATATCGCACTTTCCATAACTTTTTGACTTAAATTCTTTAACTGATTCAATGTCCGATCTTTAGTCGATTCTATTGTTTTTTCATAATTCGTTTGTTGTTCCGATAAATACTTAAACCACTGACTTATGGCTTCTTTATAGTGTTTCTCTGGAGGACTGCCTATCTGTGAGTCAATAACTTTTAGCAATAGATGTAAATCTTTGAGTTTTTTGCTATCGTTGATCGCATCCATTAAATCAAGAATAAATGATTTACAGTTGTGTCCAAATTCATCATTAATTTTGATTAAATTTGTAAAACAATTAAATGAAGTAACGAGTGATACACTAAAATGTCTGTCGTCTATGGATTGTAGTGGAGATATCAAGTATAGGATGAGTCGAGTGATCTGTGTTTTGATCACTTCTCTACAGTTCCATAATATATTAATCCAAAGACTTTTCTTTTTATTTTTTGAGCCTTCGGTGTGAATCACTTCCATTATTTGACACATTATATGAAGAAGACTTCGAGAAAAATATTTTTCTTTTTCGTTAACAACACATTCCTCAGCTTTTTAGAAAAATAAATAAATATAATTATTATACAGATCTGTATATATAGTGACACCAATTGACAAACCTTTATACAGAATTAAATCCATAGCTTTTGGAGTCAAATCTTTAAATCTTTCGATGACTTCTTTGCTGTGGAGTTGCATTTTAGTCATACCATTTCGTAGACGATCTGAATAATCAAAACTTGTAAATGAAGACGAATCAAAAGTATCGTTATTGGCGGTAACGGATCCACTCTCATAGTTATCTTCAGGCAATGTAAACATATTCAAAAATAGTTCCGCAGTGTTATTACCTAAACAATAAAATAAATCATTTTTTCTTATAGTTACAAATCATTCATTTAATTAACATTATTAAAGTTATTCAAACAAACCTAAAGCTAATTTTGAGCTCTTGTGAGGAACACATTTGGTTTCGTCGGCAATATATTGGATACAATCAAAAGCGGCCTCAAAGAGGGCTATTTGACAGTCTCTGAACGCCATCTTATTAATCGATTGTGTCTTCTTTTCCAAGAGAGCGAAGAATTGTAATGCATTACAAAAGATTTGATGATTAGCAGCACCGGTGGCAAAGAAAAACACGGACGAAAACTCACGTAAAATACAATTCACATCTTCATTGACTAAATCTTCTTCATAACCATCAATGGTATCATTGGATTTTGATTTTTGTTTGTATGAATTATGACAAATAATAACTTTTGCTAAGCACTCGAGTAAACCATTTTCATAGAGATCTCTATAAAAATTTATGTTAAATGAAGACATTAGACGATAGAAAGCTTGCAATCCGTTGTGACTCAAAGAGATGTCGTAAACGCATTTCGGAAGAATTGCAAACAATGGCACAAACAGATCGCTTTGCCATTCGGTGAAACCTTTTTTCATTTCAAAAGTATTTTCCAAATTAAAGTCAGACAAATCGTTCACTTCTAAGATAATGGCGAGACAGACATTCATGAGCTTCGGTGACGATGGATATCGATGTAATTGATTGGCCAATAAATGAAAACCTTTATCTTTAATAAACTGATTAATACAATAACTTGATTTACATCGTTTGATACATATATAAATCACTGACATAACAGCTTCTCTAACGCGAAACGATTTATTATTTGCCAAAACAACTAAATATTCTAATTTAATGATAGGTCCGATCACTTTGTCTAATATATCATCAGTCATGCAATCAATTGTTTCACCAATCATTGCTATCAGACCGGCTGTTATCTGATCCAAACAATCGTCAACCACTTCATCAGTCAATGAGATCTCTTCTTCAGAAATGATTTCCCATTCGTCGACATCAATGGCATTCAAATCTAAATTTGATGAACTTTTTTGTGGAGAAACATCGATATCCATATTCCAGACCGAAGGGAACAAATAATAGAAAGAGTTTCGCGATTGACTTATAAAAGCTGTCTCAGCTCTATGTAGTAATAAAATACAATCAAAAACATCACTTAATTGTGATAAATCAGGAGGTCTTCCAATTAAAATCTTCAAAATTTTCAACACTGATGTCAGCGACTCTTTAGTTAAATGCAACTCATTTTGATCATTCATTTGTATGTACATCTCTTGAGTCATAAGTAAGATCTGTTGCAAAACATTTGCTCTTTTCATTTGAAAAATATTATAATTTTTGTATGGATTTGTATATGATATCAATGAATATATGGTTTGATACAAGGCTTTACTTGTAATGGGATTCCTGTGCCAGGCTTTCCATGAATTGATTAGTGATGTAAAAGCTTCACTCGATATGATGACGGCATCCGATTCACAATTTGTAACAGAAAATTGTAAAAAATATCTTAAAATATCTGATGTTATAATAGCTTTTTCGGTCTCTAAAACCTGTCCTATAAGCGATAGACTGTCGTAATGATTCATAAAGACATCGCTGTGTTGTTGATGTGAATCAAAAACTTTAAGCAATATTTCCAATGCTTTTGATTGCAATTTCTCTTCGTTTGTAATGTCAATAATATGAGCGAAAAGAAACAAAAATATGTTGATTCCTCCCGAGTCGGCCACTGCCTTATGAAAGCCATAATAGTGGTGTCTCTCGATTCGGCCAAATTCGAGCACTTTATGTTCGGTAATTTCCGACACATTTAACTGATTTATATTTGTTAAAAAACGTTTCGATGTCATCGGTAATGATATTTTAGAAAAATTGGCAACATTTGTATTATTAATAACCGATTGTTTCGGATATAACAAAAAGTGATCACATTTTGATGGTTTATATACAATCATAATATTATCTGTAAGTGTATTACTTATGTCTGTTTCACACATTTGTCGAAATGTTGACAAAATATTTTCCATATTTTTGTCGGATAAAGTTTTCGGTAACAAAAGTGAATTATTTTTATCATTTAGTTTACAATAAGAAAAATTAGAGAAATCAGATCCTAAACAATATAAGTAGAGAGTTGACTCAAGTGATAATGTGGTCCGAAAGACCATCAAATTACCACATTTCCATTGAAAACAACTGTTGTGAACTGATCCCAACAATACTGCCGCCGATTGCGGATGTTTTGGGATAACATTTGAATAGTTTAGTTTAACTGAATGCTCGTCCACACCATCAGTGCTTTGACTTATAGACAATAAAGATGAAGATCTTTTGAGATAAACTTCTTTAAAGTTGAACCTCAAGAGATGCCATTTGTCTAAAAAATTGTCACTAATTGTTGTCTGTCTTTCTTCAGCGCACACAATATTTCTGCCGTTAATCACTTTGCAAATCTTATATACAAATTGTGTCAGTTGTATATCAAACCAGATTTCAATAGTTGATGACTCAAATGAAACTGATATCACATGAATTTTTGTATCAAAACTTTTACACTGATTTTCGTTCATTTCATTTAAATTATTCGTAAAATTTTCATCATTTGATTCGGTATTATGATTTGAAGCTAAAGTATTGCTGTATTTGTCGAAAAATGCCCAAAAAACTAATGAAAATGTTTTACAAGAACTGGCAAACAGTTCGTCGGCTTTCGGTATCGGCATTGCAATGGCGGCTGAACTCCAACTGATTTGATTAGGTTTTGTCTTCGAGTCGTAGACTATCGAGTGACGCGTTTGGCTAACATTTGATGAGATTATTGGATTATTGGAGTTAAGAGCAGAAACCAGAATCGGTTCCAATGGAAAGCATAACCAATACATTGGTTTTAAAACACAATCTGAGCTTCTGATGGACACAATTTGCGACAATGCGTTCAGACATAAGTCTAACTGAGATCCATTGTCTTTAAAGGCACTAATAAAAAGTTTTAACTCATCAGCACTAATCTTGTGGCGACAAATCTCAACAAACAGATCCAAAATAGCCGACTGGACAGCTCGTGATTCTTTGATACCATTCCTAATGAGACAATTGAATCCATTTAATAATAACGAATTGAAGTTCTTCTCAAATAAAATCTGCAAATTTTTAGGATTTTCGCGACAATTCTTCAGTAGTTTCTGTATAATCGATGAAATATTTTGCAACAAATCTTCGTCGTTATGAAACTCGTTATTATCAGATGATGTCAACGACTCGACAACAATACGACACAATTCCGCGTATTTAAAGAATGGCAAACATTTTGAAGACTCAGTTGTTGTTATGGCACGACTGTTGCCACTCTCTACAAGAATAGACATCACTTTTTATCAACAATGGATTAGTCATATACTTATTGTTTATCAGACATACCGGTCGTATTTCTGGCGCCCGATTTCCACGTGTCCGGAGTTATCACTTTACCTATTAATCAATCAATCAATCAATCAATTGGTCACACAATCACTTCAATTATAATTAATCACTCAATTGGTTCAAACACTTACCGAGTTTTGTCTGACACTTATCGCAAACCATATCTCCTTTCGATGTCTTCTTCACTCAAGTCATGTCATTAACGACTCGACACTCACTTTGAAGTCAATGTCCACTAAATGGCAATCAATTTATTCAATCAATTGTAACGCAATTCAAACATCAAATAAATAGTAAACACAATAACAATGTTTTGTTTGACACCTATTGCACAGTCAATACATACAAATGTATTCATAAACTAAGTAACTCTTTGACAGTCAATTGAAACCCCATTTCAAGTGTTGTATTAAAAGTTTACTTCAATAATAACACACAGAATATTTCGTTTTTAAGATACAAAATGTCAATAATTATTATAACTGAATGTTATATTAAATTAATTAAATATAAATTTTTACAACTTTTTTATTAACATATTTTTTTTATTAAAAAACCTGTTCACGTATTTTCTATTATATAACATTTGATTTGATGCGCTTAAACAATATCACTGATTATATCAATTAATGTTTATATACTTTTTAAAAAACTATTTATACAAATTTTATTATAATATTATTTTTATAATATTTTATATATTGTATCAGATAATCATTGCATTAAAGTTTAGCTACTTTTGTTTTTCAATAATTCAATAATATATTATATTTTTATAATAATACTATAGAATATATTTTTAAAAATTCAAGTATAATGTATTTAATATTTAGAAACTTTACATTTAATAAAAATCATAATAATAAATTTTATATATCAATATTATAATAGTGAACATAAAATTAATTACCGGTACTATACATTATTCAATTTTATTAATTGCAAAGTTTTATTTGTATAAATTTGATTGCAAATCAAATATTTATTAGCACTAAAAATATATACTGATTATTATTATTATTATTATTATTATTATTATTATTATTATTATTATTATTATTATTATTATTATAGCAAATGAAGTGATTGATTGATTAGAGAGAGTTTAATGGATAACACTGTAAGAAACGACACGAGATATTAATACAATACTTGAGATATAAAATTAACAAAAAAAAGTTTTCAAACAACTAAAAAACTACCTGAAAATAGACTAAAACTATTTTTTAGTGCAGTGTTTGATATTAATAGAAAAACGTCATTATAGTTATTAAATCTAATTAAAAACAATATGATATCTTCAATATCTTTAGTATATGACAGGTGATACTAATTTTATAACCTAATAGTAATAAAAATAACAATAAAACACAATAGTAATAACTGATTAATAATTAATTATTTATTAAGTATTTATTGATTGATAATATGCATGAATGTGGTGTTGAGTTCAAAATTAATTAATTGGAAATTTCTATTAGCAATGACTATAATGTATTAAATGATAAGATAATTAGTGTTATTAATGAATCTTCTAATATTTTACAGACTTAATGTAAATAAATTAAAAATACTGTATATTGTCTTTAAAAATGATATAAATTTGTTTATTTGTTTGCTTGTTTTAATAAGTGATAATAAAATTAAATTACAAGGAAATAATGTGTTTATATGTGTGAAATTGTATTCAATAATAAAATTACTAATGAAAATTGAAAATTATTAATTTTTTATGATTATCAATAGAGTTGTCAAGTAAATAGGTTAAAGCATAATTTAAATTAGGTAAAATACTTTATAACATAAAATGATCAACAAAATTGATAAAAAAATAAACATTATGTATTTTTATATACATATAAAAATGTATATATTTGTAATATACAATAAATAATTTAATAGCATATTAGGACTTAATAATAAAAAAATATAATAGAAATAAAAATTAAAAATTTAAATATTAAAATTAATAAAAATATAATATGACAAATATGTCATATTATTATATAATTTTATTCATAAATATAGAATAATTATAATGATTGTCGACATTTAACTAAAATAAAAATTATTTTAATACTGTAAAATCAATTAATCTAATTTTAATAATAATAAAAATATATCACGTTTTCAAGACTAAATAAACACCAAATTATATAGTATTATAGATATTTGATTTATAAAACATTAAGAATAAAGAAAAATATTTGCACTTTATATTATAATTCAAATTACTTATAATTACTTATAATTACTTTTAAACAAATAATCAGAAATCAGTTTAAAAAAGTTAATCATTTCTTTTATTACTTGATTTTTCGCTTAATTTTTTTGAGTTATTAATTCAGATCCAAATCAAAGAGATGTCGAAGCATTCAAAGAAACTGACAGTTGATATATCAAAGGCAAAGATCGGGTTCATAGGTACCGGAAGAATGACAGAATCATTGCTCAATGGATTGTCAATTACGGCAAAATCGAGTCCAATCGTCTTCATGTGTCCGCTCCGACCACCAAAAACTTGGAACGACTCAAACAACAGTATTCAGGCCTTCATATAACCAAAAGAAATTTGGATATCTTTGCTAAATATGGCTGCGATATTGTCTTCATTGCAGTGCACGGCTCAGTGATCCGCAACTGTTACAAACAGGGCGGCGAACGTCCCTTTCCATTGACCACTAATTTCATTCCTAATTTTCATCCTCTCGTTGGTCACGGGTTTCACTCTCAAAGAGATTAGTCAATGCCTTCTGAATCCCGAACATCGGAGAAGTATTTGATAGAAATGCACAGAATTGTCATSWACTGKGCAGTGGCTTATGGWTTGGGTATCTGTGCTATTGATGTGGAACCGGACAGCAAAAAGATTGTCGAACYTATCAGAAATTGCTGTCAAAAGTGGCAAAATTAGAGTTCGTTCCCGAAAGTCAAATGGACGCCGCGTGTGCCGCTTGTGGTGCAGGTCTAGCCTTTAGCTACTATTTCATCGCTGCTATGTCTGACGGCGCCACCAAAATGGGACTTTCCAGAGATATGGCCACAAAGTTCGCCGCAAAGACTGTTCAATCGGCAGCGCAGTCATTGCTTGAATCGGGAAAAAGTTCGACCGAACTTCGAGATGACGTGTGCTCACCGGCCAGACCCGCCATATACGACATTCATGTGCTCGACAAAGCCGATTGCGCTTCAGGTGTGTCCGCAGCTGTCGAGGCCGCACACAAAAGAGCCGCAGAATTGACTAAAGAAGGAGAGGAAAATTAAAAGAAGTGATACTTGAGTTGTGATTAAGAAGTTTTTTTAGATTTTTGCGATTATTTCAATCAAAATCTAATTTGTTGTATTAAATTGCAATTAAAAAACATTAAACACTTCTCAGATATTAGTAATTTCCATTAAATAATTAATTTATATCAGTTTATGTCACGCGATAATTGTATATTAAAAACCTATTGTATAGAAATAAACGAATCGTTTATTCAAATTTAAATAGCAATTAAAGTGACAATTATCCAAACTATTTGCAAAAAATGTTTAAAAATTGTTAGATTCTGTG
Organism: Oppia nitens; assembly: GCF_028296485.1. Lineage (NCBI taxonomy): Eukaryota > Metazoa > Arthropoda > Arachnida > Sarcoptiformes > Oppiidae > Oppia > Oppia nitens. The sequence goes on from NW_026533199.1 coordinate 3,698,913, forward strand.
ATATTATTTCTATCGTAAATATGGTTATAACKGTAACACCAAAAATGGTTAACAAACCGACCATTAATGACATACCCAATGAGTTTCTGTATCTCGTGTTTGATCGTTATCTTAACTTCAAGCATAAACTTAAAGCTCAAGATGTATGCAAATTGTGGCAACAATTGGTTGATYTATCATTTTCATCAAAACGGTGTCTCATTATATCCGATTACATACTACAGGACAGTCGTGTCGATAGACTCAACCAATGTCGGGGTCGGGTATCAGTGATTGAAATGGTTTCGGTTGAGTTTCTTGATAGAAATGATGCTAAAGACAGAATGTTTATAAACACAGCGCTGAAACTATATACCAGTTTAGAGACGTTGTGTATATCACTGAAGTTTACAAAAATAAAAGACAATTTGTTGTCTTTGGTCTACGAGTCTTGTTCGCCGACACTACAGCACCTGAGGCTTGAGTTAAACGAGTGTCAAATCAATGGACGCACACTATATATCACATACGATGAAGTGGCAGAGATGGTCACACGGCTACCGAATTTGCGCTACTTTTACATGGATTTCCTAATATTACACATCAGTCAGGACAGCCTACACTATATGCTAAATAAATTGTCTCAATTGGAAACAATTGTTTTACATTTGCTGTGCTTTCGGGGATCGGTGTATAACTCGGACATCAATCAAATCATTAGTACCGAATACTCGGCCAATCTGTTTGCTGATATGACGCCAACCGTAACCAATCTTAAACTTCCCTGTAATATACTGTCGCTGGAAGGGCTTGCAGTTATGGCACACCARACCAACAATATTAGGCGATTGTTTATATCGAAGTTTCAAATTAATTGTATGGAAACTATTGCCACAAACTTCCCTCAAATGATTGCTTTTGGTGTTTCAATTGAATCAGAAGTCAATGAAGATGAGGTCAATTACCTAATGGAGAATATCGGCAAACTTAGGCTTTTAGAGCATCTTTATGTAGCCATCTTCAGCGATATCTCTATTAATGACACTAGTATTAGATATTTGCGGTCATGTCGTCAGCTCCGGTGGTTACAGTTTGATCAAACCCTCATCCATAAGAACGGTATCGACGCTATTGTCAAGTATTTACCAAAAATTGAAAGTCTGGAGCTATGGACCAGTGGTCTGAATCGTAGTTTTCATAACAACACTCTCAATGATAACACTATTAGTAATATTAAACAATTGAAAAACTTAAGAAAAGTCAATTTTCGGGGACAGAAAAATATTTCCGATAAAACATTCGCTCAGCTAATAACCAGTTGTTTACTATTGGAAACATTAGACTTTCGTAAGACACAAATGGGTATACTATCGTTGGACGCACTGATCGATAGAAGTCATACCAATGAACAGACAATTCATGTGTTTATCAACGAGACATCGCTGTCACAGCTCTTCATTAACCAACGCTTCAAGAGATTTGAGTTATGCAATCGTCTTGTGCTTAGTAATGAAGAATATGACCATAAAATTGATTTTTARTCTAAAATCATTGTCTATAATATGATATATTATATTATATTTTTATTTTATTTCCTTTATATATGCCTAATATGCAAACAAAATTATAATATACTTAAGCTACAAATTAACAATTACAAATATGTGTTTCAAACTTTTACAGTAACTACATATTGTAAATAAATATACTGAATTTATTTTTAAATTGGTATTTAAAAATAAAAAATACACAGTATCAAAATATAATAAATATTTAATTAATAAATTTATTTAGTTTACACTAAAGTATTGTAAATTTTACAAAACCAATGTAAAGTTTTTCTAATAAATAAATAATTTATTCAATGTTTGTAATATAAACTTTGTATACTTTATATACAGTATTATAAGTGTTTGCATCTGAAGGCAAACCTAAAAACAGATATATTGATCGGTAAGTATTTGGTTAGCAATGCAAACAATTAATGATAACACGAGTGATCACCAGATAGTAGTAATGACCCGATATGTTGGTCTCAAATACGGATAGTTTTTAATACAATATATTATGATTGCGTTAGACGTGTGTGTTGTGTGGGAGTGCAGGTAAACCAATGAGACGTTAGACTAAAGGCATACTTTTTCTAACCGAAAGGTGTACTATAGATCATATCATTAGCACATCTATCACATCAAACACTATTATTTATATTTATTCTTAAATTACAATTTAATTTAATATCATTTAAATTATTGAATACCAAAAATTCACTCATTGTTTTCCACTCATACCTATCGATCAATTAATTATCAGAAAAATATAAGATTTTTTTTTGATTGAAAGCTTTAGAATTGATAAAATAGACAACCGATCAAAACAAGTGGACAACAAGTGTGTGAGTATAATATAGTATTGTATTTTATTTAATAAAATTATTATTTTAAGCTGTTTTTGCACTAAAAATATGAATTAATATATATATATATATATATATATATAATTTTTAAATATTAAACATTTACGCATATATCTAATTTAAATTCAATTTCTATTAATTTCCTGTCATATGTATTAAATATTTATTATTGTTTTTTATTATAATTATGCCGTATGTTATTATAAACTATATAGTCGTATAAATTAATAAATGAAGTTTATGAAGTTAATAAAAATATTATTGATTTCATAAATTTTAATAAATATCATATAAATTGTTTTTGAGAATCATTGATTCACTATTAATCTGATTTAACGGATCATCCAGGTTCTTTTCATATAAATTAATTATTATTATTATATATAAATATTATTACGCCAAAATTTATAAATATTTATAATTAATAAAGTCAATTATAGATTATAACTTTTGACATATCGTTAATCAACAAAATGTAAAAACAACACTCAATTTACATTTAAAATTAATTTTTAGATTTACTACAACTTATAGTGATAATCCACCGTAAATACAATCATTTATTTAAAATTGTATTCAAATGTTTTTATTTATTACTTTAAAAATATTTTTAGCTATTAAATTATTATTGTTTACTATTTATTAGAATATAATGTTTTTTTATAATTTATTTAGAATAATTTTAAAGCAGTTTTTTAAAATAAAAATAAATATTGTATATTAACACAGATATCTAATTGTTAAACAAAAAATATAGTAAATTTTGACAAAAATAATTCATACAGTTATACAGTTTTATTCAATAAAAATTAAACAATACCTATATAAGTACAATAGTTATTATTAGTTTATTACATTTGGTATATTGAGATATTATATTATACTTTAATCATAATAATCAATGATCAATAAATTTTGTATTCATAAATAGCAAAATTAAGTCATTTAACTAAATTAAAAAACGTGTTTATAGTAATTATTATTTTAATAGATATAGTGTCTATTTTTATACTAATTGTGTAAACTTGTATTATCTATCTATTAACAAATTTTATCAAATTATAAATTCATATCTCGTTTTAAATACGAGTTTTGAGATTATAATTGTGATATTAGCTTAGAATAACGTATTCACTAATTTTTATTAATACAGTAATTTTATCAATATTTATATAAAATTATGTGTTTTTGCAATATTTTTATGATATATTGTTAATATATTATAATTGTGTAATATTTATATATTATTAATTACCAAAACTATTATAATAAAATATTTAAAATAAAATTAATAAAAATTAGAAGTATTAGACTATTTTTACAAATATCATTTTATCATACATTTTAGTTGTATCATATTATATCTTATTGTATATTTTTAAAATTAACTTATTTAAATTATTAAGTTGTTTAATATATTAAAATTATTAGTTTTTAGTAGCGGTATTAGTTATGTAAATTTTGTAAGTTAAAAAATTACATATAACTTAATATGGTAAAATAAATTCAGATACTTTATCAACTCTAGTTTTAAATAACAATATAAAAATTTTATCTATTTTTATTTTGTTAAAATTAATATCTAACTGTAATGATATGGTTATGTTAACTTGATAAATGTTTATTAGTATATAAAATGTATACTATAATTACATAATATAGTCATTACAGTAATATAGCCAATTGTATTTTACGATTAAATTTAATTAAGTTATTTATAATATAATATGTTATGTAAAACTTATAAACCTCAAACTCAATGTAGTTATTTAAATTAAACCTTTCTTTAATATATTTTATAAATTATAACTATAAGAATAATTTATTAATAAATACTAATAATAAAGATTATAAACTAGTAATATAAATAATTTTAAGATAAATATTATATATATATATATATATATATATAAGTATAATACTTGTTAATTTTTCTAAATTTTTGAAAAAATTGCTAAAAATATAATATTAATAACTATTGTATTATTTAAAAAACTATTTTTTTCATACATTACTATAAAAAATGATATTTGAACTAATTTGAATGCATAAAAATAAATTTATCTAATATATAATTAATAATTATGTATAGAGTATATACAGTATATATACATTTAATGATAATAAATAAAATGTTGTGACAAACTAATTAAAGTCATATATAATAATTGTGTGATTAGTGTTTGGTATGAAATAATTGCCAAATTAGACACCAGAGCGATGTGTTGCCCCAACAGATGAATTAAAACTTAATTACATAACTAATAATAGTATCAAAACTACGATTGTTTATACTATATATATATATGAAAATTCATTGATAATCTGGAAAACAATGTTCAAACAGTTATATCCCATCCCTTGTAAACTATATACTGATTTGTAGACTTATGTGACGACAAACATATCTATTTAAAGACAATATATGTCTTATGAAATAGAAATGAAGACGTGTTGCAGTCAACCGATGACCCAATTTATCTCTTTTTACACTTCGATGAGTTATTATTGATGGCAGCGATGCCTTTGATGGCATTGGAGATACCCTTTGCAACCAACAAATCATTGCCGTTGTTATTGTTTCCAATGATTGCCAGTCAGTCTTCCCACACAAACATTCAAAACATTTTTCTTGTCATTAGATTTAATACAACATTAGTTTTAACACCGGATGCCTCCCAATGCCAGTGACTGTAGTTATGATGTTTTGGTGGATGCAGTCATGCAAAAGTGATGATCATATTTATAAGTGACCGCATTGTTTGTCACTATTTGCACCTCATTTTTATTTATAATATATATATATATATATATATACTGTATATAATTTTACTTAAATATATATATTACTTAAGATGTAGTTATCATCAYTTTATTTACTATATATAGGTTTATAGTATAGTATACTTTATCAGAGATCACGCACACAGAGTGTCAATACACCATTAGGTCTACTAACTCATGAAAATTTAGATCTCTCTCTCTCTCTCTCTCTCTCTCTCTTTGTTTCTAAATCTCTAAAACTTAAAGATTTTCTTTTCTTAAGTTTATTCACTGAAAAATGACAAAAAAGTGGTTTTACTTTATAGTAAATCAAATCATTGCACTGTAAAGAGTTTTAGTCTCTTATATTTACTCATGTTATGTGTTGTCATGTAATGTCACTTATAGTGGGAAACACATTAGTGATAAAATCAACACTGATTTAAATAGTGTTAAAAGAGAAAATAGATTTTCTTCAACAAAATGTTATAAACATTTCAATACAGTAGTTATGTGAATAACTACTGATAGTTTTAAAATGATAGCATTGATTAAAATTGTTTTGATTATCACTACTATTTGATTATCCTACAGTAGTTGTATAATAGTGTTAAAAATAAATAAACAAATTATTTAACTATTTATTTTAGTAACATATAATTCTACAAAAATTAACCCCACATTAAATAATTGAAAAACATACGGCAATGCTATGTTAAAAATGTCATATAAATTATATATCATGTATTGTTTTTATGTTACAAGAGTTATAAGTTATGAAAACGTATTGATGATTAATTAGTTAGGAATTTATATTTAGATAAATTGATATATAAGTCTATACTGTATTGATATACCAATTGGTTTAAACTCTTGAGACAACATTTGTGTTTGTCGTTATATTTTGCGGCAAATTATAAATTCAATAAATACGTGAATGAAAAATTATTTTTATCATATTATTGTATTTGTGTGTTTCAAGTGCTAGCAATTGAAATCATAAATAATTATCTGACAAAAATAGCTTTCTATATACTATATATATATATATATAATATTAAATTATATTTATTGATATATATTATTATAATGTCATTCACAGATAAATGTTTTGTATTTTCTATTTATTAAAACAAATGTTCAATTTATCAAAATACATCTATTATTTGTTATGAAATTTTATACAATTATTATTAAATTGTGTTTTAAGTTGTAATATAATAATAACCAGTTATCTAAATATTTTTAAACTATTATTTACATGTTTTACATTTAATAAGTGTTTTGTTTGTTTATAATCACTATATAGTAATATATTGATTTGAATCTTATATTGTTTAGACTTTTAATACAAACTTTAAGGTAATTTTATTTTTAAATATAATATTATTATAAGATATTCAAAAACTTTTGTCGTATTTATAATATTTTTTTGCATATTGCTATTATTAATAGAAGATTTATTAAATTGACGTATTATTATAAATTTAGATTGTTAATAATAAATTTATAATTATACAGTGCTATAAATAATACTGTACTTTTCAACAATTTCTATAACAATCTATTTTTAGTAAATTAATTACTTATGATTGATAAATATTGCAATAATTATCATTAATATATTTTCTTTAACAATAATAAAAATGTTATAATATTTTAATTATAACTTATTTTTAATTATTTAAGAAAATTTCATGCGCTTGAAGATCAAACTTGTTGTTTAATTAGTAAAATACTTGTTATATTGTAAGCGTTTGTTACATTCAATTAAGTTTTTCATCATTTATTCAAAAAAACTTAATTCTAATCTAATTCACAAATAATAATTAAAACACTATAAAGTTTATATAATAGGTAAATGTCAAACATGTTTATGTTAGTTGATTTAATAATTTAAACCAATTATAAACCAATTAATTTCAATACTATKATGTAATTAATTAATATTTATTTTATTGTAAATTATTATGAATTTCAATGATGAATCGATTAATAAATTCTTCGAAATAAAATTTATGTTTTAATATAACTTTATGAATATTTTATATTTCAAAATTTTTAAAATTAAATTCTTTGAATACTATACTGTATTTAAATCATAATATATAGGTTTAAGTTGTTTTAATCACTTAAAAATGATTTAAAGTACAATTTAATGTACTAATAATTTATGGTTACTATACATTTGTATTAAGAGTAAAGATTTGAGAGTTTAATATAAACGTTTTGATGTTAATAACGTTAGACCCCATTATAATGATATACCGTTTTTAATATAAACTTCACATTTACTACAAAAACCCATAGAAACGTGTATTTGTGTGCCGTTTCGTGTGACAGACTTTAACGCAAGTATTAGTTTTCACAATATTTTTTACAGTTATATCAATATTACTATTATTACTACTAGACTAATAAAAAATAATACAATTGATATAAATGTACAAATAACTATAATATAAAAATAGTCTAAATATAAGTAAAAATATAAATTAAACATTGAATTGAATCTATCAATGAAACTTAAAAAAAAATTTAAAAATCAATGTTTTGTTTGTCTTTTTAGATTTTTTGCTTTTATCAAACTCATAATAAATATTAATCAAATTAAACATTAATCCAATATTTTTTTTAATTAATAATTAAATTCAAATAATTGTTTGTTTTTATACATTTAACATAAACTAATTAAATTTTGAATTATATTTTTTATATATAGAAATTTATAAAATTMAAATAAATAAAATATGAAATGTTTTTATATTACAGAATATTTCCCAATGTATTCAAAAGCATTGTTTCGGTTTTCTGCCGTCGGTTTTATACTAATATATTTATCAAATAATATCATTCAAGTGGACAGTCATTCGTGGCAAAAGCCTGGATGTCATAAAGTCGGTGAGTCATACATTTAAAGTAATAATTTCAATACTTATAATAATTTTATTATTATAATATGGGATTCCCATATAAAAATAACTGTAATACTATTGTATATTATTTATACATTAAACACTGTACACTATACCAGTATACTAATGGCATCCCAATATATTCAGTAACTAAATTAAATCCCTATAGATTATTGTTAATATAATTTTTAGTTTTAGTAATGTAAAAAAATTAATTAAAAAATAAACTTATAAAACATGTAATAAAAAATATTAATTTTGTTAACTTTAACTATCAACTAATTAAAATATTAATAATTAGTAATTAWAGCCTAATTCAAGATAATTATTATCAGCAAAAAAAACAAAATTAATTTTAGTATTCCATTGACAGAAAGTATTTTAAAAACTCCTTATTTTGGGTCAACTTTATTACAAGAGATCAGATAAAATGATAAGACATAGAAAATTACTAAAAAGATTATTCGCATGAAATGAAAATTTTAAATTATAAAAGTAAGAAAAAAATAAAAATAACAAAATAATAATAATAATAATAATAATAATAACATCTATTTATTAAGTGAATACAACTTCTTATATATAATATAATCAAATACAGTATTACTAAAGAAATTCAAGTATGAAAACATAAGTACTGTATTATCAAAACAGAAAATATATAAATTTTTTCTATTTTTATAAAATCTTATAAACGTGTCGATCAAAGTTAAGATTTCAAATTATTATTTGACATACATTTTGACAAATCGTATATATTTGAGACAATTTATTCAAAACAAATTGCATTTTCCATAACACATAACATATTTTCAGTGAAAATTGAAAAATATTGTGTATACCATAAGATGTTTTCAAAACATATTTATTTACTATATTATATATATATATATATAAATTATAAAAGTGATATTTATTACTTAAGTATATATATATATATAATAATTTATCTGATATAAATCTAAAAATAAAGTATTCAAATGTTAGAAATTGTTTTAGTTATGTTTTTTAAATACTGTATAAATATGTAGAAATGATAATTTAAGTAAAATTTTTGTAGAATATAACGTTATATAGAAAATACAATATAAATACTTATTATATAAATATTTAAATAGTTATATCGATATATAAGATGTTTGCCATTATTTGTATTCAACTCCAACCTACAGGTCATACACAGAGGATAAGTATTCCCGATTGCGTTGAGTTTGATATCACGACAAACGCCTGCAGAGGTTATTGTGTGTCGTTTGCCATTCCCTCCAATGAAGCGACTCTTAGAGTGAATGCCAACCAAATGGTCACATCAGTCGGTCAGTGCTGTAATATCATGGAAACAGAAGACGTAAGTTTCAATTTTTATTATAATTATATAGTGTTTGTAATAATATTTTAATAATTGTTAATTTATTATCACTTAATATTATTATAAACGTATATATATTGTATTGATTACTTTACATCAATCAAATTATTCACTTATACAATGTAAGTATAGGTAATATAGTATTATAGATACTGTACTCTCTAAACATAATTAATAAGTTTAGAGTCACAAAAAAGGTACTATAAATTTAATTTTAATTACTGATAAAATACTGTATTTCACATAAGTTTAGTCAATTTGAGTTTACAATTGTCGACAAATTATTGTAATATTTGTTTCGGACAACAATTGTCTCTATCATTCATCAGCGCATTGCTGTGCAATATTAACAGCACTGTTGGTGTTTAGGTTACTTACTGTGAGATAATGAGCCGAATAATTAAATTATATTATTTTTATAAGTTTATATAAAAATATATAATAATATACAAATTGTAGGTATACTGTAGTATATACTTAGAATAATAATTTTAATCTTAATTTCCATATAAATATCTATTTATAAATTTACGAAAATATTTTAAAAACTTGTAAAATGTTTTAAATTTTCAAATATAAATAGTATATCTAATTTAAAATTTTACTATTTTTATCCAAATATTTGTTTATTTTTATAATAATGTAAATATGAAATTATGTCAAAACATTCAGCATCTGTTTAATAATTTATTTATTAAAATTATTATCATTACTAAAATAAAATAGGTATGGATATACAGTATATAAATTTATATTAATACATCACACAATTTACTATATATATATATATTAAAATTGTGTTTAACTATAAATATAGCTATATATATATATATATATAATATTATAATAGAAATAGTAGAAAGTCAGACTCTCTTTATACAATACATGCAAATTTTAAACAAACATTTATATAAAAGTGTTTAAATTATTATATCATATTTTATATTCATATCAATATTATGGTTTGTATTGTATTATAATATGATATATGATTTGATAAGAATAAAATACATAAATAATATTTATATAATATTACATGAAGTATATTACAGATAAGTTTTCTTGTTTTTAATCTTTAAATAGACTATTAGATGAAAAGTAATTTCTAAAAATATAATTTTTTTATATAGTTTATTATCGTGAAAACAAAGTACAGATATTAACAGTATATATAAATATATATATAAGCTATGTTTTATAACTTTTCCACCCATTTATGCGTTTGATTTAATGGCTAGTGTGTGAATAAGAGAGAGAGAGAGAGAGAGAGAGAGAGAGAGAGAGAGAGAGAGAGAGAGAGAGAGAGAGAGAGAGAGAGAGAGAGAGAGTTATAATAAGAATTGAATTTTTGCATAAAATAAGTTCATTTATTATATAGTTTTTCCAATAATATTCATATACTGTATATATAAAACAGTTTTTAGTAGACATAGTAGACACACGAGAGGATAAGGGTTGTACACATAATATTAAGGATTCATGTTTTGCTAAACTATTTAATCGATGTTTATGTCTTCATCACATGATTTATGTCCACAACATTATCGTTATTATGATAATAACAATCACAATGTCTTAATCAATGTCACTTCAACTGAATAACTAATTGTTTATTAACTTTCATTTTCTATAAATACACTCATTTGAACAGTTTTATAGCATTCAAATGATTTTTTAAATACAAAATCTCTAAATATAATTACACAAACTGAGACTTGATAAGAAAATGTTAATTTAACTTTATTTATAATACAATTTGTATCTATAATTAAATTACAAAATAGCTATTTTTAGAATCTTTATAATTTAAACCTAAAATAATATTGAAAAACTTATTAGTTTTAAATAAATGTTACAAATATTTATAACTACAATTCATAAAAATGTTAAGAATTTATTTTTAATAAAAATGATAATTAAAAGCTTTTAATAAGTATTGATTAGAAAAAATTAAATTATTTATATAATAATAATAATAATTTTGGGGACATACTTAACTAGCATCCGTACAATTGGATAATAATGGATAAACTAAATGTAGACATTATTAATATTATGAATATTATGTTAACATTTAGCTATTACGCCCATTACTGTGGATTAGGAGGAGGATTGAGGTTAAATAATTAATACAATATCGTATTGAGTATTATTTATACAATAACTATTATTAACCATAGTTTCAATATATTGTACTATTAAAATATTAAATATTTAAAAAATACTATAAATACATAAATTTGAATTATTTATAATGTTTTTTGCGTGTTTTACTTGAATTATTTTATATTTATAGTTTTTGCAAACACCCTCTCATTTAAATTAATATTTATAAAAAAAATTATTTAACTGTAAATATTAAATGTAAAGATATTCAAAAGATATTGAGTATAAAAGATTACGAATCATACAATTTGATGTAATAAACACAATACCTTAAATAAATAAATGTATATTATTTTATACTACACAATATACTGTATTTACTGTATATATTTATATAACCATTATTAATACCATATTTGATTATTATATAGTTATAATTAGAATATAAATATTTGCTTAAAAATCTATTAATAATTATCTCACATAAATAAATTTATACTTTTTGATCTAAAAAATATATAACTATTCTTAGACACATTTTGTTTAAATTAATTTTTTTAAATATTTTTTTTTGTTTAATTTTAAGGTCAAAGTTCGTGTTATGTGTTTGGAAGGAGCGCGAGATTTAGTGTTCAAATCGGCCAAAACGTGTTCATGTTTTCACTGTAAGAAAAATTAATGGAAAAAACTTATTGAATTTCTAATTAAAAAAAATAATAGTCATTATCTCATTAAGTGATTACTATTGTTAATACATACTTGTATTTACATAAGAAATACATTATATTATATATATGATATATATAACTATATTGCTATAAAAATATATGGATCTCTATATATTTCACAATATATCGACTCAAACAACGCACCATTTAATAGTCTTATTATGTTTTAGTAATTTTAGTTTTATATTATTTAATACAAAGTTTATATTTAGTGTAATATAAAGAATTTGTTTTTAATATTATTATTATTATATATAAATATCATTAATATATTATTTATTTGTATAATTTTTGTAGTATTTATATTATTTACTCATATGTTATTAAATCACGATTTATGTAAATAAGAGTATTTATAAACATTTAATTTATAAATGTAATTAACATATTATTTAATATATTATTATATTTATTAATAATTTGTTTAATTTTAATAAATTGTAGTTTTTATTTAGCTAATGTAATATAATTAATGTGAATAAATAAATATTACTTTTTTTGTTACAAATTGTTTGTAATTTATTATAAATTATTTAATTATTTAATATAAAAAATAAGAAGTAACTAAATTAGAAAATTTGATATAATTAGATAAAAAAATGACTAAATTTATTAATAATTAATCTAAAGTATAAGCATTATACAATTGAAACTGTCCGAAATTATAACAAATTTTAAAGTTAATTTATTCAAAAACTACAAATGATTAATTATCATAATATTCGCCACCAGTTTCGATAATTCTTGCCCAACGTGTGGGTAACTTTTCAATGGCTTCCAAATATGTCTTCTGCTCTTTTTTGGCAAAAAATATTTTGATGGCATTTTCGACCTCATCTTTGTTTTGGAAGCGATTATCGTCCAAATAATTTTGAAGAGCCAAAAACAGATGGTAATCAGTTGGAGCAATATCTGGGCTATACGGTGGGTGAAGCATGACTTCCCATCCAAACTCCTTTAGTTTTTCTCGGGTAATATTTGCGACATGTGGTCTGGCATTATCGTGATGAAAGATAACACCTTTTCTGTTGACCAATGCTGGCCACAATTTAGTCAGAGAAGACTTGACTCTTTCTAATTGTTGACAATAGAGGTCCGAGTTTACGGTTTGGCCAACATTCAACAGTTCCCAGTGAACAATACCCTTAATATTCCACCAAACACAAAGCATAACCTTTTTTTGGTGCAAATCTGCTCTTGGAGTCGGAACTGCCTTTTCTCCTTTGCTTAACCATTGACCTTTTCGGGTGACATTGATGTATAGACACCACTTCTCATCACCAGTTACAATTCGGTCAAGAAATGCCAAATTGTTGTTACGTAAAAGCAAAGATTCGCAGACAGTATCACGATATGTTTTTTGTTCGGGTGTCAATTCATGTGGTGTCCATTTCCCGGCTCTGTATCTTTTGCCAATTGAATGCAAATGACTCAAAACTGTGTTGTAATGCAAGTCAAATATGTTGGCCAACTCTTGACATGTCAACTTTGGATTTTCTTCAATCATTTTTGCCAGATTATCCTCGGATATCTTTGGTGATGCACCGGGTCTTTGTTTGTCTTCCAAATCAAAGTTACCGCTTCCGAATCTTTGAAACCATCGCCGTACAGTCCTATCGGTGACCACTTCAGGATACACGCCATTGATATGTCGAGCGGTCTCAGCAGCACTTAATCCACCGCGAAAATCAAATAACATGATGTGTCGGATATGGATGTCATTCGCGGAAACGGCCATCATTGGTAAATCACAATAGATATCAAAACAAATGACAATTAAATTTGAAGACTGGTAATCAATTTATTCAAATAACAACAAAAAACTTTGTTTACACTAATACCCGCTTTACAGTAATAACGTAAAGTTTGTTGTTTTAAAATGGACATTACTTGTTGTATAATGCTTATATAAATAAATAAATAAATAATAAATGATGCTACAATGTAATAAGATTGCCATGGGCAATTATATTTCCCAACTCTAATCAAAACATAGCAAACAAACAAAAAATATGATTTTTTTACTTAAGTGTAGAGTTTATGTTATAAATTACAAACCAGTAGTTATTTATTTAGAAGATATACACGACTAGAAGTTAATCAATTTTTTATAAATTTTTATCAAAATGTTTGGTTTGTCCTTAAATGCCACTACAGTGCACATCAATAATGTATATTTTAGTTTAAATTTTTAAAAAGTTAAGTATATTTTAAATTTAATTTTATGGAAAGTATAAGACTATGTCATAAACTTGTACTTAAGTTATAAAAAAATGTTTTAACAATATTTTTTGTGGTTTGTTTTATAATTAGTATTATATTGCATTAACGTAAGTATTATAATTAAAACGATTGTTTTTTAACATTACACAATCTAAATCTCAGTAGAGTAATATTTAAATATAATTAAAATATAAAATTATATAATAATATATGACTATAATATATTTATGCATTTTTTAATTAAAACATACTTATAAAAGATCCTAGTGTTTTTTGCGAAATAAATAAATTACAATACACAAACAGTGTAGTATATTATATATTTTGAAGCACCTATGTAAATTGACTAGTTTTRACATGGGTTAGTTTACACAAAATTGACCAAGATCATGATCATGATCAGCACCTGACGGAGATATAAAATTTTGATCTCTCAGTAATTTTTTGTAAACTTCGAGATATTATAAGAATAAAATACTTTAAATTTTATTATTTTACTTTTGAAGACTATAACRACAACTAATTTTGTAATTATTAAAAAAGTATAAAAATGTTTAGCATTTTAAAAAAAGTTACTTTTAATTAACATCTTTATTTCAAAACAATTCATAATTATTATAAAAATTAATCAATTAATAAMTTCTAGAGATATTAAATATTTAATATAAATTGTAATTCACATTCAAAAATTATTAATTATATACAATTATTATTAAATTTTGAAATAAATAATTGAAGTTTAATTGGAATTTTTGATTCTAATWTTTATATTAATATAATAATAAAATGCAAGAAAAACAATTTAATTTAAATACAGTTTCATTAAATATTGCATAGATTACGTAAATAAAGTATTTGTAATATTAATAAAAAATGATTTTGTTATAAATATTTGTATAATTTGAATATTGTTTTAACTGTCATATGACTGACTTAATTTGTAATGAACATCTAAATAATGAACTTAATTAGCTTTTATAACACATATTTTTAGCCACTATTACTATATTAAAAAAACCAAACTATAGTACGCCAACTGATTATTAATATGTTATAATACAATATTTAACCAGTTGAGAATGCTAAATAGCATTGCCAWAACAAACTTGTAAAAAATAATCAAATTGTGTCTAAAGTATATTTCTTTATACATTTTACGTTTTACAAAAATCAAATAATAAAATATTAATATATAAATTTAATAAAGATAATGCTACATTTTCGGCACCTATACACTCATTCTCACTCATTTCTACGTAGATATACTATAGTTTGTACACATATTTATTCAAACATACTGTATATGACTGAATATAAGTAAAATTAATATTAAAATAAACGAATCATTTTAGTAATACACTATTGATTAAACAAACATTTTATTTTCATTTAACCATGTTAAATTTAGATAAACTAAAAAAAGATATAGTATAAAAGTTATACTCTATACGTTTATAAATTTAGTTTTTACTAACTATTTATTTATTTTTGAAATTAATATGATTTTGTATAAATTTGTTTATCCTTTATTTTTATATTATTTTATAATTTATTTAACTTATTTTTTACATTTACATATAAACTTGTAAGTTTTTATTAATAGTAATTTAATTAATAATTAATAAACTAAAGTATTTTGAAACAATTACTATAATGTCATTTACACATTTTTATTGGTGGTAATGGCTTAACATTATATACAAATATGTATGAACTCTAAAAATTTTATTTAMTATATTATAAATGTCTATAAAATTTGAAAACAATTTGAAATTAGCTGAGATTATTGACATTGGTATTTAATAAATTTATTGAAATATTTAGTGAGGTAAATGGCTTCAAAATTTACAGAATCTTTAATAATGTAATTGCTATTTGTTTTGTTAACTTTATATTATTAATATATTATATTGTGTATTATTTTTATTAATATAATAGAATGGGAGACAATATTTAAATTACTTTAAATGTCTAAAGTGTTGATTACTATCAAAAATTTAATTATTTATTAATTTATAATAAATTATATATTATCACATTTTATTATAATGTATTAGATTGTGAATTTAATAATATATCCGGAATATATAAATATAAAATTTAATATATTATTAATTTAAAAGTATTATTAAATATTATACAACAAAATTTTAATATATATACATAATTTAATATTTGCTGTATTGTAAAGAATTTGATAAACAAGTTTGTTATGAATTATTGATTTCTATTAAAATAAAATAAAAACTATATGTCTATAAATAGCAATATATACTATAGATACTTTAATGTGTTTATTTTAAAAATGATTGTTATCAATACAATGATTTATTTACTTTTATAAATTATTTTATAAACTTTATTACAGTTGATTCCGATATAACTGTTAGTTTGTAAAAAACAATATATTTTATGATTAATTATACTATTAATTCAAATCCTTGAAACACAAAAATGGTTAAACTTATAAATACGTTTTGGCAGTTCATTAATGAAACAAACATTTAGCGTACAATACATCACAAAATAGGGACAAATCCATGGTTTAACTTACATACTATAGTATTGTGTTATTATTTACGGTTAAATATATTATATCTATTTTTTGTGTCGAAAATAAACAAAACAAAAAAAACTATATTTTTCTATTTCATTGATAAAGCTCTCAAAGTATTAAAACTTGTCATCAATTATGAAATTCATGTACTCTATAAAGCACTCTAAGATTCTGTCATTGTTTCATGTGATACAAAATAACAAAATTATGATAAAAATCTTAGAATAATAATAATAATAATATTTATTACAATACAATACCGCAAAAAAAGACATTACATTTGTAGTTATTTTTCTGACATTCTATTATTTGTTGTTAATTATTAAAGTCATTGAAATGTATCAAATGTTATACAACTAACCAAATGATTATAATAGTAATGCCGACACACATTGATATAGTGTTCAACTAGTGTTCAAAATATTATATAGTATTTCCAAGAAATTTGTTATTATTATTAGAAATACTTATCCGATCAAAAGTCATGGAGAWATTACATTGTATTATTTGCTTATTGATTCAAATTTACATATATGCAAATCAAATAAATTGACAATAAACTATATGTATTATATTATTAAAAATAATAATAATAAATCTTTTAATAATAATTTTAAAAATAACTTTAAAATTCAAAGTAAAATTATTGTCTAAAATATTATTTGTATTTTTTAAATGATATATATATATATATATATATATATATATACTGTAATTACTTTATGTGACAATATTAAAAAAAATAAATATCGTAAAAATTTCATTCATTTAAATTATTTTTATGTATATATTTAAATTATACAGTAAATTAGTGACAATAATTAAAGCTTTAATCTTAATTTTAATTCACGTAACATTCAAATGTATGCGATTAGGATATACTATACTATTGTAATGACTTCATTAGTAGTTCAGCGCACAAATCAATTCACTAAACAATTAACTCATTTTCCATATAATTATAATAACACATAAAATTGTAGTTTTTTTGTGTTTTTGTTACTCTAGTATAAAAAACTCCAAYGACTCAAATATAACTATAGTGTCGGAAAAAAGAGAAATTTCTTGAAAGTTTCTAAAAGAAATTTCTGTCTSTGCGATCTCAATGTTAATTTTATTCTCTCAATATTAGTTATTTTATAACAATAAATTATGATTACAAATAATAATTAAATATTATTATTTGTATTTTATTTAATAATTAAGTAATAATATCATTATTTTAATTAAAAATTAATGTAAAAAATTAATCTTTAATTTTATTAAAATATAAATATAATTAATAAATGATTAATAAAATTTTACTAAACTATAATTATAATTATTTTATATATAGGTATCACATTTGTATAGTATATATATATATATTGTCTTATTGATATAATATTACAATGTGGGGTACAATATGAGGATCCCATAATTTAATAATAAARTAAAATTTCTATAGAAATTTATTATTGGGAAATTTACTAGAAATTTTCTCAGGGAATCTCTAAATATAACATTTTACAGTTAATGTATACACATGTGTATTAAAGTAATTTTTTGAGAGACATAAATGAAAATATTTTAATTAAAATAAAACAAATTGTAAAAATAAATTGGATGCAAATAAAGCTTTAAGAATTTACTAAATTTATTTTCAAAATTTTAATAATTGTAAAAATTTATAAAAGTAAAATATTAATACATAAAGCTTTTAAAACAATGAATGAATAAAATGAGACTAAATTGATATATCATATAAAGGTGTGATACCTATAAAATAAAGTAAATTCTGATCACGTTTTACAACAAATGCTTAATTTATAACTGAATTAATGAATATTTTCACTTTTATAGGTAAAACTAAAATGAAAATATTAAAATTGTAAAATATGTCTAAAATTATTACTAAATTTCAAAATAATTTTTTCTATTTCATGATAATATTGAACAATATTTACAAAACTTTTCTTAAAATTTTATATTAATATTAATATTAAAACATATACTTAATATTATTATACTTATATATAATATATAATTTATTATTGTATGATATTCATAATAATTAAAATTAATGAACATTTTATGGCTAATGTGCGTAACATTACATTAGTCTACAATTTTATCAATAATCCAATTATGGAAATATACCTGTATATCGTAAATTATTTTTAATATACAATACTAGCTATATTTAGATAATCATAAATATAATTCATTGAAATGTGACTTTATTGAACTAATAAATTCAAATTTAAGTTTTATTTGTAGATATATTAAATATTTTGTTAGATTTTTTAAAAATCTTATAAAATTGTATAAATAAAATATGAAAATTAACAACATTATTTAATAATTCTATTTCAATTCAATTCAATATAATTATTAAAATTTATTATTATAAACTAGATATTTTGAACATTATAATAATATTTATAATAATAATAAATTTTCTTCATTAAGTTAAATTTTAAAATAGTATTACAAAATACTGTATATTAAATATTATATAATAAAGTTAAAATCAATGTTTACAAAAACAAAATTAACATTTAACCTTATATGTAATAAAATATTAATTAATTATTTTTATTTTAATAATCAATTATTAAAAATTTGTTATATATAAGTTACATAACTAATACAATTATGTATATAGTATAAAAAAGCTTGTTATACTGTATAATAATTAAATAAATTTTAATGAAATAAAAATAATTATATTGTTCATGTAATGATTACGTAATTTACATTAATGTAGAGTTTTATTATTTTGAAATTTATATTTTAATGTAAATTATTTTAATATATGATACCTATTATAATATTAATTTAATTTAAATTAAATACATCTAAAGATATTTAAGTTGAAAAAATATTATTTAAATATTATTACTTTATATTTATTATAGTCAGTTGAATGATTTTTGTTAATAGTTAATAATATACTGTACTATAATTGTTTATATTTAAAAAGTCAATAATAAAGTTCATAAATATTACTTTTTAATAAAATTATATATGCTTTAAATTTTATAAATGTTTAAATTTATATATTAAAATGTATAAAATTTATTTCTAAAATATTTTTAACTTAAAAAATACTTACAAAAACTATAATGATTATTTATGTTAMACTAATAAATAACTACAATATGTGAAAATATTACATTATATAGTAGTCGCCTAAATGATTGTTTAGACAAGTTTTCTAAATTTTATAATATTGTTACAAATAAGAGTTAAAAATCTAAAGTTAACATATCATCTGTTTAAAAATATATTTGCCTTTTATTACCACATTGTTTTAACTAATTTTTATTTAATAAAAAACATATAAAAAACAAAATAAACACTTATTATAATTTCTGAATCAAATACAATATTGTCTAAAATTATGTCTATTTTTATCTTCATCTAATTAAAGCCAAATAACATTTTAAAATATTAACATAAATCAATGAAAATCATAAGATATAAAATACAATTATTAACAATTGTCAATATAATACTCTCATAATCTAAAAAATTATATTTATATTTTATTAAATTTAATATTTTCTCATTGAATTAACATGCAAATAGTTTTGCAGTCAAATCAAAATAAATAAAATATTTTTTTTAGTTTATGAAAGTATTATATTAACAAATGTGACAAATAGTCTTATTAAAGATGAGTTAATCTATTAAATGACATCACATATCAAGCCATTAATCATAATACACGTGCAATGGGACGCACTGTACTTAACTTTTTTTTGATGAATTGTATGTTTTGTATATTTATAAGTTTCTACTAATGATAAGTATTAAAAAATTATAAAAAACAAATTTCTATTTTAATGAATAATTTTATCTAAAAACTTAAAATTATTGTTATGTGAAATAATTTCAAAATACTTTATTATTTGTCTTATTTTCTTATTCATTATCTATCAATTTTATATTTATTATATCAATTGACATTTATACTGAAATACTATAATTGATTTGAATTAAATATGATGTTTCAATAAAAAATAATCGACTTAATTTTTTATTATATTATTTTAAAATGTGTTATTAAAAGCATCTAAAAATTTGTTTAAAGAAATTACAATAAAAACTATAACATATTGTGAAAAATGCCATTTTTATATTTTTTTACAAAAAACAAGAAGATTTTCAAATATGACCATGATCATTTACATAATTGTTAGGCGAATATCAATGAAACAAATGCCAAATATCATGATTTTATATCATTTATAGTTATTAAATAAATTAGTTTTCAAATTTTGTTTCCTCCGCAAAGTAATTATACACTATTATACAGTATTAATACAATACTTATATCATAGTTATAAATTAAATTGAAATTTTCTAAATAATAAATAAATTACAATTAAGTTTTATTAATACTTTGTAAATAAATTAGATATAACTTATATCTTGATAGGAGGTGTGGGAGGAATAGATTTATTTAGGATTTCTATAAATCTTAATATAATTTATAAATTGCTGATTTGTTATATATATTATTAATTTTTTATTGTAGTTAAATAATTAAAATTAAAAAAATATTTGATATTATTATGTTGTTTGATAAATCTAATTTAATTTTAAATTTTATTTTATTTTCAAAATTATTTTACATTGTTTAATTTTGTACTTACATTTTGTTTTTTTATTTTGTATATATATATATATATATATATATATATATATATATATATACTGTTTATATATTACTTATACAATTAAATTTATTTAAATAAAACAATATATTCTGATAATTGAATCAATAATTTAATGTCGAAGTCATTTTATGCAATATTAACAAAAAAAGTATTAGTTAAAAAATATAAGTTTTTATACTAAAAATCAATAAAAAAATTTACATATTTATTATATTTTATGGTAAACGGTGTATTAAAGAAGATTTTTATTATTATATTATTTTACTTATATTTCTAATCAATATGTTTTAAAACAAAAAAGCTTTGACTTTATTGTTATTAAAAAAACAAAGACATTGATTAAAGAGGAGAAAGAAATACAAAAATTTCTGAATGTAAACAAAAATACTAAAAGTCTGGTAAACATAATATTATAGGAAAAAGTTATTTTTGGTAACAATACTAAACATTTTATTGAAAAATGTATTAATCAACAGGAAATTTATTGATTCAAATATTAAAGATGGTATTCATTATTATTATTATATTATTATTATTGTAGTGTATTAATTTTAATTTTATTTAGTTTTATACAAAGATTTTATTTATTTTTTAAATATATATATATATAATAAATAACTATTTAAATAAATATTTAATAATATAAAACAACATAATTATTCATAAATTTTAAATAAGATAACATTACTTTTTTTGTTAAACCAATAATTTTTTAATAATTAGTATATATATATATATATATATATATATATATATTATATATAAATAGTAACCTAATAATACATAAATGTTATAATTCTTATATTTAACTATTATATATATATATATATATATAATATAATATTTTGAAAAACATATTATTTATAATGAAATATATTTACGATTAATTATTAAAAAGATGATAAAATGAGATAAAATCAATAAAATTAAATAATATAACTGGTAATGACATAAATTATTGGTTTATAGACATTAATAATTAAATATTTATAAATTTTTCTTCAAAATAATCATCAAATGATCGAATGTATTATACAATAATTTCATATATATATGTATGTATATAATGAGCTTTACATTTATCGGATCAATGGTTGTGGAGATTTTCATAGATTATCATAAATTTATATTTGAGTTATTAGTGCTGATTATTATTATTATTACTTTTATTATTAATATTATTGATGTTGTTTTGTAATGCAAAACTTGCCGCAAATACAGTACAATTATACAGTACTCAAAATTAGTAGTAAAACACAGCGTATTTGCTCCCAATTCACATATCTATCAGACCATGGCTTACAGTTTACAGCCAAATATCTGGTTATTAAAACATTTACTGTATTATAGTTATTAAAGATTTTTTTGTGAATAACAACTTAAAAAATAGATAACACATAAACAAACTATTATTTTGTACGATATTTAACTCTAAATATTAATAACATTTATAATTAGTCAAAATATTATTATTATTGTTGTTATTATTAGAATTTTCCCCTCAAAATGAGGCACAGAATATACATTATATATAACGTTGAATGACATCAAACATATATAGAAAGCAACGGTGTCTTCATTATATCATTTATTCAATCGGACACACAATGACAGTGCAGTTATGACAGTGGACAGGGATTTCATATGTGTGTKTGTGTGTGTGTGTGTGTGTGTGTGTGTGTGTGTGTGTGTGTGTGTGTGTRTGTATGTGTTTGGTATGTTTGATGAGATGTTTTTATAAAACTACTAAAACTGAAAGGTCAACATCGATAACAACTACAAACAAATTTTTATTTTTAATATTTTTTTGTTGTGAAAAATGTCAAAATAAGTGTGTTGTTGATGTCATCAACATAACCACCAAAAATGTTATATTATATATATATATATATACGATAAAAAAGAAAACATTTGATGATTTTTTTCATTATTATTATTATCAATATATATATATATATAATATATATAAAACATCTTTTTTTTTGTTATTTAAATGTTATGTGTGAGAGACGTTTGTAAATAAGATGTTAAATATAAATAATAATAAGTAATAAATAAATTGCTTTTTTAAATATACTAAATGACTATTATATTTATGGCGTAAGAGTTCCAACAGATGAGACACCTTCACAACTGACGGTCGATGTGTGACACGACTGACAGACACACGTCAGCGCTTCCTTGTATTCATAATACCGGAGACCGGGAGGAGAGTCGGGATCGCAATGCTTGAGCCGTATTCGTCTAATTCGGGTCCTGTCCTGAATGCAAACCGGATGAAAGGATCGCTTGTATGGGAACCTCCAGTCGGCAATCTGTTGAATCATTTTAATATTTATATTATATCTCTAATTAATAAAATAAAACTTTCAATTTTAGTCTATTCCTAAAATTAAAGTAACTTTTAAAAAATATATTTAATTTAATTCTTAATTACCTAAATTACTAAAAAAATATTATAATTATAATTGGTATAGAATTAATAAACAAATAACATTTAGTTACTGTAAAATATTGTATGCTTAAATAAAAGTTATTATGAAATTTTAATTTATAATGGATAATAATTATTATTAGTCTGAAATAAGAAAATTGTAAATAATAATGTATTTCTTAGCAAATTATAAATCATATTTATTTTATTTATTATTAATTTTATTAGTTGTACTCTATTGTTTATAATAATAAAATACAATAATTGCATATTATAATATATTTACAAACGTGTGTGCATTAAATATTCATTTTCGGAAATAAATATAAACACTAATGTGATAATAGTTGTCATTTAAAATGTAATAAAGTATAACAATATTTGATTAAATTTTAGATTATTGTTATACATCCTGAACTTCAATATATTATGCAATTGATTGCATTTGAAAATGTTATTTTGTTATAGAATTTTAAAAAATTATATTAGATGTTTTAATTCATAAATTATTAAATGTTTGATTTTTAAACTAATTATAGATAAGTGTAAAAATTTTATTACTAAGATATTTTTATTATATAATTATAGATAACAATAAAGTATAATATCTTAATGTTTTTATATTGTACCGGTATATGTTAGATATGCTTTAAGACTCAAAAATTGCTTTTAAGGGAAATAATAAAATAAATATAATTCTCGTATAAAATTTATACCCATTGGTGAGACCCTAAAGACATAATAACTGAATTAAATTAGCCAAACATTAATCCAATATTTTTCGCTATAATAATTTGTTATTAACAATATATATAAATATTTTTATTTTATTTTGATAACAATTGTTGGCAAAATTTTTTTGAACATGCCAAATTACTAAAAAAATTTTAGCAAATAATAGCGGATATAAAATCGATTTTAATTATACAATGAGTACTATATTTTGAAGAATGAAAAAATCCTATTTTTATAAATTTGTATTATTTCAATATATTAAATATTTCAATTGATAAAATTAAATTTTTCTCAATTATGTTTAATAACAACTAAATAATGTTAGTTGTATAATAAACTAAAACTAAAACTTTTATATTGATATATTTTACAACAATATAGAGTACATGTAACCAAACATATGATTCACAAATTATTGACATATACTGTATGGAAGGCATAAAAAAATTGATTGAATAAGAAAAATATAATAATAAGATTTCATACAAAATCACTAATGCATTCCCCAGGTATTCATCACTTGAGGCACTCCATAGTTATAATGATTACAAAATAACTTAATTATCAGACTTATACAAACAATGTACAGTATATACAATTTATTGTATAAATTTATTTGAATTTTTTATGATATACCGGTAATGATAAAAATAAATCAAAATATCAGGTGTTATTATGTTAATACATGCAAAGATGCAAATGCAAGATAAAAGTAATCTCTAAAAAACAGTGATAGTATTGAATATGGTGTGGGAGATACAGTATTAGTCCAATCTTAAGACTCACTCCAATAGCATCACTACTTGTTTTTTTGTGAACCAAAATATAAGTAATCTTAATGTGTGTTAAGCTAATGACACTAATGGTGAAGACATCGGCTATTTATTAATAATCATATTAGCGATAAGTGATAATAAACATAACGTAAATGTAAATGTTAAACTTATTTATATGATATATTGTACTGTATTTATTGAATATTAAAGCTTATATATCTAATTTTTATTAAAGACCAATAAATGTCAAATATGATATATTTATCTTTTCTATTTATTTACATTTTTACAAAAAAAAATCCTAATATAATAAACCAAAATTTGTGTTTTTAACAAAATTATTAATAAAATTATATGAGTATATTTAGCAAATTGAACGTGTATATAGTTATATAATACTAAATATAGCATAAAGGTAATATTGATAATTAGTTTAGTTTATTTGGAATGTACACAAAATTTTCTAGAATTGTAACTAATTAATTGAAATTTAATAAAATTAATATATATTTATTATATACAATGTTGTACTTAAAATAGTCGCAACTAAAGTCATATGACAAATATAGTCAAAAATTGTAATTTAATAGACATAAAAGCTTTTTTTAAAAAAATTAATAATTTATTTCCTAGAAATTTGTTAAATTCTGTATTATAGGGTTGTATTCATATTTGATAACAAATATATAGTATTTATATTTACTGTACTAATATATTGTACTACATATATATATATATATATAACATGCAATACAATAACATGTAGTATAGAGCATATATAATAGATAAAAGTATTGTATGCCTCACCTCTCCGGAGTCACACCGACCCCAACAGGACATAGCGGTGATGTATTCCCAGCACTGGCGACCACTCGAGTCGGTTCGGGTGGCTTTGAATGTATACTCCCGTCGGTGGCATTCAAGTGTTTGTCGCGAATTGATAATTGGTTTGACTATATCCTTGTCTACTGTTGATAATTCATACGTGTAATGACAGCAAACCGTTATCCATATAACTATTGTTGGTATTAATATTTGGTTGTATTTTAACAACATTATTATTAGTATTATTATTATTGTCTTTTTGTGAGTATGTAATCTAAGTATATGTAAAGTTGATGTATATTAGCACAGGTAGTAGTTTTCCTGATATTTATTTCTTTTTTCCCTTAGTTTTTCATCCAGTTTGTACACATTGTGTACCCAAACTTCACGTCCAAACCGATATATGGCTGTAAATAAAGACAATTATTATTATTTTCAGTTTTGTGTTGTGTGTGTGTGTGTAATGTAAATAAAAATAACTATATTAATAAAATATGACTTTAAGTGACACATCTTGAGTGCACTTTCTCTAGACATTCACATATATATAATTTATAAACAGTATATAATAATACTGTATTTAGTTTATTGAATAAAATAATAGCAAAACATGACAAATGGTTAGCACATTATGTGTTTTGTCACTACAATTAGTTATTCACAACTATTGAAAGATAGTTTCAATCTTTAAGCGTAAACATACTATATATACAAAGTTATGTATTGTGTGTATGTATTGTGTGTGTCTAATGTGATGTATGTAAACGATGCGAAAAAAAGTTATCTCCTCAGAGATATTCACATGTTTTTCATCTACTGTTTCATTGTTTTCTCATATATTTCATGAATTGTAATCATAGCCCCAAAAATGTTGGGCTATTTTAATATAAACTTATGCTTATTATGTCATTTGTATGCGATTTACATTACTTAAAGTCACAATTTTTTGGTACTCAACAGATAAAAACAGATTTAACACTCATATATACGGTATATATTGCTATTAATATTACAGTCCTAATAAAAATGTACGTCAATAGTGTCTATCGATTATACCTTAAATACAAAGTAGTTTTGCAATAGTTTTTTGAACTCAATAACAATATAGTCGAAAAAATACAGAATTATGTGTACAAATATATGTTAAACTATAATATTTGCAAAACAACTTCAAATGTAAATTTAATAAAACAATTGTTTTGTCGAATGAATTTTAAGTTATCATAAATAAATGCAATTTAATCTTATTTGAGCTTTTATTTCACGTATTAAATCAAATTATTGTTTTGCTTAAAAAACTAGTTATTATTTATATTATTATTATTTATTATTATTGTTATTATTATAAAAAGTCAAAAATTAACTTTCATATTATAAAAACTATTTTGTATAATATATAGGTAAAGGTATGGGTACTTTTAAAAACAGATTAAAAAATGATAAATGTAAATAAATGAATAGAGAAATCAATAGTAAAATAGTTATAAACTTATTACATAAAACAAATATTTTACTACAAATCAAGTTTACTATTAAATTAAATTCAAATTTTTATTAAACTGTTGTTTTTCTATTTATTTTATCTTTATAATAATGTTATATAATTATAAATGTGTCATAAATATATTAAGTTCATCTTTGATAAATTCACTTGGTAATTTTAAGTATTTATAGTATATTATTTTGATTATTTATTCACCAATTATGTTTAATGATAATCATTGAAAAATAAGTACTAAACTTTTTTTTAAATAAAATTATTTGAATAAAATGTTCAATTTATTTTATATTAAAGATAATTAAATATAATTATATAAATTATAATGTACTTAAATGTAAGATAATTTTATTATAAATTATTTATGGTTATAATGTAAAATATAATTTAGTTCAAAATTTAGTAAAATAATGTTTATGATATATCTCGTTGTAATTATTAGCTTTTAAAATAAGATATAAGATTATTAGATTTTATACAGTTTAATGCATATATGTATGCATTCAATATATATCTAATACAATAATTTTTGTAAATATTTATAAATATTTTACGTCATATATCATTTAATTAAAATTTTAAAATTGATATACAAGTAATTTACTTCAACTTATAGGTAATCAGCCCCAGGTTGTAATGTCAAAAATCTTTAAATTTATTGAAAGTTTAATAAAATTTAAAATGTTTTTCAAAACAATTTTAATTTTTAGAAATAATTATTTAAATGATCTTATTTTTTAAGTATGAACTTTAATTATCAAAAGAATACTTATTATTAAAACTATTAATTAACTCAAAATTATTAATTAAAACATTACTATTACTATTATTTTTATAAAAAAATGTCACGTTTATTTAATTATTTTGTTTTATCTATAATATATATATATATTATTGTTTTTAGGATAATTGAAAACTTTAATGTAAATTGCAATGAAAACTCTTAAACATTACTTTAATGAAAAWAGTATTTATTATATCGACATTTATTATATAAAATTAATAACTAAAATACCGGTATTAATAGTGAAGCAATAATGATAATGTTGATATAGTATTATTAAAAAATAAATGTTTTCAAAAGATTTTTATTTATTATCTTATAAAAATAACTCTAATAGATATTACTATATTTATATTTCAATAAAATATTTATTTTGGATATTATACTACAGTTTATTACTTATTTTGTTATTACTATCACTACTGAGAAATGCAAAAACATGTTTTATTAATGTTAACATATAAAATATTATTCTGTTTAAAATTTATTATTTTTAAAAATAAACAATTTGTTTTTATTAAATATATGTTGACTGAATACAAAAAAAATATTCAAATAATCTACATAAGAACTTGTCATATTAAAAATTTATTTATATTGTGAATGTTCATGGTAAAACCAATATGAAAAACTACAATAAAAATATTTAAAAAATTTTGTTTAAAATTTTCATTATAATTATTTGGCAATTTAATCCAAATTAATTAAAGTTATATATAAAATTTTAAACAAAATTTTTTAATTTTTTAAAATTTGTCATATATTTTATATAATGATCTAAATTTATCGATTATTTATAAAATTTTAGAAATACCATTATTTTGCACATTTATGTATATGTATTAATTTAAATTTAAAATTCATAAGTAATTATTATTAATTTAAACCATGATAGTATTCAGTTTTCATTTTTTGTTAATAATTTTTTCATTACTTTTTATTTTAATAATGAATAAAAACAGGTATTAAATTAATTAAATTAAAATTGTCAATGTAGTTTAGTAAATTTACATATAATATCATATAATGCTTTAAATATTAATTATATTAATAAAAAACAAATTGTATTTTTTATTTGTCAATTACTTTCTATATATATTTACTTTTGTAAAATAATATATAAGTTGTTAATACGACAAATCCATTTCTTAACAATTATATGTTATGAGTCTCTTAAGAGATTTCACTCAAATTTACTATTTTTTTCAAAACTACATTTAAGTTTAATATAATATGTAGTTTTGTCGTGTATTTTAAATTATAGAACTTTGTTATATCATTGTTAATGTTTGTCTCAACATAATTGACATTTAATTTGAAAAAACTTCAAACTATAATATTTGTTGGCATTTGAGTCAACTATTTTTATTATTTTTTTAGTCTATCATTCTTTGGGCTATAATTGTTTTGTTGACAATTGAGAAGACATGTAAAATTAATTTGATTTTTTTAATACAACAATTTTTTTTAATAAAAAACAATTCATCATTTTTAGTAATAATATATATATATATATACAATATAATTTAATTTGCTTATTAATGATTTATGAATTGTATAACATATTACATAATTACATATACAGTATATAAACAAATTTTTTAAAAATATTTTATTAATATTTAAGTTTATTGCTATAAGTTAGTATAAAAATTGATAAATTAGTTATATATTTTTTATTACTAAAATATTTTATTTATTAATGTTTTAATTTGTAATTACATTATAAAATATCTAACAAATATTGTTAATACAATTAGTAATTCATTGAAAATTGAGAAAAATTGCACTAAACTAACAAAAATAATAATTTACTATTTAATGGTTTTATTATATAGTGAATGAATTCCCGAGTGATACCCAAGTCTATCAATGTTTAAGTACTTATTTTGTTCTTTAAATATATTTTGTTAACAAAAAAAATTGAGTAAAACTTTATATAATTAGAAACACCTCTTTGTGTGATTGCTATTGAAATAAACTTACTTTCAACACAAAATCAAAATTAGGTTTTATAGCAATCAGTGAAAGAAACTTATTTTAATTATAACATATTATTTACAAACAATGCTTTAGTAAACAAATTTTTATATAATTAACAAATTTTTATATAATTAACAATAACTAATTTTTATATATCTGTTAAAGTAATTCTTACAGATATTGAATAATTAATTTGTAATATAAATTAATAAATATATTTACTAGTTAATGAAAAATTGTTTATATAATGTATAATGTTTGTGTAATGTTTGTTTTATTTAGATTAATGAAATAAAATTAATGATATTAAAGCATAAATTAATATCTAAATTAAGAATTAGTTTGCGGTTGTTTTTTGCAAATTGAATAAAATTGAATAAAATTTATGTAATAAATCTATATATAATGAGACAATTAATAATTTTATTGTATTTATTTATATTTGTGCTCAATATCTATATTAATGATTTGATGATATACAGCTAAAAATATTTTTAATTAATATAAGACTATTAAGAAAATTTTGTTCGTCAAAACAGTTTTATTATTATATAATTAAACAATTAATATACAAATAATAATCTCTAACTTCTCTATAGTAACCAATAATATGAGTTTTTTTTAATACAAAATGTATATGTTATATGATTTTATTAATATTAATCTATTAAAATCTATATATAAATACAGTATATATATATATATTATTAAAACATACAATATTTATAGAATAAGCATAACTATATTAATTTATTAAAATATAAATTACATTGAATTTAATGGGTGTTTAACAAATAAAAATTTGCATAAAATATAAAAGTAAATTTCTCTCAATTTAAGTCATTTTTATACATATAAAGCTTTATTTTTAAGCTTTTGTTAATAAAATAAAAATGGTGGTTTTATTTTAAAAAACAGTTTTACTTTCTTAATACCAATATCATATTATTTATTATATCATACATTATTTACAATTTAAATACAATTTAATTTAATTATGAAATTTATTCAATTAAGTTTGATTTTATTAATTTATAAATAACAATTTCTAATCATTTATTCATTATGTATATAATTAGATATAATTAGATTATTTATGTTAACATTAATATTAGATTATTTTGTTATTATTAAGATTATTATTAAAATTTAATAAAAAAAATTCATATTATATATTTTKTAATTAATAACAACAAAAGTTATTACTAAATTATGTTTAATACTGTTCAAACAAACTATGAACGCAATAAATAATAACATATTATTAAATACATTGATTTTTTGTAAACMYTATGTCTTACATTTTGTTTATTGTTATAAAATTTATATATTTACCAAACATTAAATTCTATTCAACTTTCACATACACTTTTCAAGCTTTTACATACACATACACATACACATACACATACACATACACATACACATACACATACACATACACATACACATACACATACACATACACATACACATACACATACACATACACATACACATACACATACACATACACATACACATACACATACACATACACATACACATACACATACACATACACATACACATACACATACACATACACATACACATACACATACACATACACATACACATACACATACACATACACATACACATACACATACACATACACATACACACATACACATACACATACACATACACATACACATACACATACACATACACATACACATACACATACACATACACATACACATACACATACATTAAAATATAGTTGTTAGAGATATTTAATATACATTTCAAAATACATATAAAATATAATGCATTGAATTACTGTAGAACTTATAAACAATTCAAAATTGAACCAAACATTAAAACCAAAATCGATTTTAAAAATAATTAGATAATTACAAAAGTATTTTAATTGTTTAATATATAATCAACAAAAAACTAAATTATTTTCAAACTTAATTTAAACTGTTTATATTTAATTTACTTACATTGTTATCAGCTAAAAACACAATGTTTTTTTTAATAAACCAAATTTTAAATCATTAGTTACTTACTATTGAAAGTTAAATTTTTGTTGAACTAAGTAAATATCGAGTTTCTCAGTGTAAACTATATATATACTGTATATAATAACTAAATTAATTATTTTAATTTTATCAATTTGTATACATATATAATATTAACTAAATTTTATTTTACATGTAACATGTCATTAATTATCACAGTTAATTCAAATTATAATATAATTGCTTATTTATAATTATATTAGTAATTAAATAAAAAACACCAATCATATTAAATATGATCATATTAAATAACTGTAAAAATATAGTAATTTACAATTGATATACAAATTCAGTTGACTTTTATAGACTTTGATAGACGTATACATTGATGTGTGGGAGTGTATGAGTCAATAGATAAGTATTTTAAACATTTATACACAAGTATTCGTTTGAAGCTTTAAGTTAGATATAAATAAAATTAATAATTTATTTCAATATAATAACTAATTATTATTTTACGCTTTAATTATAAATATTATATTTATAATGTCGTTAGATATATTATATTAATAATACTGAATAAATAAATATTACTAAATATATAGGTGATTATAAATTTTATTTTTGAAATATTTTATATTAATAAAGTTTATAATGAATTTATTAATAGTTAATTTCTGAAAGTTTTATAATAATTATAACTATTGACATTTCCTCTATTATGCCTATAAACTTAAGATTAATATTTAAAATACATAATTATTTATATTCTATTGATATTTTTTTATCTAGATAAAATGTTAATTTAAAAAAAAAATAAACTATGATAAGTAACTTTAATACCATGAACAATGTATATTGTGTATTAATATTTTTAAAAAGTTAAATATTTTAAATTTAAAAAAATGTATTTATAGTACAATATTTATTATATTATATTATTATTTAAATCAATAAATCTTAGACATAATAAAATTTGTATAAAATGTGTAAATGATAAGCAAATGACAAATCAATTTTACTTTATAGTATTAATAATGTTTTATTATTTGTATGTACATTATAGGCGCTATTGTGGTTAACCATTATATTTGTTGCACCACTTTTTGGCCGATGATTTATATTGTATTTCACGTCACAATCGGTTCGTTACGTCAAACAACAAAACTTTTTATCTTTTAAATCATACAATTCATTGAATTTTAAGATTTGTATAGAAATTTAAATAAACAATAAGAGTCTAAACAAAAATCATCAATTTATTCGTTGCATATTTTTTTTAATTTTATTGGTCAAAGTTCACTACTACATGAATTTTAAACATTATTACAAAATAGTTATTTTTAGATTTAAATACTATAATAAATTCATAATTTAAAATTTCTTATATATTAAATACTGTATATAAAATTTAAATATTATATGTACTGTATATGAATATTTTCATGAAAGTTTTTTGTCGTTGTTTTAAATAAATGATTGTTTTTAATCAAATAGCTTTTTCAATGAGCTAACAATAACTTACAGTAACCTAACTTTAAATTTTACAATGATTTGCAAATATTAAGATAAATGAATTAAATATAACAAATAATAATAAACTGTCGACCAGTTTAGGACATTGACAAATGAGTTCAAATAAATACATATTAAAAATAATTCATATATATATATATATATATATATATATATCATTTGAGATTGTTTTTGTCATATTATTAAAGATTTCTTTTATAAATTGATATATTTTATGATTTTATATTATAATTAACTACAGGTATATCATAAAATTTGTCATTTTTATAATATTAATTTATATCATTTAAATATATTAAATTTATATTAATGTATTAAATTTTTTTATTACTTTCAGTAACTATTATAAAACAGTTAGCAACTATAAATATATAAAATATGAAATGTTTGTATTTTAAACAATTTATTTCATAATCTTAGAAAAAATTGCACAAAATAATGATATTGTTTTCAGTTGAAAATAAGTCATACAAATAATTTCATATTACGTTTACAAATGAAATCTTACAAAAATATAAGTAAAAAAATAAATTATAAATTTATAAATTATAAATAAAAAAAACTTCATTAAAAATATCTTAAATGCGGTAAATAACTTATATTTTTATACAAATACACAATATTTAATATTAAATAGTTAGAAATATACTTATAAAATGYCAATTACTTACGTAATAAAAATATATTGAATTYAACAATAAATTTATTGAGTTTATTATTAATCTATTGATAAATTGATTTATATTTACCTAGTTTTAAAATTAATTATAGATTAAATGTATATGTATTTTACTAATAATAGCAATTATTGTATATATTTTATACTGTATAATAAGTAATTATTTTTATTGTAAATTATCAATATATATATATATATATATATATAATTAATTATGTAAAAAATAACATTAAATTTATTTATAGTTTAAAATATATTAAAAATATAAAAATAAATGTCCTCATTATTAATAATAATAATAAATAAGTAACTCTTGTTAAGAAAATTAATCAATAATATTATGAAAACAATTTCAACATTGAAACAATAATATAAATTAAAATATTTTTTTTGTAAATAAAAATGTAATTTTTATATTTACACAAAAATGTTAAACTTAACTTACTTTGTTTTTATTAGTTTAAACGTCGATCAACTGTTTTGAGTCCAGAGTTATACCAATAAATTTTCAATGAAATAATTATATTTTCATGAATCAACTTATTTAAAAAAAAATCAATTGATTATATGTAAAGTCAGTGTAATTTAAATTATTATTTAGTAAATAGTTTTCTTTAGTTTAATAGTGTTTGATGTGATAGATGTGCTAATGATATGATCTATAGTACACCTTTCGGTTAGAAAAAGTATGCCTTTAGTCTAACGTCTCATTGGTTTACCTGCACTCCCACACAACACACACGTCTAACGCAATCATAATATATTGTATTAAAAACTATCCGTATTTGAGACCAACATATCGGGCCATTACTACTATCTGGTGATCACTCGTGTTATTAAACAAATGTTTGAACAGTTAGTAATATATTTAGAGATCAATAAAATTGTTAAGCATATCAACTCCAGATGATAACACTGTCGCAAAAAATGTTTTAACTGTATAAATAAATTTCAAAAATAATAAATTATCAATTTTTCTTAAATCTAGTAAAATTTATAATATTAAGTATTTTATTTTGTATTTTATTATAGAAACTACTTTTTAAAAATATATATCCTAAAAATTCCTATATTTAAACCTAATATAAGCTAATGCCGTATATACTGTATATTTGTTATAAGGTATTGTACAGTATATCAAAAAAAGTATTGATATTATAGTAATAAAGTATTATACAGTATATAGTATTCAAAGTAATGTCAATAGATTTTTTTAGTCTATTATTTATAATATAAAACTTGAAGTTTGACATTATTTTATATACTAGTATTAACTATAACAATGTCTAGTCAAATAAATATTTTACAATTTACAGTCAGTATATTTAGTATAAAAAATATTTTTTTTTGAAACAAAATATTTTTCAATACTATAGATATTATGATATTAATATATTAAATATAATCTATAGTTATTTTTATTAAAAATATCTTTCAAGCACCAATTATAAATTATTATAATTGATGCTTAAATAGTAGAATTTAGTATAATAGTATAAATTTATTAATAAAATTATTATATAGTATAATATTTGTAATGTATTATAATAAAAATTTTAACAAAAATTAGTTTTAACATTTTTAAACATACGTAATTTTTTAATTATTAACTGAGTTATTTAAAAAATGTCAATATATTATAAAGTCAAAATCTAATTATTTTTAAGTATGCAACAATTATGTATATTGTATATATATATATATATATATAAATAATATTTTATGTAAAATTTATACAAAATTGTATTTAAAAATATTAATACAAATAATAATTTCATTAAATGTGTAAACATATCATCTGCATCATCAAAATTAAATAAATATATTATTACATCAATGATAATAATTATGTTAAAAGTTATTTTACAAATATATAAATTACTAAAATATATTTATATATATATATAATTTATTTAAGTACTAAAAATATTTTTTTTGCAAGCGATATTATTTATTTATGCGTACACCATGTTTTTGGTTAATTATTTGTAAATTTTAGTGTATAATAAATACTTATAACTTATGTAATATACTGTATTCACATTATTATTACATATAATCTAAAAAGTCTTTAAAAGTATATTATATCATATAAATAATAAATGACTTTATTTTAAATTATTTTATTTTAATAAATCGTTAATTACAATTTATAATTTTAAAAGATGACATTTTGTAACATAACTTGTTTTATATTCTACAATATTTACTATATATTGACTATAGATCTCAACAACAAAATATATTTAGATTTAATTTAATTTTGTGAACTTTAATTGTATAATATATTTAGATAATATATAATTTATATCAATTGATGATCTCTAAATTTATTTTTAAATACATAAATACCTAAATTTATGTCTTAATTATATACAAAATGTTTATATTGTATATAATTATTTAGATTTTATTTAAAAATTTTTATTTTAAATATTTCTATATTTTACTTAATTATAATATAATTTAATACTCTGGTATGAAATTATAATTTTCATTATCTCTTTTAATGAAATTAGAAATTTTATAGATTTATTATATTTAATTATTTTAATTATTTAATAAAACATTATCTGATATTAATATGTTTATCAAACACTGTTTATGTCAAGAACTCATCGATAAAATAAAGTCTGGGTTTATCTAAAATACGTTTTTGTGTGTAAATCCATAGCAATTAATATTTAATGACTAACCGTTTTCTTATATAACTTACAAACAAAGATAAAAACAATTATTACAAAAATTACTTTTTCTAATAGTAAGACATTTATACTCTTAGATAAAGAGTGATATAAAAGACAACACTTTGATATTTGCAATCAGAGAGAGAAAGAGAGTTAATCTGATTGACTGAGCGTTAGTATCCATGGTTTACATGAGTGATGGACTTTTAATCCGTGCCATTCAGTAGTCACACAGTAGGCGACTCTAAAACTGTAAGACATTTCTATTACTGATACCTACACTAATCCATGTGAATATGACATCGGGTCTAAACATTTTCAAAATATTAACTTATGTATATATTTTATATATATATATATATATAACCAATTACAATGACTAACCAAAACACCTAAAAGTGATTTTTTTATAATGTTACATTTATAATGTCTATAAATAGTCAAAACTGACACAATAAGCAATTGTGTGCCACTTATTTAAAAAACTAATATTATGAGTGCAAATATCTGACATTCATTATATAACGCATAACTCATATTAATATATAAAATGTTTTTATTATTTGTTGTATATAAAAAATTATTGTTGTTATTCTGTAAACATTCATATAAACTGCATTATAGACTAGAATTTAATATTTAATTTCTATCTATAACTCTCTTATTAGTTTTGATGTTATTAAAATGTAATACAAATGATAAAAATTTAATAACATTCTGTATATACACAATACTTGTATTTTCAAAATAAAAATTACTATTTTTGTTTTAAATCAATTTTTTGTGACAAATTTCTTTGATTACCACTTAAGGCTCATCATATAAACCAACTATAATAAAAAAATTGTATTACAAACACAATTGTATTTATCGCTTTATCACTATTAATAAATATTGTTCACAATAAATATAATAATAAAAAACTAAAATGTGTATAAAAATTTAGGACATAAGACCCATAGGGAATGTCAATCTTATTGGTGCTCATAATGTGCCCCAAGAATTAAGTAATACATTTAATATATTTATTTTTATAGTTTTAATAATATATATTTCGTATAAAAATATTATTAAATTATTGAGTATTTGTATTATAGATAAATAGTTTATTTTAATTATTACAAATTT
This sequence comes from Oppia nitens, assembly GCF_028296485.1. Taxonomy (NCBI): domain Eukaryota; kingdom Metazoa; phylum Arthropoda; class Arachnida; order Sarcoptiformes; family Oppiidae; genus Oppia; species Oppia nitens. Next base: position 3,737,713 of record NW_026533199.1, read on the forward strand.
AAACATTTCTTTTGTCTCGTTAACTGTGTTGTCAATATTATAATAAATATTTAAAGAATTGGTTTTTATATTAATATAAACATATTATGTGTGTGTGTGTGTTAAGTATGAAATATTTCTATACAGGATTAAAATGCATGACAATTGACGCTAAAGTATAATATTATACTAAAATATAATATATTTTACTATATGTACTGTTTATACATATTCTGTATATACTGTATATGAATAAGAAATACACACACATTATACTGTATGTGACATATAATATATATGGTATTTATAGTGTATTATATAGTATACATATTAATAGTATATACAAGTAAAATACAAGTATACTCAATATTCTTATATAACTTAGTATTCATAAATAAACTTTATATACTGTATATATTGTATGTATAAATAAATTTTAAAAATCTTTTTAATACAAATAGCATTAAAAATGCACATAACTGGTAGTGTTTAACATATACTGTGTGTATACGTATTGTTGTATATTCTTTCATAATAGTATAGCTGTAATAATAATTTTGTATTTTTATACAATATTGATGTTCACCCACAGAAAAAAAACTTACAGCAAAGGTTATAACAAAAACAAAAATAAATGAATAATATAATAATAATAATATAAGATAATAAAAGTGGTGATAAAAACAAAACAAAAAAAAATCAGTGAAACTCTTAATCGTCACGAATTGTCTCACCATTTCTCTCATCAAATCTTATATCATATCATATAATAAGATATTATTATTAAGAAAGTGTGATTTTAAGACATCAAAATTGTTTTTGTGATTACATATTATACAGTATAATACATATATGACTATTCATTCTTATCTATAATATTTATCTTTCATTATAAGTATCACATATATGAAGTAAATGATATATAATATTAGATAATTAAAAAAGTTTCAGTGATAATAAATTATATTGAAAATGTCGGCCTATAATAATCTCAATTATTACCTCTAATAATCAAATAATAAAGTGTATGAAGAGTTATTGCTATTGTTATTACAATATTAATATTGTTATTATTATTATATAAATTGTGAATATTGTGATATTTCAATCAATTACAAATTAAATTGCATTACTAATAGTTACAAATCAGAAAAGTAATAAATTTTGCAAATATAAATATATAGTATATAGTTGTTAACAAAATGTTATGACAAATATTTTATGGACAATAATTATTTTAATAATTTTAATGGATTTTTACTAGAAAAAGGAAATCATCTAAAAAACTTATTAAACAAATTGTATTCATATATTTATATGCTTTGAAGGACCATATTGTAGGCGTCCCTTCAATAAGTCATTAATAATAACAACATTACTGGTCTTTTTTTAATGTTTTTGTATCGCATTGTTTTAATACAATATATATATATATATTTCTTTTTTATTTATAGTATATAATCTATAATTTATACTAAAAAAAGTAATATTATATGATATAAATTTTTGATAAATTTTATTTCACATACTGTAGTTATGTATTTTGAAAAATAGTTACGTAATAATGATTCTTATAGTAAAAAATAATATTTTATAAATTGAATAATAAATTAAAAGTTAAGATAAAATATTATAAAAATTTTAAGAACTACCATTTTGATGATATATATAATAAAGTATATACATTAATTTAATTAAAAAATTAAATATTAAGATATAAGCCTTATAATTTAATAAAACTATAAACCATAAAAGTGTTTTAAAAAAAGCAACGATCATGCAATACATTACTATTTTTGACTAAATATATAATATATTAATTTATGTTAATAATGTTATTAAATGAATATAAATGTTGATAATGTTAATCAATTGTATTATATTAATAATAAAATATATTTCTAGAACCTTGAGATTCTACATTACAGTTATAAGTTATTTTTATTATTATTTCTATACTAAAATGTAATAATGTAAATACTTTTCTTATATAATGTAAATTTATAACTAAATAACAGTATATTTTTTTCRTATTAATTTTTAACTCACGTTTCAATTTGTAACAAAAGATATTTTTGTTTTGTTTTTTCTTTACGTCTTTTTTGGTTTTTTTAATTTATCAGATAATGTAAGTATAAATTTTTAAAACATATTACTAATTTGCTGTAAAATTTATTATAAAAAAATTACTTTATATGAAAAAAGATTAGCTAATGTTATACTTCTATAATAATATTAATTATTATTATAATTATTATATAACACCCTAAAAATGTTATGAAATTTAATTTAGTTATTTTTACAAAGTTGTCTTACATTAAACTACTTTATAAATAATAAAGTTGAAACAATTTCCTTTTTGTTTTTTATGAATATGATATAAATTTCAGTTACAATTTATTTTTATATATATATATTATGATTTTAGTCAAATATAAAGGTAAATACATTTAATGATTGATTTTGTATTTTGCAAATAAATTTTATTTTTTATTTACTCAACAGAAATATTGAGTTATTTGTCGCACAATATATAAGTTGATGAAGTGTTTATCATAAAAATGTTTTGATTTAGTTGATTAAAATCAATATTATTATTAATGAATAGGAAATCATAGATAAAATGTTTGAATAGATAGTTATGTAAAGTTAGAGTAAAAAACAATAATAAATTGTAGGATAACCGTCAAAATGTTATTAAATCTCATCAAATAAAGTGCATTACATTGTAATCATTAATTGATTGTAACCGTTGGCCAAACATCTATGTAATGCTTGTACTTATAATTAGCTGAAAGAAATTTAGCAAAAATAACATTAATTCTAAATCAACAGTCAAATCATTTTTGTTTATATATATATATAATAATAATAATAATAATAGCATTTTTGATGGTTTATCTCATTCATTATTTTCCAGCAATTATTACAATATATTTACAGTATCTTAATTGTTTACTTCATCAACTATTATAAATCATAATAAACATTTAAGTTTATTATCATAAAAATCTCTTTGTATTTGATAGGAAAACTATGATTTTTAATTATAATAATTGATATCAGTTGACAACAGATCTAATTTAACACAAATACAAATAAACTGATATCAATTGTATGTAAAATTTTAACATTTTTATTATTATGTACTGTAATTTGATATGAAATAATTTTTTTAATTTAAGTTTTCAGAATTTTATAATAAAATTAAAAAAGAAACATGTTGCTAAGATAAAATAGTAAATTGTTATTAAATTCATAAAATAATTTTGAAAATCCAATGTCTATTGATTATTGTAAATGAATAATTAAGCAAAAGTAAATTACTTTTAATTTTGGGAATTGACTTTAATATATATTCATTAAAATAATATTTCCCAGAATATCAATATATGTATAATTATATATATATATACCACAAGAATAATTAATGACATTATTGCATACAAAGTATATTTTTGGTATTAATTTATAAAATCAAGTATAAGTTTATATTGAATGCTTATATTATAATAATAGAAAATAATTGTAACAATAAATTCACTTTGTTTTGTTGTCTAATTTTATTTGCTTTATTTCATTTCTATGGCTAATAAAAAACACAACCGTTGTAATAATCACATACACTTACTTACTTACTTACWTACACACACACACACACACACACACACACACACACACACACACACACACACACACACACACACACACACACACACACACACACACACACACACACACACACACACACACACACACACACACACACACACACACACACACACACACACACACACACACAWACATACATACATACATATATATATATATATCTGTATATTTATACAGACACACACACGACGTAAAAACCAATAAATTGTACAACACTTGTATTATAACAAATAAATACTAATGAATTAAAAGTCTTTAACTAAATGAACGGATATTGAGTTTTACTCTAAAAACAATGTTTCGGAAAAAGACTTTTTGTTTGTTTGCAATCAATGTATGTCTTGAGTCCCGTTAATAATAATACTGATTCTTGCATTACATTTAAAGAGTAACAAAGCGTTCAATTGTTTTGATTATTTCTTTTATTCAATTAACTAACGAATCCATTGAAGTGTTGTTAGAGTACGTGATTAAGTAAAACTAAATAGTTTGGCCACAAATCAGGTGTCCAACCCTTCATTACACAATGGGATCCGATTTGCTTGTATTGTATGAAAATTGTTAGACAATGTAGGCGTTGAGCCGCTTATAAGTGAGATTATAGATATAGATTAAATGAGAAGATAAACTTTCATTGCTATTACTTGTATGTTGTATATCAATACCATTGACATTGTAATTGTATGCCATTGGCATCAACAGTATTACACTGTATGTGTTGTATCGGTGCACATGTGCGCTGTCTTAGACTTACCGACACTACCAGTGCTCCCAATTTCATAGCACAGACCTGTTATGAGATGTTGCAGTAAATTTTTATTCGGGGTTTGCGCTAAACATTCAGACCTTACCACTGCATACAAACACATATATATCTCACATATCATTGAAAATAGTTATCAGAATAAGTCACATACAAAAAGCTATATCTTGTATCGCTATTATAGTGTTTTTTGTTAGCACAGAGACATATCATAAGTTATTTATATATATATATATATATATACACTTCTATAGCAGTCGTTTATATAATAATAGGTAAAAGTTATATAATCAACAAACAAAATATTATAATAAAACCCAGTTTTGAATTGTCGAGTAAAGAATATTCTGTTAAGAATCTCAAGTTAAGTGAAACTTTTTTTAAGAAAAAGTCTTATTTTAATATATATAAGATCTAAATCATTGGCAAATTTTAAATTTGTTTTACCGGTTGATATATATATATATATATATATTTAAGTAAATATTTAAAAGAAAATAACAGTTATTACAGCAATGAAAATGTTGCTCCGGGCCTCACACGTCAATGTTATTGTATTTGTCTTGTTTGGTCTGACCCGAGGCGCATATCTTATCGACTTTTCTCATGTTTTGCACCGAAATTTGGCAAATGTTAAACGCGAGGGTAAGTCATAGCAAACTATTAAACGATTTTTTCTGTGTTTGTATTTCTTTAGTATTTATTATTCATTATTTTCAATGCCTTTTTTGATAAAAACAAACAATTTTTTCTATAAATATAAATCAATAGCGTTAATACCTAAAATAAATAATTAAACAAAATAAATAAATTTACAAATATAATTTTATGATATATATATATATAACTAAAAGATTGTACAGTAATTGTATAACTATAATTATATATTTAAATTCATTATATTATTATACAAGTACACTATATAGTGTATTAATTTATTAATTAAAATAAAATTTTAATTGTCACTTCAATACTTATATAATAGATTTTAAGTATAATGTTTATGAATTGAAATTGATTTGACGTTAAATAAAACAATCTGAAGTATATCTATTCTAACATAAAATATTATTATGAAAATAACTATATTTTAATATACGTAATACTATTGATGAACTTTATATATTTTAATTATTTATGCTAAATTAATTACATAAGTTGAATATATTTTCAAACACTTGAGTAAATTAAATATTTTATGGACAGTAATTAATAATATTCTTAATACTTATAATATTTAAAAAGTTTTCAATATGTTTCATTTTATTATAATTATTTTTGACGTTAATTTTACAAATAATTTTTTTAAAAGATAAAGTTTAATATTATTTTCTTGACTATCTTTGAAAAAGTAGTTGTGTGAAAACTTATTTAATATCATCAGATATAGTAGTTTTAGACTATATTTCATAACATATAATGCAAAGTATATATAAATACAAATTAAGTTAAAAATTTTATGATAGCTTTGAGAGTCGGAAGAAAATATAAAGAATATATTATTTTTTATAATATTACTTATACTGTATAGTAATGTATTGTATTTAATACAGTGTGTATCACTGTATACTTTAGTGTATAATAATAATAATAATAATAATATAAATGTAAGTTTGAGTTACATGTAATATCTGATGATCTGATGTACAGTTAGGGTCATAATCGCTTAAGTCATTTGTAGACTCACCAATATATACAGTATATACTGTACAACACAGTATTTATTTATCTACAAATATAAGTAATTGAGACTCGTCTATAGCCATGTATTACAATTATATCAAAAAATACACATAAGTATAGTTAGACGACGACAACAACAACAAAATTTTTAATATACAATTTTTAAAATGTTTTGAAAGATATTTCAATATACTGTAATTTCCACATATATTATTTTTTTGAAAATTGGTTTTTTCTTTAACAAAATTTGTTATTTTATTAAAATTGATAAAATTAATAAGTTTTATACTATTTTTGTCAAAATAAAAATTAATATGATTTATGAAATTTTACATTTACTAAATAATATAATATATAAATACTAATTAATATAATATAAAAACTAGACAATTTCTAGAAGATTGTTGGTTATGTTTTATATTTTTATTTAAATAATGTTTAAACTTATAAATTTAATAAATAAACTGTAAATTTTGCAAATCTAGTTTAAACATGGTTTATTGAAGATTAACTAAAAATATATAGATATATCTACTATAATAATATGTAATTGTTTAATAATTATGTTTTCTGTAAAACAAAACTATTCAATAAATAATAATTTGACTTTAATTTAAATAAAATACGCCAATGAATAGTACACTAAGCCTTAAAATCAGTTCTCTATTTTATATATACTGTTTAATAATATAAAATGAGTACTCAATTAAAGAATATAATATTTTATATATTTTGTTCACATTTAAAAAATGTTATTTTAAAATATAATTCAGTTATTTTTATATTTTCTAATAAAAAACTAAATTATTGAAGTAAAGTAAACTATTATAAATATAAAATACTGTATATTATACTAAATATAAATATATAATAGTAATTAGTATTATATAATATTATATAATATAAAAATTAATTTTATAAAACTTAATTTAGAGTGTTTTAAATAGATTAAATTTATAATTTATGAATTAATAAATTTAATTACTATTATAATGTCTGATAAATAAAGATTTTATGTGAAAATTTAAGTTACAAAAACTAGTATAAATTATATCATGAGAAAATCACAATAAACACAAAAAAAATTAAAATTTTATTTCATTAGCACTAAGCTAAAAAAATTGTATATTTTAGATTAGTTTTTATTAAAATAATATTAAGTATTTATATTTTAAAAATAAATTATAATATAAAATTTTATAATATAATTTTATTTTGTAGTTTTATATTTAATGTTATCTGTTTACATTATATTATTTTTAGCAAAATATTTAAATAAAGATTAAATTTTAATTTAATACATTTATTTTAAAAATATAACCTATAATTAAATATAAAAATATATATGAATATAATAATACTTTATATGTAATTTGAATAAAAATATCACAAAATAAGAGCTAAAATGGGATATTATAGTTAAAACTAATTAAATGTAAAAATCAATGTTACAAATGAATACTTTGCTAAACATTAGTCAACAAAAAAGCAGAAAACTTCTTATAAAATAATTAAATTAAATCATTTTATATAAAGAAAGTAATAGAAAGTAATACTTAATGTTTAGTTATTTTATTATATAATGTGATTAAAGTCATCAATGATRCGAACAAAACTAAATTAAAACCAGTTTAATAATTAAATAACAAATGCATCTATTTTTGGGACGTCAATTAATTATACAATTAAATTAAAGTAAGTTTATAGTTTCATTTGTGAATTGTATTGTCTTATTATTTTGTTAATTATATTAAATTAATAACAAAAAAATATACATAAATATATCTTATGTTTACATTGATTTTTAAGAAAAAATTGTTATTTATTTAACAATATTAATATTTATACAATGATTTTCATTAAATGTGAAATTGAATAAAAATTACATTATTCAACTTTATATAACAATTATTATTATTAAGTTTTATTAATATTTTTATAAAATTTATCAATTTCATATATTTTGAAGTAGTATTAATTCAATAACATAAACTAAAACCTACATAAATAAATAAATTGTATTTAATAAATATGTTTACAATACTAACTGATTATTTTGTTATCTTTTTTTATTTATTAATATTGTATTAATGTTTCCTTTTATTTAATAAATTATACTTATTGTGCGCTCAGTTATCCGATTTGTTTTGATCTCTAATTTACAGATTCATAAACACACAAAACTATTGATATTTATATCAAACCTATAGTGATTTGAAATTTAATATGWAAGAGGATATGTATTATGTGGGTGTCATACATATGTGTAGGGGTTGGGGTTGTCAATAGTGTCAGTGTATGTCTTATTMATAAATGTTAATCTAACTTAAAACAACATTACGATTGTGTTTATTTATATTTAGTCAATGATTATAATTTTAGTTATTTATGATAGTAAAGAAACTAAAGAAAGAAATTATTATTATTTAAAAATTGCTAAAAACTTTAGATAAATATTTTAATAATAAATAAGAATTAAAATAATTTTTTATGATTATCATTAATGTAAATAAAACATAAACTACACTATTTTAATACATTTTTATAGTAATTCAATAGTAAATACTAAATTAGTATTAATTATATTAGTTTTATTAGAAACTCCAAAAAATATTAAGTTTAATTAAAATGACAATATATTTAATCACCATGGACAATTGTATTGAAGATAATTTTGAAATTTATATTGTTGACATTTATGAAATACTCTGAATATACAATTTTATAAAATAATTAATCTTAATTTTGTTAATTAACTAATTAATTTTATATAACTATACTTATTGTAGGTATAATATTATAATTGAGATCAGTGCCGATAACAGTAAAACAAAGTTTAAATATTTAATGAAGATTAATATATTAAATTTAATTTAAATAATTTGAAATACTAATGAATTAGCAATTGTAACTCAGATTTTAATTGTTTGTAAATATTAATATAAAATATATTAAATTATAATTTTATTGTCAATTCTTATTTTGTAAACTTTTAAGTAAATTTTAATAACTATTTAATATTTAAAAAAGAAAAAACTTTTTTAAAGTGTATTTTAAGATAAAATAAAGTTTTTGTTTACTTATAAGTTATAACAGAATATATTGAAAGGTCGTCCTTTCGCTTTTACCCCCACTCTCCCACTCAATCAAACTATACATTATATTATACAATATGTTGTGTTATTTGTCACTCATTTCTAATATGATATCAATAACTATCAGTACTTTTATTTTTTGATGTAATAACTCTAGAGGAGAGAGCCTCCGGTCCCACAAAACATTTAATATTTATAAGTTTCTACTAAAAGTGTCTTAAAAAATGACACAGTTTTTGAATTTACAATATCTACTCATAAATTTTAATGATTCAATTGTCGACAATGTTGTTGAATGTTATTATAATTTTGAAATATATAAATTATATTATATATAGAGTATACTGTTATTTACAATTTATTAGATTCAATATTATTGATTATATTATTTCTTGTCTATAGAAGTAGACTACTGTAAAAATTATTTAGTATGCTGTGACATATTTTAACTATTATTAAATTATTACTTTTACTATACATCATAATACTATATTATAAAATACTAATAATAATAAATACATTACAAGTACATTATTGGAGTATATATTTTTAGTTTTTATACTCAAAAATACAATATTTGAAAAATTTAAATAATTAAGTAATRAAACTTTTTTTTTAATTTTTTGCTTTTATTACTACTTTTATTAATATTTCAATTGAAAACATTTTCAATATTAATATTTACATATTTATATATATGCTAAATTATATGATATTATAATTTTAATGCATAATAATTTAATAGATTTTTTATTAATACTGTTAATTTATATCCATATGTTTATTAATGCATTTATTTGTAATTTATATTATTGTATATTTTACTCCTAAATTATTTTTTCTTTACTCTATTTTTAATTCAAATATTTTTTGGAAAAGTATTTTATATGAAATAACTTTATCTGTAAATTTATTTAATATTATTTACTATAATAATAGTCATATGAACCAAATTTTATAATGTGTTAATTATAATTTAAAAAATTGTGTGCAGAAAAATGTAAAAAATTATTAATATAGAAAATACTAAAGGATTAATTGATTAAAAAATAACTTTTTAAAGATTTTGTAATTTTATAGATAATTTTACAAAAAAAATCAATAAATCTTATTGTAAGTGTGAAATAAAACAGATGTCTCACTAAAGCATTGTTTTTATTTATTATAAAAACTTAGACTAAAGTTAACTTATTTAATATCAGTTATACACGAAAATATAATATATGCGTAAAATTATCTATTAAATACATTAATTTATTGTTTAATTGTTAAGATCACGCAAAATATAATACTATACAATAATAATTTATTTATTGTATTATTCATTTTATAATATGATATATTATTGTCTCTAAAAAATTGTCAATATATGATAATTATTAAACTAATGCATTTTAATTAACATATTGAAGTATTTATAAATGACACTACAGTAGATAAGTTTATAGTACATGAAAATGTCAATAATACTGTATGTAATGCATATTATGTATTATTATATCAAACATTAATTATTAGAAACTATATCACTTAATGCTTAAAAATTTATTCTATAGTATTTTGTATGGTTAACTTGGTTAATACACAYATATATATATATATATATAAAGTTAAAAATTTTAACAAAAATTAATATTTAGTTTATTTGAGTTTTTATACAGTATTTTTTATAATTATTTACTCTATATATAGATATATAGATAATGATTGATATTCTATTTTATAGTATTTACTTGAAATGCAATATTTGCAAACAAAACAGTTTTCAAAACTTCAAAAAACAATCTCTTCATATATTTAATTATCTTATAAAGTTATACAATATGAATATGTAAGTGAATGTATTTTTATATATTGTATTATATGTACTAAAATTAATTAACTAATAATATTAAATATTAGAATATATATTGGATAATAAAATAATATGTAAACTAAAAAATTTAGTTTTCATTATTTAATTCAATACATAAGTTAATAGCATTTTCATCTCAACTAATACCTAAAGCGTTAGTTGTCTTAAAGTTTATTTTAACATAAAAGGTGTGTTTAATCTAGTGTTGGCAAAAAAGAGAAATTTATAAAATAATAGAGAAATTTCTAGAAAGTTTCTAAAAGAAATTTCTATTTATGGTATCCCCATGGTTAATTTTGTTTTCTCGATATTTGTTATCTTTAACATTGTTTTTATAAGTAATATTTAAATATTAGTATCAGTATTTTAATTATTAATTAAAGTAAAAAAAATTATTTATTTAAATATATTAAACTATAATATAATAAAATAGTGAATAAAATTTTACAAAACTGATTATTATTAAATAATTATAATTATTTATATAGGTATCCCATTTGTATAATATAGTATTATACAGTAATCTACATTATATAGTATAATATTATATGTATAGTATTATATGTCTCATTAATATATTTATAGTTTTACAATATCTATAGATATGGGGATCCCATAGTATAACAAAAAAGTTAAATTTCTATAGAAATTTATTCCTGAGAAACTTTCTAGAAACTTTCTCAGTGAAATTTATTAGAAACTTTCTATTTGCCCATCTCTAGTTTAATCATATTTTCTATTAAAATTGAGTTTAAGGCAAAAACTATAAGTTATTTACTTTATATTTTAAGTAAAAACAACAATAAAAATATTTTGTTATTTATAAGTAGTTTTCAAGAGAAATGTTTTTTTTATTAACAGTGTTTGTTATCAATCAAATTATTTGCAATTTATAATATATTTGAATGACGTCTCGATGTGAACTATTTTATCATTGATATGCTATAATTTATTATATAATATTGTGTACAGAAAATTATACATAAATATATATTTATTAATGTTTATTATTGAAAATTATTTTTAAATCTTATATTTAAAATGACATATACAAGATATATTACAAGTATACATGCAACATAAACTAACAATAACTCATTTATTTTTATACACTTATTATTATATAATACAATACATAACTACTACGTAAACAATTAATATATTTATATAAAAATTACATTTACTTTCGGAAGTGTGTGTCTGTCTGTCATAAAATATGTTTTGAAAGCAGAATAACTTTGGTTTAAAACTTATAAGTTATTAATAAATATTTATATTATTGATATTTATAGTATAATAATTACTAACTAATAATCTATCTAAAACTTTTAGTAAATATTTTAAAACTTATAATTATATATTATTTTTATAATAAGTTTAGAAATTTTAATATATAAATTTAAATTTAATAAAATACATTTCATTGAAATATTTATTTGTAATGACACACATACCAAATCAGAAATAAAATACATCAAATTAATAGACTGTCCCTAATTTAAAAAACATTACCTGTACTGATGATTAAAATTAAAAACAAAACAAAAATATAAAACACTTATAATATTACTAAAAACTAATCATTTAATATTAATACTGAGTAATAAAAAAATAAATTGTTACAGTTTATTTGAGCTTGATCAAATATACAGTACTATAAGTTATAGTCTATAACACACCATAAGCTTTGTAGTGCTTTTTATCATAAAGTAGTCTAAAATCATTTACTAGAGAACCAATGATATAAACTAAAAATAATGTATACTTTTTGTATATTAATGTATAATTCATTTTCTAATCAATACAAACATAAATTAATCAAAAAGATTGTTTAGTGATGTGAATAATAGACAATACATACACACTATAACAATAAATACAATTAAATGTTTATGGCTTTGAATATCAGATAACGATTACGTGATGCTATAGTTTAACACAAATGGCATCAGATTTAAGCCATAAAATCACAACTTTTCTAAACCTGATGTCTATTAACTTTCGGCATTACTTAAGCTTAATGTCTCGCTATTTATATAACTTGCAGACATGTATATTATTTTTAGAAAATATATATAAATTTATATATTATATTATATGAACTCACAAATTATTTATTATATTTAGAGATATCTCTATTGTCATAATGTGTTTATTCAAAGATGTGTTTATTAATATTATATTCTCATATAATACTATAAATATATTTATAAATATTATTATTGTTTTATAATGTCATAAAATATGAAAAATATTCAAAAATGATTGAAACAAAACGTGTTAATGTTTTACATGTAAAAGACGTTATAAATTTAATGGTTATTAGTTTCTATTATTATATAATTATTATTTAATTTGATATCATTAATCAATTGCAAGACAATAGTTAATATTATAATTATATTGTATGGAAAGGATAATTTATTTTCAAATTTAACATATTTTTGTGTATAATTAACTTCTAATAATAAAATTTTATATTGATTATACTGTTTTGATATAATTTAATACATCACATTATGCAATAATACATTCATTAATTATAGATTATATCCTTTATTAAAATATTTGAAACAATTGTTTAAAGTTAAATATATTGTATGTTTAGTAAGAACTGATCCAATAAATTGTAAGTAAAAGTCAATTTTTAAAAATATTTTGATAAATGTATAATTTAAAAGTTAAAAGTTAATGACTAAAGAAGATATAATATCTCAACATATAATGTTGAACCTAAAAACACATATTAATATGTTATTTCATACATTTATTAATTATAATTAGTATGCATATCTAAATTTTAAAACTATAACAGTATTTATTTGTTAAAACTTATAAATTTGTATTTTTATAAATTTCAATTAATGTTGTCTCTAATTAATATATATATATATATATATTTCGCTGTATAACTAATGTATATAACTATATATAATATCAATTATATTCAAAAAGATACTAATTTTATAGTGTATTTTGAAAAGTTAATTCAAAAAAAAGTTAATCTGAATATTTAAAATAATCAAATATTTAATTCACGTATTGTTTTTATAGCGAACAGTCATTATCCGTATTTTCATTTATGTAATGTTTGTTTGAATGGCAAAACTTGAATTTATTTTAATGGCAAATAAAAACGCATAAAATTTTAGGGGTAACTAAAAAAACTAATAAAAACATTGTTTGAGATGACGTGTGACTCACAATAATAATGATTATTAAAAAATATATGACATTTTCCTATATTATAATACTAAAAATGCACTTACCTTAATTAAAATGTTTTGTTATAAATCATTTATTGTATACACATATTTTAATTGTTTAATTGTTATATTCATATTACAATTATTTACTATACTAATTATTATAATAAAATATTTAAATATTTTAAATGTATAGCATCTACTTCATATTAATTTTCAATTTAGCAAATATTTAATATTTATTATTTTTAATAAATTATTTGATAATAAATAAAAGTAATAGATTTATATTTTTAAAATATATTTAAAATTATTTTTTATATAAGTATACATCAAATAAATATTAAGTAATATATTTTATTATATATCAAAAGTATGATTATGTAAAATAAATTCGATTATAAATATTATATGGTATACTTAGTTTATAAAATAAAACTAACATTATATTCTAAATCATTTTTAATATAATATAATAAATACAGTTTAATAATTTAAATTTAAAAAAATAAAACATTTGACTAATTCAAAACAATAATCTTTTATTAACATGTAATTTTTAAAATAAATTTTTATTGCAATTATAAATATTAATTAGTTTCATTATAAAAATGTTTATAAATAATAATAATTTTATATATTAAGCATTGGTTATAATACAATATTTATTATAGCTGCATAGACAGTTAAAATATTTTTTTATGTATAAAAACTATTTAATTATTAGTAAAAATCGATAACTAATTATACCAATAGTAATATATTTACGAAAAATGGTATAATACAGTAGTGTTTACTTTTAATTTAACTTTTTTTATATTTGGATAAATATTGATTTTTTGTTTTGTTATACGCTATCTCTGATACTATGTATGTTTATACGGTTATACTGTATTTACAAACATATATACTATATATATAGTGTTTTACAGACAATTAGGACCACAAACTTAAAAGATTGGTCTCGAATTTGACGGCTATTTTTAATGACTCATTAGTTTTAACAATAATGTTAGTAAAACTAATTGTAATTTCAAGTATAAGACTATTTTCTTATCTCTTGAGTCAACTGTTAGAGCAATTTATATACATTAACTTTAATACAACTATTTTTTGTATAATTTAAAAAAAAATTTATCTTTGCATATATATATATTTATTTAAATATCGATAAAACACAACTTATACATATTATTATTATACTCTATTTTTATTATTATTATTACTTCCATTTAATTTTACAAGCAAATTGTAATGTTCAACAAAAAATAAATAAATAAAATGTCAAATATTAATACAATAGATTTTATCGAAAACAAACTTAAAAGAAATCTATTGTAGAAAATAAAATTCAATTTTAAAGAAATAATATATATATTGAATAATATATTGAATAACAGCCAACAGAGTAGTGGACATACACTCGACGCCAACTCAATGATCATATCTTTTGTTTACAAATATTATCATTGATTTGCGTATGTTTTTAATAAGACGCGTATAAATTGATAAACATTAATATATACTATATATCAGCAGTGATCAAGATAGTGATTTCTGATTACTTTTGATTAAAATGCACTGTCGAAGCTTATGGTATATTATAATATATTTTATCTAGCTCAAATAGACTGTTACATATTTATTTTAATTAAGTAGTATATTTAATTTAATATTATATAAAAATGGTTATTTAATTTATCTATTATAAATAAATCAGTGGATATCTTAATAGTGATTTTTGATTGTTTTATTAAAATATATTTAATCTAGCTCAAATACACTGTTACATATTTTTTAATTTTTTAATTACTCTTATTTTTTGCAATTCAATAGTGTATAAAATTAGTTATTAAATTTGTGTATTATATTTTTTTGTTTTTTAGCTTGATCAGTAATTATGTTTTTAAAATAAGGGACCGTATAATCATTTGATAAGGCCTGCTATATATTATACATATAATTATATATAATACTAATATCTATTTATTGACATTTATTATGATGAATAAAATTGTCATTATATAAGTTGTTCATAAATGTTAAGGTTTATTGTGAAATCTTGAAACTACTGTAAACAACGAATATATATATACAGTATTTATAGGATTTTCATGAATTGATATCATTATTAAATTTAAACAAATGTATTACTTGTTTCTTTGAAATAATATAATAATTTATTTAATAAATAACCAAATACTACAAGAATATAATGATTTTAAATTAGATTTAAATTCAATTTTCCAATCAATTTGATTATAAATTATATTATATTAGGAAATCGGAAACCTTTTGCACAATTGAAATGTATATTGAGTTTACTTTACGGCGATTTTCAAAATTTCAAAGAAATGTATCTCTAAGTCACTCAAAATTTTTTTATATTGATTTCATTATTTTTTGTGTTTAGATTTGTTTTCAATAAAATTGAAAATTGATTTTATTTGTTGATATTATATTGATATCTAATACATAATATTTTTTAATTTAATGATTTTATTTTTAAAAGCAAATAACTATTTAAAAATAATTACTGATATTTGATCAGATTGTAAAAAGCTAATAATTTAATTTTAAAAAATTTTTGTAAGATATTATTTTAGTATTAGTGTATAAAAATCAATATTATAATATAATTTAATGAATGTTTATATTATTATTTATTATATACCAAAAGTATTTATAAAAATAGTTATTTTTTGTAATAGCTTACACTTAATTTGTTTACAAAAGATAATAATTGTTTCATTCAAAGATTATAATTAAAAAAAATATCATAAAAATTTTTCATTAATTTTACTCAAACGTATACTTCTAATTAAACTTATATATAATACTTCATATTATACAGTAATACAGTATATTAAAAGTTAAAACAAAAAATGTTTTAAAAAATATATTTTAGCGATATTTTTGAATCCCCAATGAATAACTCAATTGAATTGAATAGAGTGGCCAACAGTTTCAAAGTTCATCTCTAATTTATGAGAAATAATAGACATTTGGGAACACTATTCACTTCACATACGAATTGCTATTTATTTACATACAGTGTTAGTGTGTTGTGTTTGTGTCTATAAAATATAAAAAATAGTTATAAATGATATCTGAAAATAAATGTTGAGTCGGAAATATTTTTACTGTTTTTTTCGAAAAATAAATTTTTATAAAAATAAATGAATTTACAAATAATATTATTTCGATAAACATTTGTAAATTAAAGTTACAAAAGGAAAGTGTATATTATATAGAATATGTATTTATTTATTGTATCTAAATTAAACATTATAGTTCTAGTTTATTTTATATTTTATTTTTATTATTAAAGTAAACAAATTTATAATATTTGATACATTATTATAAGTTTTAATTTAAAATTTTATAAATGTCATATAAACATTTGTATAAAATTACATTATTAAACTACATTTATATTATTGGATCAATTGATAGGTCAGCAAATAAATAAAAAATAGCAAAAATATATTGTCTCTTATTTTATATAATGTAATTGTAAACAACAAATTAAAAATAACGCAATTTTGTATATTAAGTTTTTTTTAAAAATATTTAAATATGAAAAGTTACATTTAAAAAATTAAATATTTAGTTATACCAGTATATATTAAATTTTATTTGTTTTATTATAAATAATTACTATGAAAGTTAGATAATACATTAATACACAATTTTTAATATTTTCAATTTTTATAAAAATATTTATATAACTTTATTTTAATAATTTTAAGATTATATTATTTTTATTAGTAAAATATTTAATTTAAAAATTAATAACAAAATATATAGATTTTTGTAACAAAACAGTTATGCTATACAGGTTAGAGACCCTTTAGATTATATTAGATAGCAATTTATAATATTAATGTTTAAACTATATTTTATCAGATATAGAAAGATATTATTAAATAATGTTAAACATACAGTATATTTTATAAATTAACTTAATTAACTATTTAATTTAATTATTGTTTTTAATTATATAATCAAATACAAATATATATCAGACTATTATATTATTAGATTAGAAAATATATTTAGCAAATTTTATTTTAATAATATCTAATAAAAGTTATTTATTCATATTAGACTATAATATTAATAATAAGATATAAGTACCATAAAAATAATAAAATAAAATATTTATTTAAGTAATTTTTTTTATAGATACTTAACTAAACACTTTAAAATATTATTATTGTTTATTATTATTATTATTATTATTTAAATTATAAATTTAAAAGTTTAATCCATATCTACTGTATAAGTGAATCGACTTTTAATGTAATACCTGTACATTACGTGTCATTCTCATCACGTGATGAAACGTGACCTCAATATATGAATACAATTACTGCATAAAGTTATGAAACTATTGTCAAAATATTAAAGTCTTATATTTAAAAAAAGAGAGTAAATGTATGATTATTTAGTAACGTTTAATCATTTAGATAATCTGATTTTGATTTAGTTATAAAATTTAAATAAAATTTATAAATATACTATTTACAAATATTAGTATACTGTAAATATTTGCCTTAATATACTGAATATATTATATTTAATTCATAATTATTTTAGTATATTAATAACAATTATTAAAGTATATAATTCAAAAATCTAAAACAGTAGCAATTATTATAAAGAACTGTTTAATAAATAATATATTTAATATTAATAAAAACATCCTTATTTAAATAATAATAATAATAATAATAATAATAATAATAATAATAATAATAATAATAATAATAATAATAATAATAATAATAATAATAATAATAATAATAATAATAATAATAATAATAATAATAATAATAATAATAATAATAATAATAATAATAATAATAATAATAATAATAATAATAATAATAATAATAATAATAATAATAATAATAATAATAATAATAATAATAATAATAATAATAATAATAATAATAATAATAATAATAATAATAATAATAATAATAATAATAATAATAATAATAATAATAATAATAATAATAATAATAATAATAATAATAATAATAATAATAATAATAATAATAATAATAATAATAATAATAATAATAATAATAATAATAATAATAATAATAATAATAATAATAATAATAATAATAATAATAATAATAATAATAATAATAATAATAATAATAATAATAATAATAATAATAATAATAATAATAATAATAATAATAATAATAATAATAATAATAATAATAATAATAATAATATAATAATAATAATAATAATAATAATAATAATAATAATAATAATAATAATAATAATAATAATAATAATAATAATAATAATAATAATAATAATAATAATAATAATAATAATAATAATAATAATAATAATAATAATAATAATAATAATAATAATAATAATAATAATAATAATAATAATAATAATAATAATAATAATAATAATAATAATAATAATAATAATAATAATAATAATAAATATACCGTATATAGCTTAGGGTAATAATATCATTGATAAAATGTTATATCCTTATAGATTATACAATTGTTGAAATAATGAATTAGCCATATCTTACTATATAAATATATAAGTATTCTACAATTGAAACTGTCCGAAATTAAAACAAATTTTAAAGTTAATTTATTCGAAAACTACAAATGATAAAAAATCATAAAATTTACATCTGTTTCATTGATTATCGCCTAATATTTAGGTAAATAAACAATGTCATTTTAAAAAAATTTTCATATGTATTTTTTGCAAAAAAGTAAAAATGACATTTTTTACATCATGTTATAGTTTTAATTGTAATTTGTTTAAACAAATATTTAAAAATACAATTTAAAATTAATCTTAAAGTACACTAACAGGACTATATTTACAACTAACAATAACTTTATATTCAGACTCTTTTATTGTTTTTTAAATTCTTTAAATCACATACTTTTAAATAAAATAAGCATCATAGATTAATTCAATTGTTTTTTTATTAAAATTTAAATATTAAATATAAACTATTTATTATATATTAGTATATATGTCATTTGATATAATAATTATAAAATTGATAGATATTTTCAATCAAATAATAAAATATGTTGAAATAATCACACATAACGAAAATTTTTTAGTTTTAAGATAAAATTATCTACTTAAATATAAATTTGTTTTTTATAATTCTACTTATCATTAGTAGATACTTATATACATACTATTCATGAAAGAAAATTAAATATATCTCACTTAAAGAAAAAGTTAGACATAATTTTATAAGATATAGTACATGATTCAGCAAATTACAAAAAGTCATTATATTTATTTTTATATATTTGTCATTAAGAAGAAACAAGCTAGCTCTAACAGTGTGGCATTTAAAGTCAAGTATATTGTTAGACGGATAACATGATAACTTTAGATTTTTAACAATTATATGTAACAATATAATGCTAAACAATTTAGCTTTAGTTCTGACAATTATTTTATTATAAAATTTTAAATATTAATATTAAAATTTTGAAAACTTTTCTGAACAATCATCTAGGCTAATATTATTTAATGAAATATTATCACATTGGAATTTATTATTATAACATTTAAATAATCACTATAATTAAAAAATTTGTTTAGTCAAATTTGAATGTCTTTTACTAAAATGATAATAATTGGTAAAATATAGAAAAACTAAATTCAAATAATTGTAAAATGTAAATATAAATAATCGACCTTTTTTATTTAAAAAGAATCACATTTTTATCTTTATTAGTTGCATCATAATAATAACGTAAAAATTGATGTACTAAAACGGTCATTACTTGTTATATAATGCTTATATATATATATATATATATATATATATATATTTAATTATATATTATTGTAAATATATTTTTCTAATTGAGAGTTTATTCATCGCAGGCTGTAATTAATTAGTCTATAGTATTACAGTATTCATATTTATTAGTATTATACTGGTTAAATTAAATTAAATTCATAAATTTAGTAAAAATAATAATTATTATTATAATTAATCCAACAATTGATGGCAATTTTGTAATATTTATATTTACTTCTATAATAAAGTTCATTGGTTTTTCACATTTTGGCATACATTTAGTTAATTAGTAATTTCTATATATATATATTGTATAATATGGATTTTCTTAACAAAAATATATTATTTTAATATATATTTTTTGAATAAAATATAATACATAACTACTTGTATAATCTCCACGAAAGTAGCGCATAAAATATATTTATATTATATCTAATTTATTGCATTGTTTAGCAAAGGTGTGGCATTAATTTCAATTATATTGATGTTAATAATAAAACTCGAAATTTTGAATTTTTATGTTAATAAAGTGTTGGCAAAAAAGAGAAATTTATAAAATAATAGAGAAATTTCTAGAAAGTTTCTAAAAGAAATTTCTATTTATGGGATCCCAATGTTAATTTTGTTCTCTATATTTGTTATCTTGTAACATTGTTTTTTACTAGTATTTTACTAGTAACTTAGTATTTTAATTACTAATTAAAGTAAAAAATTTATTTATTTAATTATATTAAACTATGATATAATAAAAGATCAATAAAATTTTACAAAAATGATTATTATTAAATAATTATAATTATTTATATAGGTATCCCATTTGTCCTGTATAATAGAGTATTACATTATATGTACATTATTATATCCCATTAATATATTTATAGTATTATAATAGCTATAGATATGGGTATCCCATAGTACATATAACAACAAAGTAAAATTTCTATAGAAATTTATTTATGAGAAATTTTCTCAGGGAAATTTATTAGAAACTTTCTATTTGCCTTCTTTCCATTATATCTCTAAATACATCCGATCAACAAATATTTTATATTTGTTGAAACAATACATATATGTATATAAGTATTAATATTATATGTAATATGAAGCTCAAGAATAACAAAAATTATTTTTCTTTGTAATGACATATAATATGTTGTAATTAATATTGAATTATTAAGTAATAATATACATAACATATGTAATTTCTATGAGAATATTTTTTATAAATAATATTATCAAATTTTTCAATAATAATTTGTCAATGTCATAAATTTTTCAAATGTTTTATTGTTTTTTTTAAATTTAATCAAAATTAACAATTTGTTTATTATTACATTTAATATTATATAAATATAACTATAAAAATAATTTTTTTAATAAAATGGTAAAAATAAATTATAAACTAAAATATAATCTTAATTTAAATTTAACTAAAATTAATAAGTTTTTAAAAATATATTTAACTTAATGATTGAGTAAATTTGTCAAAATTCATAATTTTATTCACAAATTTTACTAAAAGTGTTATAATCATATAATTCACAAATACAGTAATAATAATTATTATTAAAGTAATATAATTAAATTATTACATTTTATCATATAATACAATAACTGTATGCTTTATGTGACTTATATAAATGATTGCAATGAATTAGTTATGTTTACCTATTTTCTAATATAAAATATGATGTTTGTATAAAAACAAATAATTCATAATTTAATAATCCATTTTAAAAAAGTCGATACAACAAACATGTAATACAATGTGACCTAATTTTGTTAATATTAAAATTATTATGTCTCTATTATAGTGTTTACTTGATTAATGAAAAGATTAAATTTTACTAAAATAAAAATTAAATTTTTTAATATTTAATATAATTTTAAATAGTTTAGCTTTGAATTTATGTTAGAATTTATATTTTAAATGATTATTGTATATTTATCATGAATAAAAATTATATATTCACATTAATAATTGTATTAATAACTATTTAGAGTTAAAATAATACAATAGTATATTAATAATATGTGGTAACTTATTTATTATAAACTATTTAATATTGTTTTTTATAGTATATATGTTTTTATAATTTTGTTTACTGTATTTCTAGCAACTTATGTAATAACAAATTCCCAGAAAGACTGTAACTTTTTTCTTGTTTATTACTATTAATTTGTTGTCAATTTGTTGTTTTTACTTTAAGAATCTATAAGTTAAGCTAAAGTACATTATTAAGAAAAAATATTTTGTAGCAATTATTTGACCATTTTATTAATGTCGTCTTAAATTATATAAATCATTATTTTATCTAACGATATTTGAAACGTGTATCAAATATACAATTAATTTAATTTAGTATTAATTAAGTATAGATAACTTTTTGTAATTTAAAAGTAATATTATTTAGGATTTAGCAATCACTTTTTATATATTATATTTAAAATATTAATTTTTTAAAATATTACATTTATAAAATATTTAATTTTAATTTAATAGTTGCGAAATTTTGTAATAAACATCCGGTTTAAATAAATGATTACTTTTTAAATTAAACTAAACATTTGTTTATTTCATTTTATTTTTAAATAATAAATTTAATCCAAATGCCAGACAGCTTAAGACTGATTATATAATACCAAATGTTATATATTATAATATCAACGATAAATCATTTATATTTGTTATACTAAATTAATTTTACATGAATTATACCCACACAATAGCAAACAAAATAAATTTAATTAGATCTGACCATTTTACTATCAAAACTATTTTCTATTAGATTTATATAATTATAATTATATTTTATATTGTGTTTATGTTAATTACTTTGTTATATTAAAATGTCAATGTTTTAAATATGAATTAAAATAAAAGTAAAATTAATTTTTTCCCCATAAGTTATGTATTAGGATTCAGATCTCAAATTCAGATTCAGTCTATTTTATATTATTTTACTAACGGCTTTAGAGAAAAAGATAAACACTATATATAAATATTAATCTCTATAATTATAGACATTGACATACTATATGTATTAATAAACTCATTTAAAAATAATTGGCATTTTTGGGATATAATACTATAATTTTTACTATTCATCTTTTTCAATCAGTTAGAAATTGCATTGACATTAAATATAGTAACAATAGTTGTCATAATAATAATAGTAATAATATTAATAATAGTAATAATAATAATAATAATACGAGTATATAAAGTATGGAGATATTATGAGTGCAATCATATGTATTTATAGTCAATATTATAGTCGACAATAAATATCAAAATAATAACAATAAAAGGATATCACGACATTATGTAGTGGTTGTCAAACATTAATAAAATGCATTACAATATTGCATTCAATTTTGAGATTACAGTCAAACAATTACAGATTAATTTAGAAATATTTGTTCAAAAAAGTCATAGTTTTTAAAATTTATTTTCTATAAATAAACAATTTTAGTGTATCATAAAATAATGCTAACTGCATAAATTAGCGATTGTTAAAATTTATAAAATTTACATTTAGTCATAAAATATTAATAGTAAAATCAATTTTTAATGTATTATAGTTAAATTATTCAAATAGAAAATACATTGATAAATTATTTAAATATATATTTTGCATTTGAAAATACGGTAAATGTTAGTATTAGATAAATAATTTTTTATTTCATTTGATTTAATCCGATGTGTGATAGATGCTTATAATTTATTTATATCAAATGATTTATTAAGATAACAAATTGATCATGGTTACTTTCATTGGTATATTCATGAACTAAAAAATAGTAAATACAGTTACTGTAAAAAAGGTTTTTACGTCAAAAGCATTGTTATTTTGTTTAGCATTTAAAAGATAATATGTGTTATAATATAAATAAATAATAATTGAAATAATAATATTACAAGTTTTATACATTAAATTATTATTGCTATTATAGTTATTATTATTATTTAATTCCTATTTTATACAATATATGATATATCGTATATTCTTATTACTTAATGGTTGCATAACATCTATAACCTAATTTGTCTAATAATTGTTATATATTTATTACATTATAATAGGATTTATAACTTATCACATATTATAATAGAATAATTTTGAAAAATATTTATTCGTATTTTCTGTTATGAGATTATATTTCAATTTATAATAAAATTTTATAAATTTATATTACATTGTATAATATAAGTATAATTGTATTGATTTCCACAAAATTTAACACAAATTTTATAATAAAATATGTATATATTTGATTGAATCGTGTGGTTAAAGAGTCAATGAATTGAGTGCACAATTAGATCAACAAATAGTGTTAGCAATCGGACAGTATGTATGCCATACCACCAAATGTATGCTATTTATTGACATTATTTCCATTATTACCGTTAATTTATTATTATTTGTGAACTCCTTTATCAAACATCTGCGTCACTATAAAAATATAACTCAAGAAATAAATCAAATGACTGAAAGATGAAGATATCATTTGCTTTTCTCTTTCGTGTTGTTATCTCTTGTGTTATATAAAAGTAAAATAAATAACAATTTTCTTTCACTATCTTTATCTCAATGTCTATCACTCTTGTAGTTCGTGTATTGCATTCAAAACAATTTTTCCCAACAATTTTAGTCCAAAATTTGGGGTTCACTTCACAATACAATTCACAACATTTACATTCTATTTATTTTAGACATACTATGTGTTTGTGTATTAACTGCTTATCGTTAAAATCTGTATTATCTATTATATCTATTATATCTATTATATCTATTATATCTATTTACTGTTTATAAATCAAATTCATTAAATATTAGATTATTATTAAAAAATATATTTTACATTAAATACATTTACAATAATTGTTATTAAATAAATATAATGTAACTACATTTTCAATTTAACTAAAATTTCAATTTAAAATTAATAACTTAGTTTAATAGTACATTTAAATAAACTTTTGCAAAATAACAATTAAATGTTTATAAAATGTAAATTTAAATAAATATTGTGAATATAAATTTATATGTAAATTAATGAATAATATATAGATTATAACTAATAGAATAATATTACAATTTCTTTGTTTTTTTTTTGTTGAATAAATTGTAAATATTTATTCAAAATATGCTTATTATATACAGTATTAAACGAAAATTGTAATAACTTAATTTTAAACAACATTTATACATAAAGTTAGATATTATAATATTACTTTATATTTCGTTAAAACTTATAAATAATTTATATGCATTACGCACAACACATATACTTTAATAATAAATTTTTATTTGAACTATTAATTTAAAAATAACATTTCATAAATTTTGTATACATTTTAAAGAAATACTTGACCAACTCATTGAAGTATTTTGTATACAACATGACTAACAATTTTATAGTACTGTATAAATTAATTGATGTTTTTTTGTGTTATATACAGTATATTAATATGGCTTATATAAGATCTAATATAATATTTGATAAATTCAACCAAACCCTTAACCGTATGAATAGATAAAAGTGCTGTCAAAAAGTTATTAACCAGACATAAAGTAATAGTCTATTAGTTTATTATTAGATGATTTGTCTAAAGTAAATATGAAATAACGCCCGGTGCTTACTATTACTATAAAATATTTATTAATTAATAAATAAACATTTATCTCTTTATTAGACTGAATGAAAATTTGAGTATTTTGACGTAAAACTTACTATAACTATAATACGTCATATTTAATCAAATAATTATTAATTATTTTATGAATAATAAAATCGACAATAATAATAATAAAATAATTAGTAAATTAATTATTAATATGTCATTAATGTTAGTTATAAGACTAATAAAAACTATTATTTTTGGATTTTGTAACACATGATTAAATAAATATGATAAGTATTAATAATTAAGTTTAAGTTATAATTATTATAATATAATATATATAATATAATTAAAACACAACATTATTTAATAATGAATTATAATAGTATTAATAGCAATATTTATGAGTATTTATTTTAAAAAATAAAGCTATCATTTATTGTACTACAGTGTAGTATATTTTATTAAGTATTATAATGTTTAGTAACTATTGTACAAACAGTAATGCTTAATAAAATATTAATAGTAAAACATTAAAATAGTTTTTATACTTTTAATATTTTTAAAATTTTTACGACCTATTTTAATTTAAACTAATTTACATATAATTAAGGCTATGATACTTATAATAATAACTATAGTAAATAATAGATAGTGATTAATTAAAAAAGTTTTTTTAAATTAAGATAAATATATTTTTAAAATTTTATTTATTTAAAGATTATTTTTTATTTTAATATAAATCAATCAGAAATGAAATAATTTTATTTATTTATTTCTAAAAAAAATTAAAATGTTATTTGATTTTATAATTATCTTTAAAATATATTTATTCAAATTTAATTATAAGTCAGAGATTTTTGACATTTACTGTACATGTTTGACATTACCGTCAAATAAATAATTTTTTTAAAAACTTTATTTAATGTTAATGGTATATTATGTTTAAAATTATAAAATTTCATTTTTTTTATCTATTATGTGATTAATATTGACAAAAAAAACAAGTGGATTATTTTATTGTCCAAATGTTATTATATTAAATAGTAAATTAAATTTGACAATCTTTTAGTTTTCGTAACAAAATTTAATGTATTTGCCAACCAATGCAATGCCATAGCAATGAACTATTAAATAAGATTTAGATATTGCACAGAAAATATTTAAATTTTTCAGTTAAATGTTAAATTTAATTGACACCAAAAAATAGTGATATTCAGTGATTTCATGTTTTGAATGACAAAATACAAAACGCTTTAAGTTGTCGTTGTGTTTATTATTTACTGTCTTTACGTACTGTGAGACCAGAGATTTGTGAATCAATAATGTCTTTACTTTGAAGACTACATCCAAACCTAAAATAATATTATGTGTCTTCTCTCACATATATATATATATAAATCCGTGACTTGAATGTCATTTTAGAGTAGAGCTCAGGCCTACGCAATCTAACCGATCATATACTGTGTGTAATACATTATATCAGATATTGTAGATTTAATGTTTGAAAAAATATATAATTTTATTTCAATATAAGAATAATAAAATAACTACAGTATTATTAACTATTATTATTATTATTTAATAATAAAATAAAGGTTTTGTTATTATAAATATTTTTTGAAATTTGTTTCATAAAATTTCAAGATTAGTTTTTATTAGATTTTTGTATTCTGAATATATTCTTAAAATACAAAATAATTTCTGAACATTTTTTCTACAAGAGTTTAGTTATAAATTTTTAATTAAATATGAAAAAGATAATTGTTTGAGATTTTTTATTAATTATATTTAAGAAATTATTAAGTTTATGATATTTATTATTATTTTTTACTTTAATTATAGTATAGAAATATTATCAATATATGAAGTTGATGTTTGACATTGAAGTGTTCAAGTATTATATAACTTTATAAAACTATAGATATCAATATTTATAAACTGATTTGAATTTAAATATGGTTTTTTAATTATTTAGATAAACTCTAATTTATTTTACTTTAATAGATACACATAAACGTTAATGAAAATTTAAAATAGTTACTTAACAATAATTATAACTACAGTAATACAATATTTAATATAAGAGTAAACCAGTTAAGAATGCTAGAAAGCATTTTCAGAAAAAAAACTTGAATATCATAAATAGGTTGAAAATCATTATTTTGTATAATTATAGCGGCTATATAGTAACATAAAAATTTAAAAACTGGTCAAATATACATAATTTAAATATTGTAATGTAGAGTATCAAATGACTAAATAAATAACTAATCATTCTTTTGCCGCCATTTTTTGAAAGAATAAAATAATATTTTTGATTTATTATATCTTATTTTTGATGTTCTATACAATTCTAAACTTTAAAATTTTTACCTAAATTTTTTTACTTTAACCGCCATTTTCTCTACGTTCCCTAAGAGATATCAAAAATTTGATGCAACTTTTCAATACATTATTTGTAGTCCTCTAACCGAATCTGAAGTCAGAATTTCAAAATTCGCAAAAAACTGCTACACACTGACAGACAGACACACAGACAGACAGACACACACACACACACACACACACACACACACACAGACTCAAAAAGGCATTATAGATTTCAGTAAACAAAACTTTTCAAGTTCTTTTTGAATATACAGTATGTATAATAATTGTTATAGAAATGTAAATATTATGAAAATTATTATAAAATATAGTAATATTTATAAAATATAGTAATATTTATAAAATAATAATATTTTAAATTAATTTTTATGTTTATATTTATATTAAACTGTAGACATTTAATAGCAATAGTATCTTAATAGTATATTTTATAAATCAATTTATTTCTAAATATAGATATTTTAAACAAAATAATTTAAAAATAACAATCTTTTTGCATTGCAATTACAATATTTACAAAGTTATTAAACATTTAATGTAGAAATATATATAGAAGTATATACTGTATTATATACTTCATATCATTTATATAATACTTAATAAAATATTGTAAACAATGTATAATAATAGTATACATATTGTGATTTAAAAGCTAAGTACTATTTTTTTAAATAACTATTTATAACAATTTAGGGAAAATATTTACTTGTATAGAAACTTATTATAATTTTTTTAAACTAAAAAGTTTATTTTTATGAGTTTTTTTACTTTAATAGAAAATGTTTCAATTGTATAAATTAATACTATATTTAAATTAGTACAGTATAATGCAATTAAAGAAATATAATTCTATTATATTTGATAACTGAATTACATTTTCTTGCTTTTTAAACAAATTTTTATTATTATTATTATCTTTTTTTCTTTTTAATTGTAAAAGTTATTATAAATTTATGTGAATAACAATGATTTTTGAACAACTCTTATAACTTATAAAAATAATTTTATAACTTTCAAGAATTTCAAACATTTTAAATGTTTTCAAATATTTTATTTGATTTTTTATTTTATCAAAGAATAATAGATAAAATTATAATAAATCATGTAATACTAGTTTATAAGGTTAACTTGCAATTTATTACTTTATATTTTTTTAATAATTTACTTCATAATTGTTAAAAATAAAATTGCTATATTAAAAAAACATTTAAATAAATTAATAAAATTTATAAATATAATTATGTTAACAAATATAATTAATTCGATAAATTTTTTAAAAATTTTATAATCTCTTTTCATTAATGATATTTAAATATTATCTAAAAATGAACATTTTCTTTATGTTTTTAGTACAGTATTTTGTTTGTAATATTTATTACTTTTATAATTATGGCAATAATAAAACCATAAAACTTATAGTAAGAAGCAGTATATTATTTTTATTTTGATTATTCACATTTTATTTAATATATGTTAGACTATGCAAAGTTATTACTATATTTTATCATATTTAAAATATTTAAATATTTATTACATTACAGATACGACTTATAATTTTTAAAATGATTGGTAATATTAGATAAAAAAATTATTTTATCAGTGAAAGCTTTTATAAAATTATTTATAAAATTCAAATGTTATAAAAACTGATGCCTATATTTTACATAATATTGAATGTGACATTTACTGTATATATATATATATATATATTAATAATATTAATAATAGAGTGTTCAAATTTTCCAAAATTTACTATATTTGATGTTAATAATACATTGCAAACTATATGCGAAATATTAATTGCAAATTATATGAAATGTTTAGAAAACACAAATTTCTATGTATTTGAAAGTTAAAAATAATGTAAATTTATATTAATGCTGAAAATTGATTCATTAAATATTTTGTCACAAATTTTAACTTTATCGACAGTTTTTTATAATAATGTTGTTGACTAAATTTTATACCGGAAATTCATTATTTTAATATAATAATTTATTATGAATATTGTAAAATCAGGATAATATAATTACTATATATTTAGTTATTAATTATATTTTTAAATTTAAATATATATATATATATATATATAACTAGTTTATATGTTTTCAATATAAATATTTTATATAATATTTATTTATCAATATTTATATTTAACAGTAGACCCGGAGCGGTGTCATCCAACTCAGCCATTTCGTTGTCCGGGAGATAAATTAAAATGTATTTCAATTCAATATCTTTGTGGTGAGTATAGCATTGTTTGAAAATTATAAATAATTATATTATTTTTATTAAATAAAATATCAAAATAACTAATAAAATATATAATTATAAACCATTAAAGACGGCGCTCCCGATTGTCCCGACGGTTACGATGAAGACTCATCTCTATGTACTGCAGGTAAGCATTTGTTTTTATGATTGCATTTAACTTATTATACATTATTTACTGCTCTTTTGTTAAATATGTTTAATTAGTAAATAAGATTAATGAAAAATAACAATAAAATTGTTA
Organism: Oppia nitens; assembly: GCF_028296485.1. Taxonomy (NCBI): domain Eukaryota; kingdom Metazoa; phylum Arthropoda; class Arachnida; order Sarcoptiformes; family Oppiidae; genus Oppia; species Oppia nitens. The sequence continues at coordinate 3,769,345 of NW_026533199.1, forward strand.
TAAATCTTTAAAAAATTATTTAAAATAGTTTTATATGATTATCATAAAGTATAATTTAATTTAATATTACACATTAAATAATTTAGTTCATAAATTTATTTTTCAATCAATAACTGTATTTTTCAATTAAACATATGGCTTGTGAATCTGTGTATTTTCTCTAAACTTTTTATTATTTAATTAAAATTAAGTTATAAATTTAAATAATATCAGATAAAAAAATTAATTTGCTTATCATATTTTTAAGTAACATAAATTTAATTTATTTTAAATATTTTTTAATAAAAAATAATAATTTACAAAACTATTTAGATATTAAAACTTTTAGCATTTTAAAAAATAATTATTTATCTATATTTATTAAATACATTATATTCTTAAACAACATTTTACTAATCAATAACTAAATTACAATTAATATAATACTTAAAGAAGTTTACATAAAAATATCCAAGGTTATTAGTTATGCACAAAATAATCATTCATTTTATTAATTGAAAATTTATTTAATAAATAACATACACTTTCACATTGAATGGGGTTTTTGTTAGAAAAAGCAATAGTTTTTATTATACAGTATTTAATAATGTATTGTATTGTTTGGTCTGTAATGTCAGTTAGTGTTTGTTTGCTTATTGGTTAGGGTTTGGGTTAGGATTGTAATATTATTGTAAAGAAATTCTAGATATTTTGAATAATTTTCTAAATAAAATTAGAAATTTAGATTTATAATTTTTTTAAAAAAATATATGTAAAAATTAGTGAACATTTTGCTTTTTATGTAAAATTTCTACAAAAATTTGTTGTTACTCTTGGGATTGTCCGGAAAAATACTGGACGTTTACTAACCCTACTCGTTGTTGTTGTTATGTCTATGCAATGAACAGTTGGTATTGAATGGTATACCACTGGTCTCTGATAGCACACCGTATGGCAGATAATGAACCTCAAGTATCTCAAATGAAATTCATGTTTCCATCAAACTATATCCTAGTTTAGTAGCAAATACTATATAATAATAATAATGGCAAACCATGTCTAACTGTGCCAAACAAATAAAATAAATCATTCAATAAATAAATGTTTGCATCAAATCAATAATTAAGCAAAAGATAATTTGCGGCACAAATATAGCAAAAATATCATTTGGTTTATTATGTTTATGGAAACCCCATTGCTATTCAAATTAATTATTAACAAACATTTTTTACATATATTTTCGATTTAATTTATAGGATACGCTGATTATACACAAAAAAATTGAATCACATTTTTATTTTGTATAAAATTTATAGTTAAGATATATATATATATATATATATGCTGTATATATATATAATTATACATCAAATAAAAGATAGTTTAACAATTGAAGTCAAAGGAAAAATGCTTATATTTGCACAAAAGCAACATATAGTTAGTGATTATATTTTGTAATTTTTGTACACAATGTAAGTTTTTTTGAATGTTTTTTGAGATGATTTTTTAGTACTCAAATTATAAAAATATATCCTAAAGTTATACAACTATTACATCAATATTTTATATTTATTAAATATGATATATCATAGTATAACTATATTTATAAAAATGTCTCAAATTGACATTTATATATAAATATATCAACATACAGTATATACAGTATTTTTAAATAAAAACTAATAGTAAAATAAAATGCATGTAAACGTCAATAAGTAATGATAATGGATATCTAGATAATGATAGTTTGGTTTATTGTTATATCTATCAATATTTTATTACTAAATTGTATGATTGTATGTAAGAATATATATATTAATATATATAATATGTATGTGTGAGTGTGTGTTATATTTAAATATCTTTAGTTAGATATGACGTAATAGTATTTTACAATTATATATAATTAATATATTGTTGAATACTGTTTTTTGTCTTTACCACCACTTGCTTATCACTACTGCAGAGATCATATCTATCATCTGATTTCTCAAAGACCTGTTGGGTGATCTCTTTAGTCAATTACAGGTCTCATATCGACCACAATGTAGTTGACACTGGGTTTGATTGTTGATAGTTCAGTATCGGTCTCATAGCGTCCCTCTTTGTATACCTGACCGGTTGATTAAGACATTATTGTGTTAATTAATCCTAATTTGAGACTTAACCTAATCATAACACTTAGCGCAGTCAGACTGATCCCTGTCTACTCAAGTCATAACAATATAAATATAATTTAAATTATATATTAATAATGTACATTGCTCAAATCATTTATTTTAAATTATATGGTTCAAAATTAATTGATTTAATCTTACTTTATTAAGTTGTTTAATATAAACTAAATTATAAAAAATAAATAAATATCTTATTTACAATTAATGTTTTAATCAATACTTTATTTTATTAATAATTAGTATAAAACGTTTTGTTAAAAATGTAATATTTTTAATTTCATTTATATATATTATAAATATAATAATAATGTTTTTATATTTTTACAATATTAAATATATATTATAATAGTTTATTATACTATTGTATCTAAAAAATTACATTAAATTAATAATAATTTAGATAAATTGTTAATAAATTTTATTTAAAAATCGTTACATTATTAATATTAATAAAAATAATTATATAGACTATAATTTTAATAAGTTAATTATAGCATTTATTCAAATTAGTTACATTAATATATTAGATATTTAAAGTTATATTATTAATATTAATAATAATAACATTGCAAATATAATACCATATAATTTATGTAATAATATTTTATTTTATATCTATATTAATAAGTGTATAAAATTAACAATTAACTGAAATTTACTCTAATGTTTTACAATAATTATAAAGAGTGTAAATTTGGATCGATTGTAATTTTAGTATATTATAAAATTATGGTTTATATCATTGTGATGTGCCATTTATTAATTAAAATAAATACAATTGAAATATAAATATTAAGATTAATATACTTTTTAATGATGATATTGTTATATAAGATAAACATATTATGAGATAATGAGACAGTAAATCAAAGCCGGCACCAGTTGTCACCAAATATGAAAGATTTTATTTTTGTATTACAATATATAGTGAATACACTCAAATCATGTTAATTTTATACACATTATTTAATATACACTATATGTATAAAGTATATATTTATTCATATATCTATTGCATAAAAATGCACTATTATATTTAAATTTAATAATATTGTAAATACAATACAAAATAACATATGTTATTATTATTTTACTCGTATTTCCACTAATTTTTTATTCATATATAGTTATGAATATACTTTGTTATATCATATATACAGTAAATACATTACAAAAGTACTGTATAACACAGCATACATACACACTCTATACCAGAATATTCTGTATTTTATGTGTGTTTGTGTTTTATACATAATCTAAAGCTTGATATGTTTTCGCTGCTAAGTAACACAAATATTAAAATATATTATACGATATATAATATACATTTACATACGATATGTATATTTATTGTTTAAACAAGTTTTTTGAATAATTTTTTTTTAAATTTATACGAGTATATATATATAATAATAATAATCATTATATTAAAAGAAAAAAAACATTTTTAAAATTAAATTAATCAATTTCTGGTTTATCTTTTTGTATTATATATACATTGAATTTATTATTAATGTCAGTCTTATATAAACATACAAAGTATTAGTAAACAAACAGTAGTTTTATCACACATTTTCTCTTATGAGATATCGCTTAAGAAAATCGATTAAATGATAAACAAAATAATAATATAAAAAAGTAATGCAAAAAGTGATGATTAAACAAAATCACAAAAATGTATTATTATTTATACATTTATAACTATACCAGTATAAGATTTGTTATAATCTTTTAAATTTAAATTTTAAAAATAAATACAGTATATTATTCATTTGAAAATATTAAAAATATAGATTCATAAAATCTTATTTTTGGCATCTTTTAAGTTTTCATTTAAATAACATAAACTTTTTAAATAATGATTATAATTACTATTTTTTTAAAAAAGTAATATATGTTGTTTTTTAATTTTAATATAATTTTTAATTAATTAATTATTTTTTTAATAAAAAATAACACGGTTGCTATAGTGTAGTTTATAATTATATAATATATCTAAATTATGTTTGACGATCGATAAATATTGCATAAATATTGTACTTATATTTCTACTAGGATTGCATATTAAAAAATATTATATAAATTTTTGTTTTTATCTAATTTAATGCATTAGTGTTGGCAAAAAAGAGAAATTTATAAAATAATAGAAAAATTTCTAGAAAGTTTCTATCAATGGGATCCCCATTTTATTTTTGTTAATTTTGTTATCTCGATATTTGTTATCTTGTATCAATACATTGTTTTTATAATTAAATATTAGTATTAGTATTTTAGTTATTAATTAAAGTAAAAAATTCATTTATTTAATTATCTTAAACTATGATATATATAATTAAATATTACAAAACTGATTATTATTAAATAACTATAATTATTTTATATATAGGTTTCCCATTTTAGTGTAGTATATATTTAATAGTATAATATTATATGTATAGTATATTATATTAAAATAGCAATAGATATGTGGATCCAATAGTATAACAATAAAATCAAATTTCTATAGAAATTTATTCATGAGAAATTTTCTAGAAACTTTCTATTTGCTGATTTCTAAATACAACATATAATGCATTATAATTAAGATTAACAAATGATTTTTATTTGTTTTTATTTTGATATTCTGTTTGAATTCTATTTGATATTAAAAACTAAATTTTTATATTCAATCTATTATTACTATTTGTAATATAAAATATGTTGGATTTAAGTTTATATATAAAATCGCATAATAGATTAATTTTTAAAAAACAAATAATTTTAATTATCTAAAAAATAATTTGTATTTTTAACTTTTAATATGTATAATTAAATATTAATCTTTTTAATATAATAAAACTTATTATAATATTTTATTCTTAATATTACTAATTTTTTATTAGAAATTTACATAATTATGATAATAGATAATCTAAAAATTGAATTATATGGAAAACATTATCTACTTTTATAATTATATTTAATTTGAATATTTTAAATAAAACGAGTTTTTTCAACTACTAAACTAAATTAACAAACAATTGTATCCATACGTTATACGTGTTTATGCATTCAATATATTAAATATGCAAATAATTATTACAAATACATTTTTCCATTAAAATATTTATTAATAAAATTGTTTTAACATTTTAAAAATTATTATTTATTTATATCTATAAAGCAAAGAGACCTCCGGTTGAAGAGACGGCTCAATTTCTGCAGACACTGTTAGCAAATCATGGACCCAATTATCTCGAAAAATTGTTTGGCAATAAAGCAAGGGATGCATTGGCACCACTCGGCGGATCTCATAGAGTGGCCGTTGCTCTTTCAGGTGCGTCTCCAGACATATACATGTCTACTAATTTATCGGTATTTTTAATTTTGGTTTTGTCTGTTTGATTGTTTGATTTACCAAAAATAACAGAAAGTGAGACAATAGAAGATTTTGGTAAAGCTCTTCATCTGATGCGAAGTGATTTGGAACACTTGAGGAATGTCTTTATGGCCGTAGAGTCCGGTGATGTCAGTCTATTGAAGTCTTTGGGAATCCGAGACAACGAGTTAGCAGATCTTAAGCTATTTCTCGATAAATTAGTCACCACTGGATTTATGGATTAAACCCATGGATTACATGAACCCATAACAACACAATAGATTAGTCACCGATTGATATCCCAATTCTTTATCATCCCTTAACCACATTAACACACAATTCATTATAAATTAGTTTATAATTTAATTAGAAATTAAATAAAAAAACTGTTTTATTATACGATAGCAACATTTCAGCGTTTTCTGTAAATTTGTTTTTTATATTTATGTAAATCATAAAAATTTATTTTTTAATTATAAAATAAGTAACAAAATGTTTATTAAAGATAATCACAAAAAGAATATACTATTTAATTGATAATCCAAATCTAAAGGTCATTAAAAAATATTTTACGATGTAATGCAAAATACTTTTTAAATTTAATCAAACTTTATAAAAACTGAACAAAATTTTTAATAACATTTTCCATATATAAAATGATATGAATAATTTGATTAAAATATAAAATTTAATTTATATAATTTCTTTCGTTATTTAACAGCGTTGGTGTGAAATAGCTTTGAGGGCTTCTAACAAATGGGATGTGATTTATAGATATATATACTCTATATATATGTATAGTATGTATAATATGAAATGATAATAAAGTTAAAGTTTAGGTATAAATTAATAAAATAAAGTACATATTATGTATAAATTATATGTAGATAAATGAAATGTGTTGTAACCAACATTTTTGCTGCCAGTTGTTTGATGTGATGTTTACTATACTGTATATAGAGTAATATATTTTGTTATAATAATATAAATTAATTTTAACAAAAAACTCGAATTATTAAAATATAAAAATTATTTATTTTAATTTTATGGTTTTTGTTTTTCTTAAACATTATTAGACTAATAATTTTCTATAGGTAGATTAAAATTGATTGCTATTTTTAAAAAAAATAATATTAGATATCTATGAACAAAATACTGTATATTTATTAAATATTAATGTTTTATATTTGATCATAATATTATAATAAATATTACCTATCAAAAGATATATGTTTTTAAACAAATATTAATGTAGTGATTATCAAATTTTATAATTTATGTTTATAAAAATAGTTATATTTAAATAAAATAATATATAAATGAGAACAGAAATGCTAATTGTTGCTATCATTGTATAAATAAACAACAAATATGTATAAAATATGAATTGTTAAATTTATGCATAATATTTTATTATTAATTATTATTACAATTTTTTTCATTTATGTTTATTAAAATTATTAAAAAAATATGTTGTGATGTAAGCAATTTACATATATATATAATATACAGTATAATAACGAAACACACTACTAAAATAAAAATCAGTTTAATTTTGGATTTAAAAAAATAATTTACGTGTCATTTAAAGTCTGTGTTGTGTTTTAGTAAAAAATATTTTGAAAACACATGAATTACAAGACTTATACATAAAAAACTTTAAATTTATTTTAATGATTAATTCATTTCATCAAATCAAACATTAATATTAAAATCAATATATAGATTAGTAAATGAATTTATTGCTGTATTTAATAACACAATAAGTTTGTAAAAAAATATTTATAAAATTCTGTTTTTATATAATTGTTTGATTTATTTCAAAAAAGCCTAAAAAACTATTTCTTGTATTTATTAATAAATATGTATAACTTTGATAAAAATAATATTCATTTACTATAATAATTATTGTATAAAAATAATTTAATTTATTGTTAGAAATATATATCTTATATAAATACAGTATATTTTAAGTTCATATAAGTCATTATTTTTGTCGAAATTATCTTTTATTAATAAAATCAGTTTTAATTTAACAAATTGTTAAACTAACGATTTTTAAATATAATTGTTTTTTCATTATAATAATGATTTGTTTGAAGTCAATACCAGTACGTAATATCAAACAGTATATACAAAATTAATGTTTTTTTGATAAGACAAATAAAATAAAAAATAAGAATAAGGACTTGTTTTCACCGATTAATACCATATGTCCAGTAATATTCCTAACGGATACCTACTGTACCGGTAAATGTTATCCAACTAATAAATAGTGTGTTTTATCGGTATTAATATTTATATAACTGTAATCACATAATCGGTTCGTTAAGGATCAAAATTTTCTCTTATTGTAAAATATCAATAACTAAAATTGAATTTCAAACATTCAAATTAGTGTTACAGATTTTGTCCCAAACCCTTATCAAATCACGTTTTGGTTTTTTACAATCCAATCACATCACGTCTTGCAATATCTTTCCCGTTTTGTTCATAAATTTCATAAATATATAAAAATTATAAAATTTTAGAATTTTTTTAATATTAAAAATAATTATAACTGAAATTTAATTAATTATTATAAGTAATTATCATTAATAATTAATAAAAATAAGATTTATAGTAATTATATCAATTAAAAAATAATATATTTAGTATTTTAAAGACCAATACGTGACAAGATCTTTGAAGACCAAGATCTTGTTGTGCAACTCTAATTCAAATACTTTTTTTTCAATAATGTTGAAAACTTTTTTTAAACTAAATTAATTTTTTAGACAAATGTTTTGGTCAAAAATTTTTGGATGAATCGTATGAAAAGATTTTATACAAATACCGGTATATAAAGTAATTGAACTAAATTTACAATTGTTTTAAATTTATTGAACAAACATTTCGTTAGAAATCAGAAAATTTCAAATATAAATACAAGATTTCGAAATACTTTATTTGTTTGAAATAAAGAGGAAGTTAGTTAAAAAAAACTAGTTTTATCATAAAAAATTTATTTTTAACATTATTTGAACGTACAATCAATTTTAAACAAAGATTTTTTTTATAATAACTCCAAATTTGAAACTAAAGTTGAGATAAAACTTAATATCTTGAAAATCATTTGATTGATAATAAAGTGATTATAAGATTAATTTAAAATATAGATAAATGACGAATCAAAAGTCACTTTAATTTAATCAAATTTATACTATCCATTAAATATTTTAGTTTAATAAATTAATTTTATGGCAATTGTTATATTATATATCATTATAAGTTGTTGTTATATTTGACAGCAATGACAAAATTTGTTTATTTTAAAAAATAATATCATCATTTCTTATTTTTAACAAAAATTAATTAATAAATATATTTTAGATTTTTATAGATAAATTTTAGATAAAAATATTTTTTATTACAGTAGAAGAGTTTATCTATTTAGTTAATTTTACACAAACAGTATTAAAATTTAAAAAAATCATTTATAAGATATTATCTGTTTTATCTGAAGTTATTTTTTAAAAATGACTGTTTATGTTTTTATTAGGTAATAAATATTAATATATAACTATATATATAAATTATAAATAAAGTTAAATTAATATATACCGTATATATAGTACAGTACTTATAGTAGCTAAAAAATAAGCAATAATTTAATTTTTAGAAATTTTTTAAATAATTAGATTATATAAATTTATACTTCTATTATATTTATAATAATTTTTTCATTTAACAGATAATATATTAGATATTTTATTTTTAGATGCTTTCAAAAAATCTGGTGTCACAGCAATAAAAAACTAAGAGCTTTTTAGTAATAATAATAATAATAATTATATTAGACATTTGCTAATTAATTTAATGGATGTATTGTTTTTTTATTTGTCATAAATTGTTTACAATAATATTTTAAATGAAACTCATGTAATATAATGTGTAACAATAAATAAGTTAAGAAAATCGATAAAAAAAATTTTGTATAATTAATAAGTTTTAAAATATCAAACAAATATTTAGAGATTTATAACAATAATAATTTTTAGACATCAAAAATATTTACAGACTATAAAACGTGTGATTTATTATATTGTTTAAGTTAATTATAAAAAGACAATGTTTTTAAATTAATTTATAGGCATTAAATCCTTTGACATTATTGTATGAAAATAACTAATTAATTATTTTATATACTTTTTTTACGACACACACGTATTAATACTAAAACTTATATTAATACGCAATGAATAAAAACTAACTATACTGTATATTATTATATACAGTATAAAACTATTATAATATATAAGAAATGTTATAATTAATTAGATAATTGTATTTACTGTATAATATTACAGCATTGAATATAAGTTACTAGAAATTAATTTATTATTAATTTGTTAGATTTATTGTCTGTTTGTATTATTAAGATTAAATAATGTGATAAATATAATGTACTATTCTTTTGATCGTAAGATTGATTATTTTGTATTATATTATTATTATTATTATTATTATTAGATGTCAACTATATATTTAAAAACCAAATGACTTGATTTCAAATACAAGATTCTTTTCAAACAAGAATTTCAATGTTTTGTTTGAATTTTTAGGAATCTATTGTTTGGTTAAAAGCAAAGACACGATCGGCTCATTCAGTAAATTGTGGTTTTTATATAATTGCAAACTAAAACTCACAATAAAGTTAATTAAAGTTATTGAAAATAATTTTATTTAAAAATTTTTTTAAAACTTGCATTTGTATCTTTTGAGAAATTAATTCATATGTAAACAGAAAAATTAGTAATTAGATAATTGTTTATAACTTACAATTGATTGATAACTCAATTATCTTTGCGTTTACTTATACGTAAAACGTATCCAAAATTGTTGTTAACATATTTATATGCTTTCTGTGGATATATTTGATTAGTTGATGACCTAATTTCTAACATTAAATTGACATATGATATAAATTTATGTTAATTTTATTAGACGTTGTCTATCCAAACTTTAGTCAAATAATTTAATGGACGTAACATTTAAAGGTAATATTTTATCAAATGTAAGTACAGTACTAATACAATAAGTTTTCTAATAATTCAAATTTTATTGCTGTTTACGAAAGGGTTATGTTTTTTTGGAGATTAAAATGATTTAATTTAAATGATTTTCAACGAAAACCAATTTCAGAATTTACTATTAATACAGTAGTTATATTTGATTATTCAAATAACGTTAACAGTTTATAGTCATTTTTTAAATAATGTGACTATTTTTTCATTATATAATTAACATAATATACTGTACATTAAAAAATTAATTTGTCGCCAAACCATTATATTACAATAAATACTATACATTGAATGCAATATAAAAGTGGTGACACTCGTTGAATACATTAAATACATGTGAAACATGTTTGACAATCATTTATATGAATACAAAATTAAAAATATTGTTACTGTAAATACATTTACAATACATATATGAATGAATGTAATTATTTATTGTATTTTAAAATAATAATCATTTAAATTATTGATATTTTTAGAAACTTAATTTATTAATAATTATAATAACATATTTATTTATATAATAATAATATATATATAATTATTTATATTTATTATATAGAGTGGCAATTGTTTTATTTATATATATCATTGAATTGAGACCATTAGATGTAATATCAAATTGGATATATTGTGCAAAATATATTTATATAATTTTATACAAAACACATTATTTAATTGAAAGAAATATTTTGTGATAATAACAGAATTGCACCGAAAGTTAGAGGCTATCAATTGGACAATAAGTATAGAGATTCATAGAGATATGGTTTTCAGGTATTGTACAGTCATTTTAGATACAGTTTTATAATAATATATACGAAAGTTAACACATTTTATCATTAAATAAATATGTATATATTTAATTAAAATTATATTTATATTATATTTTATATGAGCACATATACATTTCATTTACAAATGTGTTAATTTTCTATATTTTATAAAAAATAAATAAAATTGTTATTTTTGCAAATGTGTTACTTTAGGAATAAAAAATTTATAACAATTTAAGAGTAGACTGATTAATCATAAAATGTATTTTTAAATAATAAAATGAAACATATTTTGGCACATTTTACACAAAACACAAATTTTTTTAAACTCCAATTCTTGTACCAAATAAATAGATGATTTATTTCAGGTTTATATAGAGATATTGTGGTTTAAAAAATTGATAAATTGCACCAAAAATGATAAACTAATTTTTCTAATAGTGTGCTAAATATATATATATATATATATATATAATGAGAAAATATAGTGTGAATATATCAGCAAAATTAATATTAAGTCTGTGTTTACCTAAGTCTCTATCAAATCTATACTTTCTTTACCGTAATTAAAAAAGTGGCGTAAAATAATAGGTTCAAAAAAATTAAGCAAATCTCCACTTAGTTTTTCTTTTGTGTATTCAGCTATTAATTTGGCAATTATTGGACTATAAATATAATTAATTTAAGCCTTTGATTATAAAACGATATGATTTTTCCTAAAAACCATTTTTTTGTTTAAAAAATTGCAATAAAATGTTTTGCCTAAAAATTGTGGTTAAATTTAGACCAAATGATTCATATAATATTACGAAACCATTTGGGCAATCAGTTAACCATAAGTGTGTGCGACTCCATTGGGGCCGCCGAGTCATACAATGTATCGGTGTCTTGAGTGGGTTCTCCTTGAAGTTGGCACTGATTGCTTAGAGTTCCGGCGCCGCAATCACAGAAAAATCTAATAATTATAATAAGTCATTATATTTTCATTTTAAGACATTGAGACAAAATGAGTCAAACCTGTCGTGTCTAATGAACTCGACGTCGTGACCGGAATGACATGTTTTAATACAATTGACACAAATGGCGTTCCGATCGGTTGTATTACAAGTGCGGCACCTGACCATAATATAATAAACATTATTAATTATAATTAACGTAATGTTAAATAACCTAATAATGGACATACCTATAAAAATCATGCATAGGAAAACTGGTATAACTGGAGATCTTGTAGAGGCACTGACCGCTATTAACTGCCTTTTCTACAGCATTATGATTATCATAAATTTTATTGCCTTTCAGTATTGGTTGTACGCCCGAAGCTAAACATAAACCACCGAATCTATTGTTAAATATTTGATTAAACTCAAGAGTTGCCGTCGCGTTGTTAGTAATCTCTACACCGGCTGCCAAACCATCAAATATACGGTTGCGTCGTAAGACTGGATGACTTTGAGTACTGATCAAAACCCCCGCCTGAGCGTTGCGAAAGATATCGTTCTCTTCCAGAACTCCTTTTCCGCCATTGAATATACAAACGCCTCCATCGCGTCCGTCATATATCTTATTTCTTCTCAGTGTTGGATTACTATCTGTTTTAATCCAAACCCCGGCCATTGCATTGTCAAAGATCTCATTTTGTTCCAACATTCCGAGTCCACCATTATATACAAGAACTCCTCCATTTTGTCCGCCCCAGATCTTATTTCTTCTAATAACTGGATTACTACCGGTTCTTATTTGAACCCCAGAATACAAATGATTGAATATATCATTTTCTTCTAGTCTTCCGTGTCCATTGTCATAGAAGTAAACGCCCACTTGTTTTCCTGAATGAATTCGGTTGCGTCTGAGCACAGGTGTACTGCCAGTGGTAATCCAGACACCGGCCAATGTATTGGCATAAACTTCATTTTCTTCAATGAGTCCCTGTCCCTTTTCGTGCACATAAATGCCTCCATGTTGACCATGGTGAATTTTATTATATCTTACAATTGGATCACTAGCTGTCCTAATCTGAATTCCAGCCAATGCGTTGCCATAAATATTGTTGTGTTCAATGAGACCCCTTCCCTCACCGAATATATAGACGCCTCCCTGATGTCCGTTATAAATCTCATTTCTTCTTATAGTTGGATTGCTTTGCGATGTAATCCAAACACCGGCAAAATTGTTTGAATGGATTCTATTTTCGATGAACTGACCCCTACCTGACTCGTGGACATATATGCCACCTGTCTGTCCGTGATGTATCTCACAGCGTACAACAGTAGGATTGGCTCCGGCCTTAACTTCAAAGCCAGCAATTCTGTTATTATGAATATCGTTTGCCTCAAAATATCCCAAACCGTTATCAAAGGTAAAAACTCCGACATCTCTTCCGTGATGAATATGGTTTCTACGCATTATAGGGTTGGCATGATTTTTGACCCAAACTCCGGCCAACGCATTCCGGCTGATCTCGTTTTCCTCATAAATTCCTTGAGCGAAGTCAGTCACATAAAGGCCAACATTTTCGCAGTCACTTATGTCGCAATGTCTAATGACAGGCTCAGCGGCCGCACCGGTCACACAAACTGCTGCACCGACTACTGATGTGCTCCTAATAACACAGTGATCAATAGTTGGCGAACAGTTCTCATTGATTTCAAGGCAGTAATGTTTATGGTGTGGCACTGATGAGGTCACGTCTGGAGAGAATTTGAGCGAAACGTAACCTAAATAGGCATCTCTTGACCCCTCAACAAATGTTATGGTAGACTCGCTGTCCTTTTCTAATACTACATTTTCAGTTATGTTCCCCGAGGCTATCATTTCATTTAACAACAATTAGTACAATAATCACATTAAAAGGATTGTTAGCAAATATCTTACCGGCGCCTATAAGTGCAACACTCGAGTCAATGATGAGGTATTCTGGCTTATAATGTCCCGAATGAATAAATATTAATGAATTCTCTAATTCTTCAGAGTATGTAAACGCCTGTTCTATTGTATCGAAATATGATATATTTCGACCTTTATATCGGTCTGGATTAACCTCATACTGTTCCTGATAACCGGTCCGTACGTGAACTCCTCGATACTATGAAAACCAATTTATAGTTAACACTAAAATTCAATTACCGATAATCTAGACATAAAAACCAACCAATTGTTTGAAGCTTTCTTTCCACGGATTTTCGATATCGCATTCATCGTATGAGACGAACTCAAACTTACATAAACCTGAATGAAAAAGTGGTGAATCGTATTCATAGACGTTATGGTAAAGTGTTTTCCTATGATATGTGAATAAATCAATTATAATTTCAATCAATAAAAACAACTCTGATTTCAAAGCCTACCACAACTCGCAATCATTGGCAATGGTATTGAATCGTTTGCAGACTTGTGCCACTCGACACAAGTCTTGCTCCAAAAGGTATGAAAATATTGTCAAAAGTACTTCATCTGGCAGTTCATACAATAAATATAAAGCAGCCGTTCCTAACCCTAACACCAAATAATTATCATTTATTATATAATAAAGCTATAAATAAATATACAATTAATTTGAGAAAAACAAACCTTCATTCATGTGATGAAAATTACACTTTTTTGGCCTCTTTCTTGAGTTAATGGTTTGTATAAAATAAGGTGCGCTTGAATGACATGAAGAGGAAGAGCCTGAGTTCGTAGTGTTTGACGACGACGACGATGATGAAGGTAACGGAGGTATTGTTGAGGCAGATGTCGATGAAGTGGTGTCACAAGTGGTAGACACTGGAGAATGACATGTGACTGACTCATGAGTTGGCGACAGTTTTCGTCTTAAATCATATGGCGAGTGATGGCAACCGAAGAGCAATGGACTCACACATGAAGAGGACAGAGAGTTCGCCAAATGTAATGAAGATGAGGGCGCCGTTCGGTTGGCTAATACTAGTGATACTTCTTCTAAACATTTTCATCAGAGAAATGAGAAATTAGAGAAAAATATCTCTCAGATGAAAGAAAAATATAAACAAACCGTTATTATTATTATTATCACTCTGTAATTGATCCTCATTTGTACCACAAAAATATTTCATTGCTGTCTTCTTTCGCGTCCTTTTCATTAGTGGTCGCTGTGATGGTTGTTGTTGTTGTGGTTGCGGTGGTGGTTGTCGACAGTCTCGCTGTGTTTTAGCGGTAGATGAAGACATAGTGCGTCCAATTCAGTCGGTTTTCTTGTGTTGGCCACTAATCAATCAATTGCAGCGATGATTATAAACACAAGAGTCGGTGATATGCAAACAAATGGCCGATAAGATAGTGGCAATCGATGGGGTCAAGTGGTCAACGGGGATATTCTTTTACATTTAGTCATCACCCGTTGCGGCTCAATGTTGGCCACTGTTGTGAACCTATCTGTGGTGATAGTCAGTGGTCTTTTAATGGTCGCGCAAATGCATGTAAAGTATCGGCCATTTTGTCGACAAAGTGTAACAAAGAGTACGCTTTTGGGGAAAACAGTCTCTCAATAGCATTGAATGTTATAAACAGTATTATAAGCTATACTACAGTACAGTATAGCTATAGTTATAGTAAATGCCATAAATTGGTGTTTGTTTTCTCCAATGCATTCAATTGAATGGCGAACTCTCCTAAAAATACAGTCAAATCTATGTCTCATTCACTGCACTTCACTCACGCATTCATGCCTTACGAGAGAGTAGTCGAGCGCTACAATGCATTGTCAATGCAATACAAGTCAACGATAGATATGCCTAACAAACACACTATTAAACTGACACACAATGCGTAACATATATATACAGTGTATAAGTACTGGAGTTGTCCGTAATTTTCACATCATTTTCAATGTAAAACAGATATATTATGTGTGTTTGTCTGTAAAAACTCGCACAACATTAACCATACGATAACTTTTCATATGTACTGTTTGTATGCCTTTAAATCCTATGGCCCTATGGTTTGGCCGTATTTTTCAATACAACTAAAACTTTTTTTTCCAAATCAATAACAATACGATTAGGAGAGAGAGATATATACAATGTATATATTTTTTGAGGAGAGGCCTACAAAAATATGTGTGTGTTTTTGGCAGACTATTTTTATTTATTATATACACATAGTATTGTAGATTATATAGATTATATTCATTTAAATACAATTGAGCTAGCACACAAATATTTAGTTTGAAAACTATTTATTTTTTTGCATAAATATTATATTATATGAAAATTGTATATAAAGTTTGTAGTCAACCATCAATTGTATGCATGTTTTAACCGTAAATAACATTTTTTTTGGCAAATAGTTATCATAGAGCTATACAATTATTTTATACCTAAGTGTGTGAATTTTTTTGCGGCTAACTTGTATTTTAAATAATACTACTATTTAAATGTGTATTAAATGCTAAAATGTTTGTGAAATTAAATTTAAAATCAAAATGTTAAGACAACAAAAATTATATATAATATAATAAACATTTGGTTTGTTAGCATTTTTGACAAAATATATGTCAAACGGGAACTTTATGGGCAACTTTGCGGACAAAACTGTTTATTGCCATTCATTCATCACATATTTCTAATACATGTATTACCTGTACATTAAAATGTGTGTCAAACGGCTACAAAAACATATAGTACTACTATTACTACTACTACTACTACTACTGTCTATATATGTTATGGCTATCACTGTATGTGAATATCATTATTGAATAAGGCTTTGACTCATTGTATACAACGCTATGTTTGACACAAACATTATTTTCAAATAAAACACATGTTTTCCTCCAGTGATTAGTCATTTGAATCACCGCTTAATTCAGCGATTATTCAATTATTTTATTATTCATTCATTTATTTATTTATCGATTGATTGATTTTTTCATTAATATATTCATATTTATTATATTTTTATTTATTTATTTATTAATAAGTAATATAACAACTTTAATACTCATTTTATTATATGATACAGGTATTTTTTAAAACTAAATTTCCCAAAATATTAAATATTATTTTATAAGTTAAATAAACTATAAAAATTGATAATAATAAAAATAATAATAATGGGAAATTAAGCCTTAGTAATGGTATACTACAACTTTAAGCTATTTTATTAATTATGTTTAGTTTTTTTTGTTGGGAATAATTTCTCACTGAATTAGAATTGAATAAAAAAAAATATTTGCAATAATTATTATCATTTAAATAACAATTTAATTTTTATATCCAAATTCTGCTTTATATTATAAATGAATGAACATGCTTAATTATTAATTATTAATTAGCTTAATAAAATTATACTGTGATATATAATAATATAGTTTTTGATAAATTACCTTGATAATTAAAAAAATACATTTTTATAAAATAGGTATCAAATTATATTATTTTTTATTAATATTAATAAATTGTATATTTTAAATAGAACAAATTAATTATATTTTTCTAATTTTTTAAGATTTTAGATATTTACATAAATATTTTTCCTGTTATAATTATTTATAAAATAATTTTTACTATAAAATAATAATAATACTCATTCATTATAACATTAATTAATTAATACATGAAAATAAAATACTTTTAAAAATTCAATACATTTTTGTATCAGATAATTAAAATCAGTTATATATCTATATTTAATATAGTAATTTAATAATAGTATAGGAAGAATATTTTTTGTAAATATTTCAGATGTTCCCTGACAATTTCTCAATTATAAATATTATTTTCTTCTATATAATTTATGTTACTGTAGATTTACCGGTATATAATCTTAACTATTAGTCTCATATTTGTAACCATATTAAACCATATTATATCTTTTAGTAATTTTAAAATTTATTTTTAAAATTAAAAAAAAAACTTTAGTTTGGTTTTATGCAAAGTTCGCGAAAGTGTATAATCCGCTTATTTTTAGTCCAATTTTATTTCAAAATCAATAATTTTTTTGCAAACTATAGTAAATATTAAAGATTAAAATATTAAAAGATAAATTATATATTAAAGATTAAAACGAATCCTTATTTTTATATCGGATTGACAATAGATTAATAGCAAATGTTCATGCTAATTTTTATTTTTTAATAATCTTTATTTTACATGTTAATTACTATCAAGATTAAGGTCATTAATTTAAGGATAAAAATAATCTTTTTTAAATCCTCAATCAATTTTTGCGAAAATAGTATTACAAATTTATCAATAAAACTTATTAGTAAATTATTGACATATAATTTTTATTATAATTAATTACTATTTAATTATATGTTATTAAAATTATAGTAATCGTAATGTACTATTGTTTTAGCATTAATTTATTGAGTGTGTATTTATTTTATTATAATATATAAATATTATAAATGGGAGATTTATTGAAAGAGTTTTAGGGTAGACAATGGTTCCGGTTTTTGTAGGAAATGTCGACTATTTATGGATCTAATGGATGCCAAATGAGAAGTCAAATCACACATACATTATATATAATTCTATGGTTTATTTGTCGACTACTTTCTGAAACAATTATTTGATTATCAATTGATTAGTCGTAAAAACCTCATCAATGAAAAGGTTTTAACGTTTTTGTGGTTATTAAAAAATTTTGGTGTTTGACTCAACCAAAGTTAATCATATTTGTTGTGACAATCCATCATAAATACATATATTGTTCATAATAATAAATAACTAATTTTTACTGCATTTATAATAATGTTAAACATTTTACGAGTTATTAGTTATCAGTTAAAAGCCAAACCATATGAGAGATATTTTTGACATTATAATACTATACTGTATATACATAATGTAATTTTAGTTTTATTTATTTTATTAAAATATAGCATTTTAAAAATTGAAACATAAGTTTTTAATTTTATCTAATTATTAATTTTATTGAACTTAATTCTATTTTATTTATTTAATATAAATTTAATTTCATCTTTTTTACTAACCCTGTCTTCTACATGACCTTCATATTCTACCTATACATCAATAATAATCGTATTATTGGCAATAATACGATGATTATTGATGTATAGCATATAATTTATTGCAAATAATTATCAGTATTTTTATTAATATTATTTGTTTATATTTTAAATTTAAATAATTATTTATTTAATTAAAATTTAACACAGTTTAAATTCAATAATTGTAAAATCCAAATATTTATCTTTTTTTAGATTATCAAGTGTATTTTTAAAAATACTATAATTTAAAAAATTAAATAAATAGTCTATTTTTATCATATCATATTGCAAAATACAGAATTTTTATTAGAATATATTTAGATAAGATTAGAATGAATATAATTATTAATTATTCTTTAAAAGCAAAAATATTAATAATATTAAACATTTTTTTAATTGTAAACTATTTTATAATTTATATTAACAATTTAAAAAAAATAATATTTCAATTAATTGAAAGACTACGGTAGATGTATGAAAAGTCTGTAATGATATTCAACTTTTTTTTAAAAATATTTAATAAATTGATTTATTTATTTAAAAAAGCTCTAGTTTTATATTAGAATTCAATTTTTATTTACATAAATATATTAATAATATTTTGATTGAAATGAAAACATATTTTAATGATTTTTAATTTATAATTTAACAAACTATAACATCATTAGCACCACAGCTTGTTTTGCTGACACTTCCCTTTAAACCACTTCAAGTGGCGAATGTTTTCTTCACTTTTGATTAGATCTGATTCTTCATCAGTTGTCGATGGAATCAATCGCTTAGTATTCCATTTGGAATTGTGTTCCAAAAAGGCATCTTTTAATACCAATTTGTGGTCATCTCTTAGACAGTGATAACAAACATCACAATCTTTTGATTTACAAGAGAGATGGCATTTATCACTGGAACAAAGCTCTTCATTAACTGACAAATCTTTGGTGGACACCATTATGTTATAGTTTTCGGCATCTCTTTCTACCCATGTTTTGGTGTTCAAAGTTCGGGCCACACCTACCAGTGATAGCAGATTAAAGATGACCTAAATATTATATACTTTGAATTAATAAAAATTATTGACTAAAAATAATGATTGAATTACCTGTTCATAAAGCATTTTATTTGGTCCGAAATGAGCTGATGACAGATTGGGTGACATATTTGCTTCCATTAAATAAACATTTAGGTCTTCATCTAAGGCAAAATCAAAGCGAACTAATTCAAAGAAGTGTCTGTTTTGAGTAATATAATAATTGTATTAAAAAACTATTGTATTTTGATATTAATGTAAAATCTTTGAGAACCGGGTGGACAGGAAGGCTGCAGTCAATTGCAACATTTGCTCTTCTTTAGTATAGTAAACGGTTTTAATTGAGTCCTCAATTTGTTTCCAAACAAATGTCGGATCCTTTTTTAGTGATCGCAAATATCCATTAAATGACTCTTTCATATTCATATTGAGATCAATGAAGTATTTTCTTAGTGATGGCATCTGATATTTAAAAGTAAAACACGATATCATATATATATATATAATAAAATGTCTTACCATCCACGTTGGTGTGTAGTCATCACCGACAACATATGTGTCCACATCTGAGCTATTAAATGGATAGTAAGGTTTGGCACAAAATCTCAAGAGAGCATCGCTTTCAAGAATATAAACTCTCAATGGGTTTATTGATGTCATGATTGCATAGATTCCTATATCAAATTTCCTATTAAAAAATATTTATAGATATTGAGTACTTTACAATTTTCAAAAATCATCATGATAAAATTATTTAAATTGATCCAACTTACTTTCCATCTATTAGATATGGTTTCTGTATATATTCTTGCATAAATGTACCAGATGCACTCAAATTAACAGTTTCCAAGTCTAATATACGTATACCCCGATGATTACTATCTTTTTTAACCCATAGTTTATTTGGATGCATTTTAGACTATTTTTTATTAAAAAAAAAATATTAGACATTTAAATAACATTTTATATTAGTGTATGCTGTCTTACGTGTTCAACAAATTTATCTTTATCATTTGGCAAATTAAATGCTAATGGGATGTGTTTTAGTCTAGAAGTAGCCAGGTTAACTTTGTTGGTTATGAAGCCAGAGCCTGGAAAATGATTGACCTGATAATTGATATATAATTGATACAAATTATCAATAAATGTTTTGTTTAAAACTATTAATATTCATTATAATCATTTAAATTGACGTACTCTTTGATGTGATTTCAAAGTGGGCAAAAAGTTACGCATAAATGGATAATCATGAGACCAAAGAACATCCCACTCATCGGAACCATTGTATGTGATTTGATAACCAATTTTATCAAATACATCGATTACGTGATCCAAATAACCCGATTCCAACTGTTGACCAAATAATAACAAAATTACATTATTATAATTAGTATACACCTAATTGTCATACTCTTTGCCCTGAAATCCAAGCTATAGGTTTGGGATCATTAGGTTGACATTCAGTGACAACAGGCCTATTAAGGTTAGGATTAACTAATTCGCTGACAGAATATGTAAGTGAATCCAATCGTTGATTTTCCAGTCGTGTTAAACCATAAAAGTTATAAACAGTTATGAAAACAGCGATCGCCACCAATGCTGTGATTATGTCTAGCCTTTTGGACAATGATTTGTTTGATGACATCAAATCATGAGTTAACCTGTTTTCAGATGAAGACCTTTCAGATCTTTCATTTTTGTCGAAATGCTGTTTCAAAAAATTAGGTTATTATTTCAAAGTGAATCCTTTACTATTATATAATAAAAACTTCACAAAAACACTTAGACTTTTATAGAAATGGCTTTAAAACTACTAGTAGTGCATTAACTGCCTTTCCTAACGGTATATCAAAATAAAAAAAGTAAACTTTACTTACATCTGAAGGAACTGGAGATCGTCTTAATTTTGCACTCATATTAGTGAATCATTAATTAAATGACTATTTTATTTAATTTTTAAAATATTTTTTTGACAATTAATATATTTAAGAAAATAAATAAATATTAAGTGTAAAACATAATCGATTGACCAAATTATTGCATATATAAAGTTGTGTTGCCTTTTAATGACTAACAGTTTCATTAAAAAACTTTTGTTGTTCAATGTGTTTGTGTGTTATGTGTGAGGAGTATGGATATCACAAGTGGTACTTCCAGTTTGACAGCATTTCAGAAAAAGGAGGTATACTTTCAAAAATAATTATTTTCTAAGTATAACAATAATAAAAAACATATAAAAAAATTTTGGTAATAATAATAATAATATCAATATTGCTATTATAATAACTGTAAATTTCATACATATGTAAAACACATTTCAAATTCAAATATCAATTTATAATTATAGCCGAGCACTTGAATTTTATCTAAATTATAATAAAGTATAAAAACAGCTTTTATTATAAACAACTAATAATTAAACCAAATTTTATTCCATAAATATTATTTATTTTATTTTTAAAGTAATTTCAAATAATTTTAATTACAAAAAATATATATAAAAAATAAATTTCGCACACATCTGTCAGACATTTACCGGTAAATAAAAAAAACCCATAAAAAGGACTTCTTATATTAGATAATACGATATAAACATATATCTGACATCTCTTCGTGATCTGCTTTAGATGTCGACAACACAGAGTCTTTAATATCAACTTTTGAGACCCATTTAGACAAATCAATTGTCACCTTAAAAGTGTTCAACATTTATAAATTCAAATATATTTTATTTCATTGTTTAATTGTACAGACCTGAGACAAATGATTTAAACTATCTTCAAGAGTGGGAACAGTTATCAAATATGTGTCCGACTTTATATGATTATAGAGAAACATCCAACAGTCAGTTTGTTTGCTGTCATTTAAGAAAAACTCAAATACATTATTCATAACAATGATGTCAGCGCTTCTCACGATTTGTGGTAAACTACTGATATCATTGCATATAACCTAAAAAATATAAAAATAAAAGTAATATTTGGGTCAATATATTTTTAGGTAAATTTTAAACAATTACTGGTATTTATAATATTCTATGATTAACATAAATCTTATTATCATACAATAAGTTATCAATATAATATTATTGTACATAACTAAATTTTAAAAATAAACAAATTTTTTATATAAACAGAAAAAATAATATAATTAAAAAAACAATTCAATAGATACTAACATTAATGCGATCATTCATTTGGTATTTTTCAATAATTTTGTTTTGTATTAAACATAATTCTTCATTCATTTCCACACCAATTATATGTTTGCAATTTGTGTAGACATAAGCCTAATAAAGACGATAATTATTTAAAAAATAATTTCTTAAGATATCAATAAATATTGAATCGTGTATTAACCCCATAGAGTATTGATCCCAAACGCGACCCGATATCCAAAATGGTTTTATTAGAAAAATCTATATCTTTGAGTAAACCATTGTATATAAACTCAACTCTCTTTTTGGACGCTGAATGTGATATCAAATCTATTATAATTTAATGAAAAAAAAACTTCAACAATAAAATAAATAAATCATAATTTTTGGTGAAAACATTGCACTATCATATCATATGTGTCTCATGAGATTACATGTGGAGCTAAACAGGTCTCATAAATCATAACTTATAATAATTTATAATAATTTCATTTTTTATATTATTATTGAAACAGTKCCTCAAATTAGGTTACAAAGTATTGGATGGGCTTATATTGTCTGTTGATTTTTTGTTTCAGTAATGATCCGACACTTACTTAATGATTGTATATTACGTGAGAGACAATCGCAACAATAATATCGTTCAAGTAATCCCTCGTCAGTCATGTCTTCAATATCTAAGTCGTCGTACAGAAAGGCATCCAATGATATGGTATTCAAAGCATTGCAGTCACTGTTCTGTCGTTTTAAATGATTAATTGCTTTCAATGTTTCAATTTTTATCATTATTTCTATAATACATTCATTATTTATATATAAAGTTTAGCACAAAAAAACTTATAAAAATTTAAATTTTCGTATCAATAAAATACAAAATAATTTATAAAAATAATTAAAAAAAATCAAAATCAAAATTTTTATTATTATCATAAAACTTGTCTTAAATACTAATAATAAAATATAAATCAAATATTAATTCATTGTCTTAATCTTAAAATCAATTTTTTAAAATAATATTATAAAATACTGTATTAATTAAACATTTTAAACCAATATTGTATTGAAAAGTTATGATAACTACCTGTCCGAGAGTGGGAAAAGTCATTGGTTCGGATGGTATCACACCAGACATGGGAACCATTAGCTTAATATCATTAGCAATACGATTGAGTGTAACATAAGCTTCGGTAGGTCTGTCATCCAAACTATCTGTACTCAACACAAAACATTGCAATTATTTGTTAATATAGATAATTGTCAAACAATTTTCAAAACTTTTATTTTTGTTGTTTTTGTTGTCCACACCTGATGTCAGATAAGTTGATTGAATCCATTGATAAAAGTTTGGCAAATCATGTGATGACATACGAGACACCAACTCTTCAAATGCTTTCTGTGATTCACTTAAACTCATTGTCACATATAATGGGATCAATTGAGATGACAATAATTATTGTCGAAAAATAACAACACATGACATCACACTATGTTTATAATCAGTAGTACTGAATAAAAGACATTTGTTTTTAAACACGTGTTTGTCGTGACATCTCTTAGTGTTAGCATTTGATACCCTATTATATCTATCAATTTGTATAATTTATTGTCAAAAAAATGAGTTTTTATTAATAATTATTATTATTTGCTATTTATTATATAAATTGTATCGTATATATTATTAACTCAATTATATTGTAATAGTTAACAATTTTTTAAATAAATATTTATAATAAAAACTTGTTGGCATTAAATTATTGTAAATAATTAAGAGAGCAAATCAAGTTATTATATAAAATTTAGCTTTTAATAAATATCCGCAAACTATTCAAATTTAATTTTTAAAAATTTCAATATGGTTTTTTACTTGAAATAAAGTTAGCACCAGGAAAAATAAAGTTAAATAGTTTTCCTGAAATTAAAATTATATTAAATAACATTTTTTTCAATGATTATTATTATATTTCTAATATCAATAAAGTTTATTAATTTTTTTTTGTTGATAATTTTTTCTATTGATTCATATTACTCTAATATCAATGTTAAACAATCTGTATGTAAATATTTGTGTCACATATTTTTAATTAAATTTTATTTTACTAAAATACTGTATTTAAAATTAGTGTTAGTATAGTATTGAAGGTCAATAAACAGATTAAACAAAAGTGACTTTAAATATATATTTTATTGGACGCCTTTTCAATTTTATGCTTTTTTAATTTGCAAATATATATACTATAAATATATATATATATATATATATATATATATATATATATATATATATATATTATATATATATATATATATATATATATATATATTTATATTAAATTACAATATAATAAAATAATACTGTATATACTAATTGAATTGGTGAGTAATGCAAACGTTTATATATATCAATAAATAAATTTAAATATCAATGACAAGTTTTATTCTTTATAAGTATACTAGTATTGAATTTATTTTAAATAAATATCTATTAATAGTTAGACAGTAATATAAAATATTTCACAATAAAATAATATATAGTAATACAGTTATACTATTGTATATATATAATTAAATTAAATTTATAGCATTATAATTATATTATATTATTTAACAATAGTAAGTTTACTATTATTTATACAATATAAAACATGTGTAATGATATAACTAACTAACAAACAAACAAAATATTATTACTAACATTAATAATTACTGACAAAAATATTTAAACTTTTAAAGCATATTAAAAGTTTATATAGAAATTTTTTATTTTTTACAAACATTGTAATAAAAATTTTGGAAAAATACATAATAATGATACTGTCATTTAGTTTAATAATTGTAATTTTTATTAAATAACATATGAAAAAATATAAATTGAAACTTATATTCAGCTGGAATTGAGTCGAATTAAATTATAACGTTATATTGTAGCTAAACTTTTGTAAATATATATAAATTTTTATTATTAAACTAATAAGCAAAACAACAAAATTTTACTAATAAATTTACTTAACAAAAAAAAAGGTTTACAAAATGTATTTAATTTAAATTTATTTATTTTTAGAGTAAAAAAAATCTCAAAAGTGATTGATTTATGTAGACAACAGAATTATATTTTTTTGACAAAACAATATAATGACTATTAATTTAATATTATCATTGTTTGCAATCATAACGTTTTTTGATACAATATTTGCAATTACCGTATCATTAAATGGCAATGATTGGTATGCGACAAATCAAAATAAATGTATGCAATTTATTTTAGCTAATTTAAATGTAATGTAATTTTTATTAAATATTGTTGTATTTTGAATACATATTCAAGCGCTACGAGTTGTGGCCAAAGTTCCCGGTTCTGTATATACAGACCTCATGAGAAACAATGTACTCAAAGAAGATCCTTATTATGGAACCAATGACTTCAACTATAAATGGGTGGCATTTGATAATTGGACGTATGATAAGACATTTAATGGTAATTATTTTTATTGATTTATTCATCAATTAAAGTATTTACAACATATATCTTTATATTTGATTATATACTCAATAACAACAACAAAATGCTTATAATTTACTTTAAAAGTTGACGAAACAATAATTAATAAGAAAGGAGTATATCTTGTTTGCCATGGATTGGATACCGTCAGCAAAATATATATAAATCAAGTAATGATTGGCACAACCGATAATATGTTTGTCCGCTACAAGTTTGACATCAAAAGACACTTAAGATTAGGTCAAAACACAATTACCGTTTCGTTTGAATCGGCCCTCACGTACGCTAAAAGATTGCACGACCAACACGTGAGGGACCGTTATATAGTGCCTCCAGGTTTGACTCATTTTTATTACAGAACTAACATATTTTAGTTAAAAAATTGAAAATTAATTTATAATTATTTATTAGAGACGACACCATTTGCTCAAAGAGGTGATCTTCACGGCAATTATATTCGTAAAATGCAGTCTTCATTTAGCTGGGATTGGGTGACAAAAATAAATAAATTTGATATTTAAATTTGATACTAATTTCGTCTATAATTAATACATAATAGGGACCGTCATTTCCTACACAAGGCATTTGGAAAGACATAGTTATCGAGGCCTACGATTCAGCAATTATTAGAGATATCAAAGTGGATACCATTCCCATCAATAGTAATCGGTGGCACTTAAACATTACACTTCATTTAGAATCCATATATAATACATCTTTTGATGGTTTGGTTCAGATATTTCTTTACAATACAGAACTATTTAGAAGTCGAATATCATTTGTTGTGGTATCTGATGGTAGCGTAACACTGAGTCTCCCGGTGCCTATAAATGAGTCTATTGTTATACATGAATGGTACCCAAACGGAATGGGCTCTCAAATGCTCTACAATTTAAGAGCCATTGTAACGACTAATGAAGATATAGTTCATAAAGATATTAGAATTGGTTTTAGAAAAATCGAGTTAATTCAGGATCCGATTCAACCGCGAGGTTTGACATTTTATTTTAAAGTGAACGGTAAACCCATGTATGCCAAGGGTTCCAATTGGATACCGGCTCATGTATTCCCGGAACTATTAACTACAGAATATATTAGAAATTTATTACAATCAGTTCGCGAGGCAAACATGAATATGTTGAGAGTATGGGGCGGAGGTATCTATGAGGACAATGAATTTTATCAGATGGCAGATGAAATGGGAATATTTATTTGGCACGACTTCATGTTTGCCTGCGCTCTATACCCAGTGACTAACGATTTCTTAAATTCTGTTGCCATTGAAATTACACAACAGGTTCGCCGTTTACAACATCATCCGTCTATTGCTCTGTGGGCTGGTATGTCATACTGTATAAGTAATGTATATTTTGTATAATAATTATCTATCGATTTGTGATTAAGGAAATAACGAAAACGAAGCGGCATTAGCACAGTTCTGGTGGCCGGAGATATTGGTTAATGGCGTTAGTATTAAACATTTGTTTTGGATTATGATTTGTTTTTTTTAATTAAGTTACTAATTTGTACAGAAAATATACAAAAAAGATTATCTAACACTTTATGTAAACGTTATCCGAGAGATAGTTATACGAGAAGATAATTCAGGAATATATTTAACGTCGAGTCCATCAAATGGTTTGGAGACTATTAGAAATGGTTGGCTATCTAACAGCCCTCAGGACAATGCCTTCGGTGACGTCCACTTCTATTACTATCACTCCGATGCCTGGGATTGGACCAGATATCCAAACACTAGATTTTCTTCAGAATATGGCTTTCAATCGTTTCCATCAGTAAAGTCTTTGTCAAAAGTTGTCAACATATCGGACCTAAGATATCCGTTAAGTGATGCCATTAGTATAAGACAACATCACACTAATGGTAATAATGAGATATATTATTTGATTGAGAAAAATATGAAACTTCCGGTCGCCGGAGGAATAGACAGATTAGCCGATTATATATATTTATCACAAATTGCACAATCAATGAGTCTTAAGGCGGAAACCGAGTTTTATCGCCGTAATCGTAACATTAGTACATTTAATGGCGAGGGCTTTACTATGGGTGCACTGTATTGGCAGCTCAACGACATATGGCAGACACCGAGCTGGTCGTCCATCGAGTTTGGCGGCAAATGGAAAATGGCTCACTATTTTGTTAAGACAATGTTTGACAATCTATTAGTGGTTCCCTATGAAGATAAAGACGTATTAAAAGTAACACTAATTCGTGACGATTATTCAGGAGATATACCAATGAATTTAAAAATAAAAGTATTTAAGTGGTCATCACTGACTCCATTACTTGTCATAAACAATATAGTAATGTCGAGAAGTATGTCGGCTCTTATGATCTACGAAAACAAAACATCAGAAGTGTTGAGAGCAGCTAATTGTGTGGACAGAAATCAATGTGTCATTGAAGTGACTGTTGATAATCAACAAAACAATTGGCAAACAAATAATTTTCTGTTATTGAGTCCACTAAAAGATGCATTCGGTTTGAAAGATCCAAAAATTAGGATAATACAGGTGTCGGGTCCGCATAACTATACTCCCGATTATGTCTATGATATTGTTTTACATACAGAAAATATAGCACTATTTGTTTGGTTGGATTTTACTTTAGATTCAGATATATTGGGAGAATTTTCTGAAAATGGTTTTTTATTATCTAATGAGAAAAAATTTATCAGATTTTATTCAAAAAATCCTATAGAAGTGGATAAACTTAAATCACAATTAATTATTAAGACTTTGGCTAATGTCAAGACTCAGTAAATTTGTAAATTGCTGTAAAAACTTATTTTTATTTTTTATAAATTACAAAATGATTGACTATAAAAATATTAATATATATACAAAAATAAATAATATAAATAAATAAAGAATTGTTACATAACATAAAACCTAAATTACTTAAATAACTGAAAACATAAATTTGAATTTCAAACAAAAAATAAATTTAAAAATCTTGAAATCAAATAAATATATAATGAAAAGCTAACAAAAAAAATGACAGTAAATGTTGTAATATTTAGCTTTTGGTGTCAGTGGTGTCGAGATCCGACCTAACCGTTGTCGGCTCTTTACCTGATGATTGCTCAGTTGGTTGTGTGGATGGGTTTGTTTGTAAATTACTTTTTTTGATGAATCTTATAGGCATTCCTGGTTGTGTTCTTCTATTTTCTGGATATCTCCACTCTTTAACCCTATCCCTAAAACATGGTACGAAACAGTACGCCAAACATAGGATCAACACAATTATTATTATTATTATTATGACAATAATAATGATGATCCACCACAAGGATGAGCTCTTTTTCTCTTTTGGCTCTTTTGTAGTGCCATCATGTGGTCCACCAGTTTGACCGGTTGGTACTTTATCACTACTTTTCGTAGTAGACGTTGTTGTTGTTATTAGTTCCGGACAGTGAAACAACTTGTGAATTGAACCGCCAGTAACTTCACTAATATCTTTATACACTTGTTTGTTGTCGGCAATGACTTTCTTGATCTTGAATTCATTGCCTGAGAATTGAATGAATTTGAATTCAGATTTTCCTCCACTTTCAGTGTATTTGTCGGTCAACAGAGCGCTGGCGTTAACCGATTCATAGATAAAGCATTTGTCGTCTCCCTTCTGATGTTCCCATTCGAGCTCAGGCTTTGAATCGCCGTATGTTTTATTTTTAGCCTCAAAGACATGTAATTTAAACTCAGAGTTTGGCTCACCTTCTGATACCGGCTTTGCTGACAATTCTGGAGAATTAAAAAAATAAGATTTTATTATTATATTTATTTAATATTATTTTTATCCGATATTATACCTAAATAGAAGATTAGAAGTCGTGGCTGAGATGGCAGTTGTATAATGGCTTGGATTAGCTTCTCAAGTGATTCCTGTGGAAACTTTGCAAATAATGTCATCAAACCATACTTTTCTTTGTTTGGTTCGTGTTTATACAGATTTATGTTGATTTCATTTGGAGGACCAGTAAAAGACAAGTGATTTGCACTGTCATTGCCAGTACCGACGTTAGTGACAGGTATGAACTCCCAACCCTTTAACATATCAATGCCGTCTTGCTATATATATATATATTCATATAAATATCAATTAATTTACATTCAAATTCATTGATAATACATTTGCAGAGTTTATGCCAATAAGATTGCGATCATTTGTATTGAACTGTGGACCGCCCAACCAGAATAGGATATTCATTTTGGACAGTTGTGATATGACATCCGTTTGCCATACCGTTGACGCGTCGATCACATCACTAAACTTGGTTTCACCTCCCGATTCAAGAGGAGTTGTATCAAAGTCTTTAATGATATAAAACTTGATGTTTCCATCGTTGTTGTCTCCATTTGTTTGAATCGGCTTTTTTGTTATTTCAATAATCAGATCTTTCTTGTAATGAAATGCTTCAATCAATTGGTAGTTCTCTTTGATATCTTCGCAAAGTTGTTGTTCAGACGCCCGACTCATCAGAAAACACAGAAATAACAGATTAGTTATGACTAATGACTTACTAAACAATAAATTATTCATTTTTTAAAAATTTGTTTTAAATCAAGATATCACTGAAGTTTTTGTT
Source organism: Oppia nitens (assembly GCF_028296485.1). NCBI lineage: Eukaryota > Metazoa > Arthropoda > Arachnida > Sarcoptiformes > Oppiidae > Oppia > Oppia nitens. The sequence goes on from NW_026533199.1 coordinate 3,800,968, forward strand.
ATAAAACTTTAGATAAATTTATAATAAATTTGTCACAGATTTCACAAACAGAATATTTTTTTTGTCAGAAAAATCGATTTGAAATTCAATTAAATACTATAATTATTAAAATCGCGCTCTTATTGTAACAATTATGTAAATATATTAATTTCATCTTATCTTATACTATATATTAATTAAGTTTAGTTTGTGTGTCGGCAAACAATACTTTTGAATAATAATAATTAATATTAATTAATTTAACTAATAATAAGATATATATACAACATATTACAAACAGCATTACAACAAGTTAGTCAATGTTTAATATACTGTACATACAATTTGTATAACTCGTTGGTTTATATTTTTTAAAAATGTATTTTATTTTATAAATGTTTTTATTAATCTATGCAAACATTTGTTTGGTTAGATTTTACTTTAAATTCAGATATCAAGAGATTTTACTTTATATTAATTAATTATAAAAAATTTGTCAAATTTTATACAAAAAAAAATCATATAGAAGTGAATAAACTTAAATCACAATTACTGTAATTATTGAAACTAATATCAATATTTAAATAAAATTTGTAATTTGCTATAAAAATATGAATAAATAAACTTTAATTATTATACAATAAAAATTATAGAAATGTTTTATAAATTAAATATAATATAAATAAATAAGAATTGTTTTAAATAAAACTTAAAATAATTAAATAACTGAAAACATAAATTTGAATTACAAACACAAAATAAGAATTTAAAAATTCTAACATTAAATAAATATATAAATAAAAACAAAAAATGTTATAATTTTAGTTTTTGGTGTCATTGATGTCTCAGAGAATCTATTAGACAATCAGTGATCCGACTTAACCAAAGTGGGCTCTTCCTTACCAAATGATTGCTCAGTTGGTTCTATGACTGGATTTGTTTGTTCATCACTTTTTGTAATCTCTTTCATATGTATTTCTTCTTCTTTTATACTTTTATCTTTAGGATCTCTACTCTGTTTAACCCTATCTATAAAAAAGATATAATACACGAAACCCAAGATCAACACAACAATTAGTAATAAGATGACTGTAATAATAATGAACAACAACCACCACAAAATGTTCTTTGTCTTTTTTGGCTCTTTTGTAGTGCCATCATCTGGTCCACCACTTGGTGGTGGTGTTGCTGGTGTTGCTGGTGATGGTGGTGTTGATGGTGGTGTTGATGGTGGTGTTGATGGTGGTGTTGATGGTGGTGTTGATGGTGGTGTTGATGGTGGTGTTGATGGTGGTGTTGATGGTGGTGTTGATGACGGTGTTGATGGTGGTGTTGATGGTGGTGTTGATGGTGGTGTTGATGGTGGTGTTGATGGTGGTGTTGATGACGGTGTTGATGGTGGTGTTGATGTTGGTGGTGATGTTGGTGTTTTTGTTGTCAATTTTTGACAGTTAAACAACTTTTGARTTGAACCRCCAGTAACTTCATTGATATTTTTGTACATTTGTTTGTTGTCGACAATGGCTTTCTTGATCTTGAATTCATTGCCTAAGAATTGAATAAATTTGAATTCAGATTTTCCTCCACTTTCAGTGTATTTGTCGGTCAACAGAGCGCTGGCATTAACCGTCTCATAGATAAAGCATTTGTCGTCTCCTTCTTGATGTTCCCATTCGAGCTCATGCTGTGAATCGCCGTATGTTTTATTTTTAGCCTCAAAGACATGTAATTTAAACTCCGAATTTGATTCGCCTTTTGGTACCGGCTTTCTCGACATTTCTGTCAAATTAAAAAATACATTTTTAATTATATTTATTTATCCGATATTATACCTAAATAAAAGACTAGAAGTCTTGACGGAAAGTTTGTCTGAGATGGCAGTTGTATAATGGCTTGGATTAGCTTCTCAAGCGATTCCTGTGGAAACTTTGTAAACAATGTCATCAAACTATACTTTTCTTTGTTTGGTTCGTGTTTATACAGATTTATGTTGATTTCATTTGGAGGACCAGTAAAAGACAAGTGATTTGCACTGTCATTGCCAGTACCGAAGTTAGTGACAGGTATGAACTCCCAACCCTTCAACATATCAATGCCGTCTTGCTATATATATATATATTAATTATATAATAAATATCAATTAATTTACATTCAAATATAATTCAAATTCATTGACAATAATTAATAATACATTTGCAGAGTTTATGCCAATAAGATTGCGATCATTTGTATTGAACTGTGGACCGCCCAACCAGAATAGGATATTCATTTTGGACAGTTGTGATATGACATCCGTTTGCCATACCGTTGACGCGTCGATCACATCACTAAACTTGGTTTCACCTCCCGATTCAAGAGGAGTTGTATCAAAGTCTTTAATGATATAAAACTTGATGTTTCCATCGTTGTTGTCTCCATTTGTTTGAATCGGCTTTTTTGTTATTTCAATAATCAGATCTTTCTTGTAATGAAATGCTTCAATCAATTGGTAGTTCTCTTTGATATCTTCGCAAAGTTGTTGTTCAGACGCCCGACTCATCAGAAAACACAGAAATAACAGATTAGTTATGACTAATGACTTACTAAACAATAAATTATTCATTTTTTAAAAATTTGTTTTAAATCAAGATATCACTGAAGTTTTTGTTATAAAACTTTAGATAAATTTATAATAAGTTTATATACTTTAATGAAGATATCATTGAAGAGTTTTTTTTCTATAAAACTGTATACAAATTTAAGAATTTCATAAAAAGAATATTTTTTTAAAATTGAATTGAAATTCAATTAAATACTGTAAGTATTAGAATCACGAGGGTAACAATTATTAAAATTTAATTAATTTTATTATTTAATTAGCTAATTAATTAAATTGTTGATAATCATTTTAATGATTAACTAGTTATCCAATAATATTGTATCAAAAATATGCTAATAATTTTGAAGATATAAATACACATCCATTCTCTTTCTCTCTTTCTTTATATGTATTCACTAAATAATGTTTTTATGCGTAACGCTATAAGTAATATTCACTATACTTTTTTATTTAATTAATTTTAATAATTATTAGTAATATAATAGTAATTATTGTTATACTATAATTGGTGAACGAAAAACTTTTTAAAAAAATATATGTAGAGATTATTTGCTTCATAATTAATTGTTAACTGCCATTATAATAATTTTATATAAACTTTTTAATATTTGATAAATCAATGATAATTATTTATTTTTATAATGTTAATTATTAATTATATAACATTATGGTACAGTACAAATTACATTACTAGTTTTTTTTGTTGATATTATTAAATTTATTACATTTAAATAATTTGTTTACTATAATTTGTTATTTCTAAATTACATTTATAATTTTGTTTGAAATATGCTAAATATTTCTATTATGACCGACAATATGTATATTATATTTTTAAAATTTTCATGTATTAATTACAAAATCTTTAAAGTGTTAAATATTGTTTAACATTAAATAATTTTTTTAAATTTTCAAAATGTATTTTATTTTATAAATGTTTGTTTTAATATGCAAACAATTTACATGAAAACGATTTTGACAATATTGTAATATAAATATAATAATACTTACATTTTTACATATTTAATAAAGAAATTAAGTAAATATTAATGTTTCACTTAAATAAAATTAACAAAAATTTATGATAAATACTATCTATTAAACAAAAATCAATTGCTTTTTGGTTTATTTGATCGCGACTTTGGTCTTGAACTTCTTGACCTTGAATTTGTTGGTTTCGGCGTCGGATCTACTATTTTGGCCGCCACTTGAACACAGACCACACTCTGTCCCGTCGGATCAGTTAAACTGTACTTCACTTTTATGGATATCTTAATTATATATTTTTTAAAATTTATTAGTTTTAAATTAATTAATAACTTAATAAATAATATACCGGTGGGTAAAATGGTTTGACTTCAAAAGTAGCCTTAAATTGATAGCTCTTTCCTTTTTTCAGCGGACAATCTGGTACTATATTACCAGAACTGCAAGGATCAGCTCTTTGCTCTGGAAATGGCAGTTCTCTACCTCTGATGACACCCTTAATAACTTCCGATAATTTGTTTGTATTAAGAGCTATATAAAAATATAGGTCAAAATCATTATTTTAATAAATAATAATAAATACAATTATTTTTTGACTAAATTAACTTACGAGAGACAAAGTCTGCCTCAACGGTAACATTGGTTCCCAATTTGAGAACACAGGGATCACCACTACATGGTATGATACGGACGTCTTTAACATTGCCACCCCCTATCGTATTCATAAAATTAAAAATTATTTAATAAATTTATTAAATTTATTTTACATTACAGTAGTTGAATATTATAGATTTATTATAGATTAGTGGAATCTATAAAATTTTATTACTATTATTGGCTATATTTGTTTACCACAATTAATATTACTGTAGTATAAGTTAGATATACTGTACTATATATTATACAGTGTATAACTTGTGTGACATTAAAAACTAAAGTTATTATCATATTATTTAGATTAATCTATATATAAACATTTATTTTAGCTGACCGTCAATGACCAACTGACCTATTGCTTATAATAACTGAGCGCATAATTACAAAGAAACAACAATTGTAGATAATATAATAAAATGGTTAACTTTATTAATACCTTATCAATCAACTATCCTATATGTATAGTAAAACACATAATTGAGTACAAATACGAGGAAATTTGGTGCTGACCTCAAAAATATAATGTACATCAAACCCCGGGGACTACCGGTTATTAACTGAATAGTGTTATGACATTTCTTTAATATTTGTTAAATACTTTTTCATTTCTAAACCATATTTTTTAAAGTGAAAGTAAAAACAAACAAAATTTTTATATACATTCAAAATGCATACTTTTTTATTTGACTACTTTCACAATATTTTCAAAATTAAATAAACTATAGTGGCCTGCATTGTAGTGCAATATTAAATAAAAAACTTTAATATTTCATTGAAATCAATATATATATATATATATATTGAATATAAATCTCGGGTCCCTAACCTTAACTGCAACATACAATCAAAACCAATCCCATATCCCACACCTACTCTTTCCTTAAAATAACAGTTTCATTACCCATTGTTGTCTCAACTTAACCCATAGATTTAATGGTTGACTATAAGAGGTTCAAGGACATGGGTTGGTTAGTTTTGGGTAAAGGATCATAACATGATTTAGTGATGGGGTTTGGGGTCTATATTAATAAGGATCATATTGAAGGGTCAACATCTTTGCATATAAAAAAGTTAAGAGTCTAATATTATACTCATTATTATTTGTATAATAAAGCTTATAATTATATACTTATAAAAAACTAGTACACAATATACTATATAATATAAAATTTTGTATAAATTAAAATCAAAATGTTATTATAAGTAGTTTTTGGGTATAATTTTGGTTAATGAATAATATTTATTTTAATGAAACAAATTATTATAAATACCACAATCAGTAAAGTTGGCCGACTGTCCATTTGTATAGTTTGTGGTAATTGTAATAATCAATGCGATTAAAAGTGTCCACATTTTTGTTGATATTATTATAATTAAAAAATAATAACAAAAAAAGTTCACAAAACAGAAAAAATTGATTTTTAGAGATAGAGTAGTAAAATGTTTTGAAGACTTTGAAAGAGTGGATGAAAATGAAAGTGAGATTTGAACCAAAAGTCCTCAAAAATTAGGTTGTCTTCAGTCTTATAAAACACACCACAAAAGTAATACATATTTTTGAAGGCGGGGTTTGCATTCACTTTGAGAGATGAGTGAACAGTTAGCTTATGTTTGAGGCATATCTCAAACCATTAAATTTTCAATTTATATATAAGTCGACAAATCTTTTTAAAAATTAACACATTTTTAAATAATTTATATACGCTTTGATAGATATATAAATATATATATACAAAACAACGTTATATATTTAATATAATATACTTATTTTAAATTAAAATTAAATTATGTTTTTTCAACAATAATTTTAAAATATCTTCAATTGAAAGTAAATATTATAGTTATTATACAATAATAATTAAAAGGTTATATCCAATGATTAAGTGTTTGTTGTGTGTGTGTGTGTGTCCTATAAGTCTATTAAACAATACCATAGATGCTGTAGTTGTCATTATTGTGATTATTATTATTGTGTTTGTATTGTGGATGTGATTCTTGCATAATCCTCATCCTTGGGCCCAAAGGAATGCCTAATTTTTGTAACCTTTCTTCACTCAAATACGGCAATTCAGTTATGCCTAACCAATTGAATGACAATATAAATTATATATATTTAATAATTAATTAAAATCTCACTCAAAAAAATAATAATTTATATAAAATGATTAGTCGATTGTAGTTAAAAGCAAAGTATTATTACTGTTAATATAATTACCTATTTTCTCTGATTCAAAATTTCGGGCGTATTTCTAAATAATAAAATAAATAGAAGAAAAATAAGAAAATAAAAACCATTTTCAAATAAAAAAGCAACAAATAAATTATTAGAAACATTTTGAAAATAAATGCAAATATGTAATTGATATCAAAATGAGATATTAATAATTGGGAAACAAGTTTGTTGTGTACCTCATAGCCTAATTTCTTGAGGAATTGCCTCAACAATGGGGGCTCGTCTCCAAAAAATCTGTTTTAACAATAATTACAAATCATTTTTAAGCATTTATTTTAAAATATAATTTGAATAAATTTTATATTTTAATCGATTGTAATACTATATAATTAGTAAGTTTATTATTTTCTATACATATACTATTAGTGTGAATACTATTTTCTATAAATGTTAATAAAAATTGTTAAACGTGTGTCCACTTGACCCCCACTTATTGGCCTAAAATTCCAATTTTTTCAATAAACAATTACATACTTTTTCAATTTTTCTACTTTATTAGGATTAATGATATGATGATTAGTCAATTGGTTAGTCAATCGACGCCCATTTGCGGAAATATAACCATTGCTTTGATGATAGGACTGCTGTTTATTAGTCATACTAAAGCCACCGGTGCTTATGTTTTGTTTAATTGCTAGCATTTGTTCCCTAATTAAGTGCATCTCTTGTCTGAAATTCTCCATTTCTTCAGATATCGAGTGATTGTATCGCATTTCTGTAGATAATTGAGCCACACTTCGGGCTAATGTTATTACATGAGTCTCAAGACGTTTCAGTCGACGAGATGAGTGACTTAACAAATAAATCAATCAAAAATATAATTAAAAATTTAAATTATTAATTAATACATACGATTCATCGGGTTTAGACTTTCGGACGTCATATCTATATCTTCTATAATACATATCTCTGGCGCCTCTACTCGTGACAGAACTGCGACCCGATATTATCGATGAAGTGCTCCGACAAACCTTTCTTCGAGTTCTTTGTGTGCCATCAATCCTAGCCTTTGGACCCATCATTCCCAGAATCTGCTCAACAAAAATAATTTACAAATATTTATAATTTTGTAAATATATATATATATATATATATATATATATATATATACTGTACACTTATATATTGTATACTGTGTACAGTATATTATATATTTTTATCATTTTAAATTGATATTTAAAAAGATGAAATTATCTGTAAAAGTAATAATAAAAAATAATAATTGTATAAACCGTGTGATTCAACGGTTTTGCCTCAACTGACATCAAATTCAATTAAATATCTTTTAATAATATTTACAATATTTATTCATTGATGTGTAACAATAATTATTGTAATATATCAATGTGTGATTGCCATTTGGTAATGATTTATAAAAAATCAAATTTAAAAACAACACAACACTACCACAATATTGTCACGACATTATATAATACATTAGATGTCAATAACATGAAACAAGTGTCACAAAACAAGTATATAATTATTTTTTAAAAAAGTCTCATCCCTTTACTTTAACCTCAAACTAATTATAATTATTTAATTACTTTCAATAAGCCATTTAATACAATAATACTTCATTATTAAATTTAAGTGATAAAATAAAAATTATAAAATCTCATTATTAAAGTTTAAGTTTAAAAATAATAGTCTAAACGTGTAATTATTTTAATTATTGTAATTAATATTTAATTATTATTATATATTTAGGAAATGTGGTAAATAAAAATACAAAAAATTGGGCTAACATTTTTTTAATACTACAGGTAGTCTGTGTTGTTATCATAATAATGTATTCAAGATTTAAACTGCTATTTGCTGTCTATCATTGTATTAGATTTGTTACAATGAAAGGCAAAAAATATTTTGATTCATAAATCCTTTGTAATATACAATATATTCATATTAGGAATTTAATATCAAATTCAATCATTCACTATATTATAATTTTTATTTTAGCATTTGAATAAAATTATTTATATTAAAAAAACAGTGAAATGGACAGTATGTCTGTGATTATGGATGAGCTAACCTCTGAATACATATTTTCCAGTCCTTGTAGTTGTTTGCGAATAGAGTAGACGTCTTGTTGTTCATATAGACTGGTATTAGCCGTGTATTCACTGCTCAGATCGTCGGCATAAGTGCTGTCCCGCGCAGTAGTGGTCGACAGGATATCACAATCGACTAAATTTCTGAACCGATCTTTATTTTTATCAATTGAATGATTGAATCGATGTTTGGCTCCTCTATTGGCTAAACCATAATGTGATCGATCATTACTCCTACGTTTAGCACTGGTATTAGGCATTTGCATAGTCTTTGTTATGGATGAGGAACGTTGTGCCGGATATTTGTTTTTATCGTTCATTAGATTTGGTTTATTACTGTTTGTTATTTGTTTATCAATTACTGAACACTTTTGCTTGTTTTTATTGGTCTCATATGTTTTGCAACCGGTATTTTTCATAGCATTTCCACTCTTAGAACAGTCAGCTTTGGCTTCATAATAGTCCGCATACTTAGATGTCGTTCCTTTTTGTGGCTGATGTGACACTTGTGATGGTGTATTTGATGTCCAACTATCACTTTCATTAACAATCGATAGTCTAGTCTTAAATCCGCGACTCAAGTCGTCGACATCGACTTCAATGGATTGTACAGAATGGTTGTCCTCAAGAATTCGTTGCAATTCTTTCTGCATTTTCTCAATCTTTTCATTACTAGTCATACTGTCAGTCGATTGCGTCTGATTTAGACTGTCCTCAACCCAAGCATTGGCCTTAACAGCCGACACACTTTGGTCTGAGTCTAAACTTGTCAAATCTAGAGGACTTGTACCGCAGGGACTATCGTTTTTGTTAGCATTATCTGTGTGTCGACTTCTTACAGTTCCGCGACCAGAATCGGACGATGACTTGTAATTATGATCTGGAGATGTCATACTATCAGTAATTCTTTGGTCACTAATTTGTACTAAATATCCATTGTTTTGTATATCTTGATAAGCACTGGTAGTTATTGCTGTGTTCACATTCAACACATCCTCTGCGGGCACATCTGATCTAACAGTAAGCAAAGTGTTTCTGTTTATATCACATTCAAGATCACTGACAACTACAACATGTCTATCACTGACAGCACCTGTTATATCACATTCATTATTTGTTTGTTGTTTATCATCTAAAACTCTGGAAGAAAAATGTGAAGAAGAAGAAGATGGAGAACAAGTAGACAGTTGTGTTGGATCTGATCCATTAAATGATTGATTATTTGTATTTGTTGTACTCGTATATGAATTATGACATATCGTGTCTTTATGAATCACTTTATCAAATAAATCACTTTTCATATTATGTGATAATTTGGGAGAAGTGTCCAAAAGGGATGGTTTGGTCATAGCTGAGGCCATTTGTGATGTAAGGGTTTGATTGATTGGACACTTAGTCTGACTGAACCATTTGCTGCAGACGTCTCTGATGTGAAACGAGTCGTTTTCGTCGTCAAAAGTGTTGTAGTTATCCATCAATGAATTATCCACTTGTGATGAAACGTTTGGATACACAACAGTTTGTGAGCTGTATGTGCTGTTAGCCATGGGTTCAGTGGTATCTGTGTTTTGATTCACAGACAAAGTTTCATTAGTATCGCTTTGGCTAAAGCTTTGGTTAGTATTTCTTTGGTTTGTTTTTGTTTTGGATGAGTCTTTTGCAGGTAAGAGCATAGCGCGTATCCTCTGATGAAGACCACCCAGACCTCCCTCAGCACTGCGACTATTGTGAGGCTTACTGTTGCCAGCAGTAGACGTCTGTCCCTCCAAATGGCTTAGAGAGATCTGCCTTCGCAGTGGAGCTGATGTGAGAACGGGTGTCGAAGCACTGGTATTAGAGCTATTAGTTTGGCCTAATGTCGAGTCAGGATATGTGTGGGAATGAAATGATGATCCTATCAGTCAATCAAAACAATTGTAAATTCAATTCTCAGACAAACAATTATGTTATGAATGCATACTATTATTATTTTCTGGTCTGCACTGTAAAGGCGACAATAGTTTCGGTATATTTGAAACTGACTTAATTGACTGACAGCTCGACTTGTTTTGCAAATTAGTCGTCATATTCACACCCGTTTGATCTGATCTTTGATTGAGAGCACTCGTCGATCCATACATACGATCAACCGATAGACCACTTCCTATCGTCGACGATGTCATACCATTCATCATATGACAGTTTTGATGGATTAAACCCTAAATTTTTGTTCAAAAATAGTTAAATTCACATAATTAAAAAAATTAAAATATAATATTTTTATATTATTAGTATTGTCTTAAGTAAAAGTGTTTTATAATTGAATTTCTAGGAAATAAAATAAAAATTAGTTTGAATACCAAGAATTGATAAAAATGTTATTAAATGTAATATATTATCAAAGATCCTACATAATGATCAATAAGCTTTACTATAAATACATATAAAACTAATTACACGAAACAAACCAACACGACGGCACCTATAAATTATAATATAATATTCCCTTTAAATAAATAGATCTTAAATATTTGTTAAACTTAAAGCTTATTTATATATTATATATTTTTTTGTTATCACACATAATATGAATTCAATGGAAATAGATGTTAAAAATCACAGACATATCTACCGGTTAAAAGCTGCGGGCGTTTCACGATTACTACATATATAGCGAAAAGCATAGATCCGTTTACCGGCCTCTCTCTCGATGGTTACAATAGCTGAGCAATTACTGTATTTAATATTATAGTGCATTGAAAATACCTTCAAATACATTGCAGATACTGTACACACACTGTGTATACCTGTTATGATATATATGTTGCACATTGGCTTTAAACTGAAAATTATGATTGTCTGCATCACGTTATAATGTAAATCATAATTTGTATGCTCTTTGTTAATATATTATAGATAATGTATATTATAGCCCTTAATATTTCAAATGTTTAAATATATCTATGATATATATAAATATAACATTTTCGCAAAATTTTCCAATTTTTTTGTGTCCAATAGGAAATTGCTCTCAATTTTCAAATAGAAAACCGAAGTATATATTTTATGTCAATAAATAAATACAATAGAAATGTTTGGATAACATAATACAAATAAAACTAATATTTTATATGATTAGTAGTTTTGCATATACTGTATATTTATATGCTATATAACATGTAATGTTAATATATATATAATTTTGTTATTCTAAAATATACAGTATATCAAAATAACAATTTTTAAATAACTTTATTTATTTTTTCGAAAGTTCAAGTAATTCAAGTTTTATACGGAATATATTAATATATTTAGTTTTATTATTATTATTTTAGTTTTATAAGGACATTATGAATGATTTTTTGCTATACTTTAACACATCATTTATAAAATTACAAAAAATTGTATTAATGAATTGATATTATAAGCATCAAAAAACTATTAATGTTAATGTAAGTTAAGGCTTAATTTTTTTTTAATTAAACGAATTTTGAGTTTATTTAAAGCTATTAATCATTTCTTGTCTAAAGTAATTAATTATAAATTATAAAAATACAAAATAAATTTCGAGTTAATATTTTTATGTTATTTTTATATAATAGTAAGTTTTATTTCATTCAAAGTATCTATAATATACAATGTTTTAACTTGTAAGTGATTTATAAAATATATACTTATTAATTATAAATATATATATATATATACAGTATATATTAAAATTTTATGACAAATTTAGCACTAGTAAATAAAGTATACCAATCAAGTACTTAATAATTTATATTGATTTAAAATTATTACACTTGTATTTTCGCCAAAAATATAAATTGTATATTTAATAAATAAATAATTTAAGCATAATTTTATATATAGTATTTATTAATTCTGATTCCTAATTTATCAAACTATATTTTTTAGTTTTTAATATACTATAAATATAAATAATATTTTATTTATTATACTTGAATCAGTTTTAAATTTCAAATTATTAATAATTGATAATAAAAATCAATTTTTAGTATTAAGAATTTATAAATGTTTTGAAAAAGTAATATAAAGGCAATAAAATTTCATTTAATATGAAATATATAAACCATTACCTCATTGTGATTACAAGTGCAGAAACCGCCCGTCCGTCGCAATCGCTTTTCAAATGATAAAAACATTACTTTTTAGTCGGTTTTTACTTTTAAACATCTAAACAGTCATCAACTTATATAAACATGTTTATAGAAAATTTGATAATAATTTCCATATTATAAACCCCAATGCGTTCAATCAATTTCGGTGCCGACATATCAGTCAAAATTATTTTGAAGTCAATTACAATAACACACACATTGAGAGAGAGTACTAGTATTCCCACCAAAAAAAAATGAGTGGAAATATATTATTTAGATACAATGCTTATAATAATAGACTCGCAAATAGACTGACGGAGAGGATAGTTATGTAGGAGTGAATCACTTGAGTGGAGAAAGTAGTTAATTGACGGCCAACTCTATGACCGCCCATTATATTCATAAACAATATTTGTTCAGTTAGTGAAACATTGGTTTTTCGGTTTTATTGCTTGATTTCAATCATTTTTATTTTGATGGATAAAAGTAATATATATTTTAATATTTATTTATTAATCACAATAATATCAAATTATAATTGAATACAAAATTAGCGGTAAATAATATACTGTGCATTATATAACATAAGATATATATATAGTTATTCATTCATAATATGAGTGATTACTTTATCTATCTCTCTGTTATTAATGTTTTAAAAAACTTAACAAATGTTTTATTTTAAGTTAAATTATAAACATTTTGAGTTACAATACAATAGCCCTTGAAAATTGACTTTTGATGGGAAATATCGCAATAAAACATTGAGAGAGAGTCTGCAAAAAGATCACTCACTTTAAGGGCTAAACAACACTACAATGAATCTCAATAATAATAATGATAGTTATATAGCGCACACCCCATATCTCCCTTCCCCATCACCCATACATAATAAGGCTATATATATATTACTTATATAAGATGCTGGCATTGCACTGCCCGCTGCACCTGTAGCTACAATAACTATTTGTACATTATTATAAGAGATCCAATGTGATGATACATTTGCAATAATATAACAAACATAACACAGACTGCGCTTTACTGGTCAGACCTCTTCAATGTATTAAATTGTACTGTATTTTACATTACATTACTTTAACTTAACTTTTAAAAAAGTATTAAATACAAAAAAAAAGTTTAGTAAAAATGTTTTTGAGATAATGTTATTGTTTTAAGTAATTTACTACTAAAGGGATGAACTTACAAACCATTGAGAGTGAGTGAGTGAGTGAGTGAGTGGGTGAGTGAGTGAGTGAGTGAGTGAGTGAGTGAGTGAGTGAGTGAGTGAGTGAGTGAGTGAGTGAGTGAGAGAGAGAGAGAGAGAGAGAGAGAGAGAGAGAGAGAGAGAGAGATGAGAACCTGAGTGTTACCACTCCTTACCTGAGGGTTGTGTTTATTGTTGATATTCTTGGTTTGCATGACCTGTGGGTCAGCCAAGAGTCACGAAAAGACAGTTTTTACTCACTATTTTGCTTATCAGTCGCTGTATTGATGGCAAACACTATCAACAAAATTTCGGCACTTTTTTGTTTGTCGATATAATTGTAGAAAAACAGAAATTAGTCGGTTATTGAAACTCACGTTTACTTCAATACAGGTATTATTTTTGTCATTTTTCAGATTTATTTATTTAACAAATATCTAAAAATAAAAAAAATAAATTAAACTATTTATTAATTTCTTTTTAATTTATATATTATAATTATTAAGTAAAGTTTAATATAAATCTTAATTACTTTAAAATAATTTAATTTTTATATTACAATAGAAAGTGTATTAACATCAATGTCATTATAAAATAAAATTTAATGTTATTAAATACAATATTAACATGTTATTAGAGTATGAAAAATATAATACTAATAATACATTACTAATAAATCATTAATTGAAATCAGATTTTATGGTTAAAGATAAGATGAGGTTTGAGAGAAAAATAATAATTTTTAACTATAGTAATGCACATTAATATTACTAAATAATAATAATAATAATTTAATATTTAAGCGGTAAAAGTATTGCACGAAAAATAAGTTTGTTTAAAAAACTGTTTTTATAATAATCATAATTAATAATTTAAAGTGAGGGCGGCTTTTGTAAGGGGAGACTATTTAGGCATCCATTGGATGTAATGTATTAATAAAAAAATATTATTAGTATTGAAGAGTCTATTGAATGATCGCTTGCGGCTTATTATGTATTTTACACGTTTAGCTTATATATTGTATTAAATTTGGTTTGATCTGAATATAAGCACTTTGTTATAATCATTTAGTTGAATATTGTTTTGTAAATTTATTGGCATTTATTTGATACTATGAAGGACACACACAATCTGATTATTTGAAACTATGTTATTATTATTTATAAAATATACTATATTTTAGAAAAAATCACAATTTTAATTATATCGTCAAATAAAAGTCAAGATAAATATTACACGCATTGCTATTCAATTAAAACAATTTTACTGATTTTCATGTCATTACTATTGTTGTGTCCGCTATTCATAAGTTTTATGCAAAATTTGGGTTTAATTTATGTCTATAAAGTCGTGTCATAAAGTTTTTTATTATTATTAACAGTATAAATACATTGCAATAAAATCGTGATGAGTTACACAAAATTGTTTTTTTAATTGCAAAATCAAAATAAATTAAGAATCTTTAAATACAAAACATAAAATTGGGTTTTAAAAAAATCATTAAAAACATTTGTCGCTAAATTATTTCTTAAATATAACAGTTAACCTCAAATATAGTTGAACTCATATTATAAGTAAAAGTAATTGAAAGTTAATGTCTAATAAAAGTCAAAATTTTTATTATCTATTTAATATCAAATATTGTAAATTAACTTGGTCCAAATTGTTTATTTAAATTGTTTTGTCTAATTCATTAATAACAAAAATAAATAATTTTTGTTTATTTGATCTAATCTTACATTATTGCAATTTTATTAGCAAATCTCAATAAATCAATTTTATTTAATGATAAAAATATTCAAATAATGAGATTATAATAATTGTAATATACTTTATTAAATTGCACGACTTGAATGACTAGTTTGAAACGTTTTAAATAAAATTATTTTCTACAAAATGAGTTTGAATTATATGATTAGTTATGTATTATATATATGTTATTCTGAGATTATATTTTTAAAAATTATAACATTTATAAATAATGTAATAGACTATAAAAATTAGTATCGATAATACGGTATTTAAAATTTAATGATATTATTATTACTTCAGACCTTAATATTTTGTTTAATAAAATTTATGAAATTATTTCGTGAATTTCTAAACAAAAGCCTCTCCATCTGTGTTCATAAATTCACACAATTTTCTAACTGTAAAATTGCCGATATTTATGATTATTACCATTGATTTTTTATTACTTAATTTTATATTATAAATTTTAATTTTTATAAACAATTTACTTTAATTATGAACCATAAATTTTCCAATATTTAAATCATGATATCATGATTTTTTTTCATTTAATTGTTTCTAAAATTTAATTATTTTTTCCAGAAACTTGTATTCTCGTTTATATAACCTATATCAAATCGATATGCAATTAAAATGCTAATGATAAATATCAAATTTTTATACAAATGTAATAATCAATAATTAAGTAATATTTGTTTTATAAACATCGACACAAATATGATAATAGTTATAATTATTTATTTTAGTTTCATATTAATCTTAATTCAATGCAATTGTTTTTAATGATTTCTGTACTAAATCTATATTTTTAATCAGAAAAAAACTTATTTAAAATTGATTTTCAAATTTTACTTAATTTTGTTATTTTTACGATTTTATCGCTTTTATCGCTTTAATTATCAAATATAAAAAACATTTAAATATAATATAAATATAAAATTATAAAATACCAAACTATAAAAATAACGATAAATATTATAAACAATACACTTTATCCAATTTATAGTTACCAAAATGTATTAAACATAGATAACGCGTTTAACACAAATTAGTTTTTATGGTAATAATGACAATAATTTTAATTTTTTCAGTATTTATCTTTAATTTGGTCCATTTAGGGTGGGGTTAGATTTGGGGATTGGGGTGTGGGGTATGAGAATAGCTTGATTGAGGTGGAGTCGGGTGGTGTTAGGTTAAGTTGTCCTACAAGAGTCAATCTCAGCTTTTATCTAATATTATCTATTTATTCATGGTTTTAAATTTATGAAATTATTTGAATCATATGTTGTAAAGTTGTATTCAAAATAGTAAAGCGTTTCAAATTCATTTAAACCAAATATATTTAAGGTTTGGTTCAATTTAAGAATTTACCTCAAAGTATTAAATTATGGCTAAAATGATTTTATATATATATATATATATATCTCATAAAAGATGTTATTACGATTGCTATTACTCTGTAAACTAAATATATTTGTATATTACTTTAAGATTATAACTGATACTGTAATTATACAATATATTATTTCTAACTGTATTTTTATATGAACAATAAAATTTACTATAAATATGTTAAATCAATTATTTAATTTTGAAATTCGTAAAAAGGGGTGCAATCTTTGAAAATGTAATACAAATTAAGATGATTGATTGTAAACGCAATTATTATTATATGTATCATTAAATTTTTATTTTAACTTTATTTATTTTAATCGTTGTCTAAAATATTAGTGTAATAATTAACTTTTTAAAAATTACATTTCACATTTTAAACAAAAGTTTATCAATTATTTCGCATTTCAATAGTAATTATAGTAAAAATATATATAAAAGATACAATTGGTTTATTTTTATAGTTTCATAAACTTTATCTTTAGTGATGTCAATTGAATGTAAATTATTCTGGATTTCAAAATTAAATCCAATTTTCATATAATAATATATATTTATTATTTAGTGTTGTTTTCTGGCAATACAATTGCCATTTGTTTATAATTGTGATGACAATCACTCGTCAGACAACTGTTTAATGCATTTTTATAGCAATGCTTTTATAATGACAAACATGAGGTTCCCGTGAGATATAAACAGTGAATGAAGCGCTTGAAGTGATACCTATTGTGGACCGCATGAGTGCTCATAAAAACCTATTATCCAAACAACAGTCAGTCACTGCATGACTATTGCTTAAGCATTGGTTTTTGTCTTCAATATACAAATAATACATACATTTTTAAAATTCAATGATTACATAACAATATAATTATACAAAACAGTAACTTTTCTTTTAATTAATAGCCTAACACTCATACTATTTAATAGCAAACATTTGATAAAACAATGAAATACATTAGACGCTTAATTTACTACTTATTTTAATATTATAGCAATAATGTCCTGTATATTACATATAATTTAATAAATTAAATTAAGTTCACATCAGTGACAATGATTTTCGTAACGAATCACAGATTTTTGTTTAACAACCAAAAGGAAAGTTTAAAAAAGATTTTTTTTAAGTAACTTTAGTTATCATACCGTAAAATATAACTCAAGTTTGCTTCAAATTCAACCGGAAATTAAAAATATCTCTAAAGATCTTTCAAATAATTTTGATTTTATTTAAGAAATCTTTTAATATTATTAAATATTATTAATAACACTGTAAATTAAAACTGAAATAATAGGAAAAAAATCTTGATATATTGAAAATTAAGATTAATAATAATTTTTATTTAAATTATCTTTAAATTAGTAACAAATGATACTACAACATATTTATTTATTATATCAATTAAAAATAATATAAAATTGACTTTTTTGTTAGACGAGTCTATGTAATAATATTTATGAAAATAAAATTAAAATATATATTTATAATAAAATTATAAATACCGTATATCATATTTGTATTAACACATATATTGAGATAATAATTTGAAAAAATAATTAAAATTGATTATTTCTATTTTATAGAAATATATAAGATTTAAGAAAGAAACTAAATAATAGATTTTTATATACAGTTATATTATTTTCATTAAAGTAAAATCTATGAAAAATATATAAGACATTACCTCATTTTAATTATAAATGCAGAGATTGTAAGTCATCAATTGATAATAACATTATTTTAGTTGAATTTTACTTTAAAAAACATCTAAACAATCATCAACTTATAAAATACAACTTATAGTAAATGATAAAATAATTTTCATATTATAAATCCATTGATGTGTTGAGTCAATTTGTTGTTTCGGTGCCAAACATAAAGTAAACTTGTATATAAAAAAAACTTAAATCTTACGATAACACACACACACATACACACACATAGAGTACTACCAAAAAAGTGGAAATATATTTTTTGATACAATGCTTATAATAATAGATTCGCAAATAGATTGACAGAGAGGATAGTAATGTAGAGGAGTGTATCACTTGGGAGGAGAAAGTAGTTAATTGACGGCCAATTCTATGACCGCCCATATAATCAAACAAAATTTGTTCACTGTTTAGTTTATAATTTTTTTTTCTTATATAATAATTTTTGTATTTTTATAAATAAAATTTATAGACTTTTATAATGAATATATTAATCATAAAGGCTATTACATTGAAATTATTTTTGAAATTTATGACAATGAATAAGTTAAAGCATAAAATATGAAATAAATAATTATTATTATATAAAAATTACTCATTATATAATCTACAGTAGTTTTTTTCATCAAAAATATATATGAATAGTTTGAAAGTTATATGAAAAAAGTCAACAATACAATAGCCGCTAAAAATCGACTTTCGATGAAATCTAAAACATTGAAAGCCTACAAAAAATCGTTGACTTTAAACCATAACAAATCTCAATAACAATGATGACAATTATATAGATCACACCCCATATCTCCCTTACCCATCAACCATATAATAATACTGTAGTATTAGTAATACTGTAATGAAGATAAGGCATAGATTCGAGTGTCAAATCGGATATCGAAATAATAATATTATTTTTAGTGAAATAAATTGTGATTTGTATACCTATACAATAAATTTAAATTTTAAATCTATTAAAATTTTGTATACAAATTTTATGTACATATTCAACTAGGTTTAACTACAATAGTATAACCTATTATAAACAATTTTATTTGAATTAATTTTGATGTAGAAATAATATAATAGACTGACAGATAAATAAAGAAAGAAAAATCTATTTGTTATTGATTTGAATGACCTGTGGGTTAGTCAAGAGTCACGAAAACACAGTTTTTACTCACTATTTTGCTTATCAATCGTAGAAATGATGACACTATCAACAAAAAAATAGTTTTGAAATTTTTGTTTGTTTGTCGATATAAGTTTTATTACACTGTATAATGTATAATATATGTAATGTCACTTATAGGCACAATTCAAGTAAAAGACATCCACTTATAATAATAAGAAATTGATACAATAATTATTACAATATTGCTATTAGTTGTATTTTTGGTATTATATTAAAATAAATATTTCAAAAATTAATTAATTTTAAGATATACTTTATATATACTATATATATACTGTATACGGTATTTTAATTTAAAGTAATGAATTAAACACAAAATTGAACAAAATATATATGATTTGATGAAAAGTTTTTTAAAAAAATAGTAATCATAATTAATAACCCAAAGTGAGGGGAGGTTTTTAGTGAATGGTTTAGCCATCCATTGGCAACAATATTGTCGGTATTGAAGAGCCCATTGAATGTGATATATATTTTTTGGACAATTAAGGATTGAAGAGATGGAACTAATGATCACTTGGTTATTACATTTCAACAAAACTCTGTCGATAACCATATGTTCTTTGATCTCATGACAGTATTTGATACACAAGTCATGGTGTGGTCACCGAAACGTGTCTCGTCTGCACTTGTCTTTAGGGATGACTTGTCGTCAATTTCGTGACAGTCTTTGCATTAAAATTGTTACCAAAAAATGTTTCCATTGGCTGATTGTGGAGACAATCTTTTTTTTTATATTTTTTTTGGTTCACTCGCATCACATATTATATAAGACTCTCACTTATGGGACGTCCGTTCAGTTGGTTTTGACTTTGATTGTGTTTTTTGGTATCAATGATTGAATTAAAAGCAGCAAAAAACATATTTCCGTGACTTACTGTCGATATCTTTAAAGTTTAAATAGTTCGCTATATTGCTTGTCGTTGTCTTCAATATATTTATTAAATATGTATTATTGTTCGTTATTTTTTAGTTACGGAACTAGTGATTGGTTTCTTGAATCATATAAATATATATATAGTTTTTTATCTTAAATAACAATAATAATAATAATTTTATATTTTCCCACTATTCTCTATTTGTCTCATGTAGTTAAATATGATTTATTTTATATTTTATTTAATAATTTATTTAAGCTTTTATTTATCATCTCTATTATATTATTAAATAATTATACTATATATTACTGTACTATAATTAGTGTTGGCAAAAAAGAGAAATTTATAAAATAATAGAGAAATTTCTAGAAAGTTTTTAAAAGAAATTTCTATCTATGAGATCCCCATGTTAATTTTGTTTTCTGGATATATGTTATTATGTAACAATACATTGGTTTTACAAGTAATAATTAAATATTAATATTTTTTATTATTAATTAAAATAAAAATTAATTTATTTAATTATCTTAAATTCTTATATATATATAATAAAATGATTATTAAAATTTTAGAAAACTGATTATTATTAAATAATTATAATTATTTTACATATAAGTATCGCATTTTGTATAGTAGTGTATAGTGTAATGTTATATGAATAGTAGTATTGTCTCATTATTTATATATTATTTCAATAGCTATAGATATGGGGATCCCATAGTATAACAATAAAGTTTAATTTCTATAGAAATTTATTCCTGAGAAATTTTCTAGAAACTTTCTCAGTGAAATTTATTAGAAACTTTCTATTTGCCCATCTCTAACTATAATGCTATGCTATGCTATCGTTTTATACAAAAAAAGTAGTAAATTATGCATTTTATATGTATTTCTTTGTCTCTGAAATAGATTTTGCCTCCAAATAGTTAGAGTGTTAGGTATTAATTAAGAAAGAAACTACTGTTTTGTAATTATATTGTTATGTAAGCATAGAATTCAACAAAATATATGTATTATTAGTTTTGCAGACAAAACCAATGTCTTGATAACTGATGATTATGTGAACTCATGTGTACCACAATAGGTATGACTCAAGCAATTCATTCACTGTTTATATATATATATCTCACGGGAACCTCTTATATGTCATTATATAAGCATTGCTATAAAAATGCATTCAAAACACAGTAGTCTGACGAGTGATTGTCATCACAATTATAAAGGTATATAAATGGCAATCGTATCATCAAAACCACTGTAAATTAAATATATTATCATTTAAAATGATTTAACTCTGAAATCAAAATATTTGATAACATAGTCAAAGTGAAAATACTTTCTCAAAATATGAAATAATTGAATTTAACTAATTTTGGTTATCCATTAGGTATATCTTATGTTATATCTATATATTTTATTTATCTTTTATTTTTTCATAACCCATATCATATTGTATGATAGAATTATATAATTTTATTTATAAGTATAATACTGTAAATTTTGTCTAATAGTTAATAGCAATACATACTATTACATGTATTACATAGTATAGTAGATTTTTAATATAATATTTATTAAAAATAATATAAATTTTGAACAAAATATTTGTAAAAACAAGTGAATGTCTTGTGGTTTAATTACTATGATTTGGTCGTATTCTTACCAAAGATAAGTCATATTTAGACCAATTGCTTATAGAATTAAGATTTATAATAATTGTTATAATTTCTGGGATACCATTGAAAGCATCTGTAATTATTTTTAACATTAAGTACGATATTATTGATTTAAACATATTTTATAAAATCAACTTTTTAAATAAATATGGATAAAACATAACTATAAGTAATTTCTGAAAACTCTCTCTTTCACAAACATAGATATACAGTAGTCACACATTTACACACACCTACCGTACTATTAACTACTTATTTATTGTAAGTAATGTGTTATGAAAAGGCTTTTAATTTTGTTGATAAACTTATTAAATATTACCGTAATTATAAACTTTACAACAGTTTTTTAAAACAGATGCCAACATTTTTAACTTTGATGTCAATAAGGAAACAAAACTAATAAATCTTATAAAAAAATTATTCAATTATATGGTAATTATTATTTAATATATGCTGATCTATACATTATATTTATACTGCATTTTATAATTTTAACTTTATTTTTATGTATCTTATGTATAAATATTGAAATTTAATTACTTGTAATAATTAGATATATTTTATTTAGTAGTATAATAAAAAATTTATGATTTGATTTACAATGAATATTATAATTTAACTAAAATATATGTAATAATATGAGATAAATACTCAATTGAGTATATTTAGTCAATTATGAGAACCGGTAATGAATTATAGTAAAAGCATATAAAATATTTGATTAAAATATAATATAAATAGAAAATACAAATGAAGTCAATTATAATTCAATCCAAATAAATGTCAATCATTTGCTGTTACGTAAACTTAGCGGTTGTTTCCTATCATTGGTTCCAAAATTATCTTTCATAATATCAACCAACTCTTCATTTACATCATCGTCTTCATCATCGACGCTAAATCTATAAGAAAAATAAAAACATTAATAAAAAAATAATTATAAATATATCAATAAATTTAAATAAAAAATAATTAAATTATAGAAAACAAACCTTTTCTTAAGTATGTCAACAAAATTCTTCAAATCATTTGAATAATTAGAGTCACCGACAATAGTGTTAATATCAGAACAGATTCTTCTCATATCTTTCCTGATCTTCATGTGATGAACTCTATAGAACTTCCACTGACTGACCAATGATTCGCTTTTAGCCTTTTCTTTCTTCAGTTCATTTCGTGTTTCTTTACATTTTTCCAAATATTTATTTAGTTTATCATTTAGTCTCACGTTTTCCGTTTGAATTTCTTTAAGTTTACTGTCGAGTAGTTCTTTGTCGGTCTCAACTGTTGTCACTTTTTTCTCCCAAACCTTTGCCTGATTTAGTATGAGTTCAAAGTTTCTGGCCTTTAATTGTTTCAATTTCTCAAACTCTGTGATCTTTTTCTCCAATTCTGATGTTTTGGACGCCTGTTCTGTCAAAAATTCCAACTCTTTGTTCAACTTTATGTTTGTCTCTTCTAATGAATTCAATTTTGTTTCCAAATTTAAGTATTTATGTTTAGTTTCAGTCAATTCAGTCATGAGATGCATCTTTTCTTGAAGAAGTGGTTCAATTAACTGCGATTCCATTGACTTGATTTCAGTCTCTTTGACCTTAATCTGTCTTTTAAGTCCTTCTACTTCTGTCTCCAATTCTTTACATTCAAGTTTTGCTTCCAACTCAACAATCTTTTCTTCAAATCCAAACTTTTCTTCTTCAAAACTCTCTTTAATTGTTTTCAATTCATTTCTCTTTACTTCCAATTGCTTCTTATATTCTTCCACTTCAGACATAAATTTATCCTTAAATTCATTAATCCTTGAATCAAATCTGAACTGTTCCTCTTTGAAACTCTCTTTAGTTGCAACCAATTCGTTATCTTTTGCCAGCAATTGTTGTTTATATTCTTCAACATCTGTTGCAAACTTATTCTCTAAATCGTTAAGTTTTAGTTCTAATTTGACTCTTTCTTCTTCAAAAATCATTTTATTTGTTTTCATTTCATTGTCTTTAAAAGTCAATTCTCTTTTATATTCTTCCACTTCTGTCATATATTTATCTCTAAATTCGATATTCATTGAATCATATTTTAACTTTTCATTTTCAATAATCTCTTTAATTGAGATCAACTCATTGTCTTTTGCCAACAATTGGTGTTTATATTCCTCAACTTCTGAAACAAATTTATTCTCAATTTCACAAATCTTTTCTTTGAATTTCAACGTTTCCTCTTTGAAATAGTCTTTAGTTGCAATCAGTTCATTGTCTTTTATTTCCAATTGTTGCTTATATTCCTCCAGTTTTGTTGCAAACTTATCTTCTAATTCTTTAATCATTGAATCTGATGTCAACTGTAGTTCTTTAATACTTTCATTATTTTTCAACAACTCATTATCTTTTGCTAACATTTGTTGTTTGTATTCCTCCACTTCACACAAACATTGATTCTTAAATATGTTGATATTTTCTTCATATTTTAACTGTTCTTCTTTGACGATCTCTTTAGTTGCAATCAAATCATTTTCTTTTGTCACCAATTGTTGTTTATATTCTTCAACATCTGTTGCAAACTTATTCTCTAAATCGTTAAGTTTTAGTTCTAATTTGACTCTTTCTTCTTCAAAAATCATTTTATTTGTTTTCATTTCATTGTCTTTAATAGTCAATTCTCTTTTATATTCTTCCACTTCTGTCATATATTTATCTCTAAATTCGTTATTCATTGAATCATATCTTAACTTTTCATTTTCAATACTCTCTTTAATTGAGATCAACTCATTGTCTTTTGTCAAGATTTGGTGTTTATATTCCTCAACTTCTGAAACAAATTTATTCTCAATTTCACAAATCCTTTCTTCAAATCTTAACTGTTTCTCTTTGAAACAATCTTTATTTGCAATCAGTTCATTGTTTTTTGTTTCCAATTGTTTCCTATATTCCTCAACTTCTGTTGCAAACTTGTCTTCTAATTCTTTAATCATTGAATCTGATGTCAACTGATTCTCTTTAATTGTCTCATTAGTTGCCAGCAATTGTTGTTTATATTCCTCCACTTCTGTAGTAAACTTGTTCACCAATTCCTTAATCTTTAATTCTAATGTCTCTCTTTCCTCTTCATAAATCTCTTTATTTGTTTTCATTTCAATGTCTTTATTAATTAATTGTTGTTTATATTCTTCCACTTCAGACAAATATTGATCTTTAAATTGTTTAGCTTTTTCTTCGTATTTCAATTGTTCTTCTTTGACACTCTCTTTAATTGCAACCATTTCATCGTCACTTGTCATCAATTGTTGCTTATATTTCTCTATTTCTGTTGCAAACTTGTCTTCTAATTCTTTAATCATTGAATCTGATCTTAACTGTTGTTCTTTAATAGTCTCATTAGTTGTCAACAATTCATTATCTTTTGCTAATAATTGTTGTCTGTATTCTTCCACTTCAGACAAACATTGATTCTTAAATTCGTTGATATTTTCTTCATATTTTAACTGCTCTTCTTTGACACTCTCTTTAATGACAACCAATTCGTTGTCTTTAGCCATCAATTGGAGTTTACATTCTTCCACTTCAACAGCCAATTGAGTCAATTCGTTTAATTGTTGATCTTTAAGATCCAATTCATGATTGACAACATCGACTTCAATTTCTAATTTAGTCTTTGAGTCAACCAATTTCTGGAAGTCATTCTTGAGACTCTCAAACATGTCTTTAGTGACCATTAAGTCCATGTGTTTTGTGTCCAATGATTGTTTCAATGACTCTATTTCTGACTCTAATGTCTTGCACTCGACTTTGGCCACCAATTTGTAGACCAACTCTTTGCACTCGAGCTCTGTCTCCAAATCCTGAAGAATATCATCCAATCCATAGAGCGATCGGTTTTCGGAGTCAAGAGTTTGGTTCAATCGATCCATAGTTTGGTCAGACATTGTGTCTGTGTGTGTCTTAAGACCAGTTGTTGCGGTGATAATCAATATCTGGTGTGAAGTGAATCAAACAAATGATAGTTTTGTCAAACAATTGTTATTCAAATGACAAACAATTTAATACATTGTGTTTAATGTCAAACATTAAGCCAACTGTTGGTCAATGAATACATAGATAACTGAAAACCAATTCAAACCAATACTTAACATAACATTTAAAACTCTCGATAAACGATATGATTGGCTCATAGAAGACATACATTCAATTCAATAGACTATTCATATATTAATTACGTTCACATAATTTGAAAAAGTTTTTTTTTAATACAGTATTAATAATCAATAATTTTATTAGTTTTTTATATAATAATAATTTATTATACAGTACTTAAAAATTTGAATAAAATTGTAAATTATATAAAATATTTTAAATTTTATTGTAACTATTAAAATTAATAACAAATAAACAAAGTAATTTATAAAATAATTACTAATTAATATGTAGTTAATAATTTATCAAAAAATTAGATAAAGCAATTAATTTTAATTAAAAATTTATTAATTAAATAGAAACTTTTAAATAAGGACTTAAAATTAACCAGAAAACAACAATTTTTATACATATATTTTATATTTATATAAAATTGACTAAATTTGTAATTATTAGATGATTTACAATTAGATGAATGATAAATATAAAGATAACATTATGGATGTGATTATTAGTTGTCGGTAAAAATAAAACACTAATCAAACCACAAATGAAACCAATTATGGAGTAAATGATTAGAAATATTATGCAAATGTTTGTCCATTTATTTGATGCATTTGACCTCCAATAGTGGTATTTAAGTACAAACCGATAGATTAGGACAATCACTAGATTAATAATAGTGGCCATTAATATCGATATAAATAGTATTATGTAATGATTAAAATTAGTATATTTAACAAATAATGCAAAATAGGACAACTATTTCCATTATTTCAATTACTTTAAAAGGATTGCTTTCTTAATAATGTGAATCTAATGGCAATTGTTTGCACAAAAACTGTTGCCTATTAATAGGTTTGGTCGGACCTAACTGTTCAATGCATTTATTAACATTTGCAGCTTATCTAACACCGACATCAATGTCTAGTATTTCAATCTGATTGATATAAATCAAGTTCTTATTGGATGAGTTGTCGAGTGATACGGAGGAACAGTCTTTCATAAGATGATTGTCTCGATTGGCAATCATTTTATAGACAACTGGTTTTTTCTTTCGGACATATCGTCTACATCTCAAACCTAATATTTGTGTAATGTTTGCCATTTTTATATTAAAAGTTGTAATATAATGGTCCGATTTGTCGTGTATACGTAATTCTAGGGTATGTCTCAAATAGTTGACTCTATAGTTGTAATCTTTTTTATTATTGTCATTTAAAATCATTTTTATTAGATATCTATTGGTCACTTTGTCGACATTGCATTTATCATATATTTCAATAATGTTTTCATATATCAATAGATTGACCAGTAATACGACACCAATGAAGACCAACCAAATTACTATTAGTATCACTAATATTAGTAAATTGTAATCAAATGTCATTTTTTGAGTTTATTTAATTTAAATCTTTATAACTATTTTTAGCGTCTAATCGTAAATTAAATATAAAATTTTTTAATTAAAAAATAATTATCGCGTTAATTAATAATATAATTATGCTATACTTGTATAATAATGCAATATAAATATATTACCTTATATTACAATATAATAACCTACAGGTAGTGTTAAATATATTAAAGTGATTAATTCAAAATTACTGTATTAACATAATTTATTTACACTATAGTATAAAATCAGTATATAAGTTAACTATAAATATAAAAAATATATCTTAACATTAATTATCAAGCTAAATAAAAAATATATTTTATTATAATAGATAATTAATATAAATTTACAGTAGATGATTTTATTTATTTTAGATTTTTTTGTATTAGCCAATTTAAGCATTTAAACAATTTATAGGAAGCAATAAAACAATATGAAATGTATCTAAACTTAACTATAAATACAATAAAATTTGATGTAATAAAATATAAAAATACATATTAATATTTGTCGGATTAATAAACATTAATTTGAGTTCATTTTGTGAATTACATTAAATTTTAAAAACTAATATTATATAAAAATTCTAATATACTGTATTAAATTTAAATTAGTTACAAAATATTATAGAAAATTAAAAAATTATCAACATTTTTTAATTTGAATAATTTCATTTTTTATTTTAAAATTAATAACTAATAGAAAAATTATTTGAAAAATTACTTTTGAAAAAAAACATTTTGTACTCATTATAAAACCGGTTGAGAAATATTATTTGACATGAATTTCAAAATTTTTAATCACATGAATAGTAGTATTTCCTAAAGGAACTGACATTTTATTTAATTATATGTTTATTAAAATAATCTTAAAAACCTATTGAAAGATATAGAATTTTTATAAAGATTTTTAAATAAACTTTTTTTTTATAAAAAAAATATCAATCGATATATAGAATATTTATTTCAAATTAATTAAGGTAAAACAAAAATTAATTATAACAATTTTAGTTCGTTAAATTAATTTAAATATACAAATTTGTTTTACATTGATTATCTTTATTTATCAAAAAAATCAAATAAATAGAAGGCTATCATAGGAGTCAAAAGATTCAATGCAATCATAAATGAAAAAAACAAATATAAAGCAAAAATTATATTTTAATAAAAGTGATGGCAAACAGTCCTTGCAGTTTGACGGCTATTTCAAGGATATATTTTGAATTATATTTTTAATAAATATATTGCTTTTAATAACATCACTTGTTATATGAAATCATATTATAATTAAAGGATAGTTTAGATGCCTATAAACATCCGATTGTCTAGCATGCGGTGAAACATTAAAAAATGAGTTTTACTTAATATCATTAAGTTTTTTTATTATTTAAAAAGTATTATTTCAATTTTAGTAATCAAGAATGATATTAGAAAAATAACAATATTTTTATTAATCGAGTTTTTATTAAATAATAATTATATAAAGTAGAAATATTTTTGCATTTATAAGATTAAATCAATTTTGAATTACAAATATAAATAGATTTGTTTAGCAATTAAAATGTGAATATATATTGAAAATTTTCACCAACTAATGACTCACTATATTAAGATGACATTAATATCTTATCTTATTTTTAGTGAAAAATATACAAGATTTATGACTTCAATTGTTTATAATTGCCTAAAAACAACTTTAAATTGAAAAATTATGAACTTATAAACTATATTATAGATACTGTATATAAATTTAAAGAAAAACCATTAAAGCAGAGTATTTGTAGAAATTAATAAGTATCAAAATTTGGTCAAAATTAAGAAAATTATTTAAAATTGATTTAATTGTGAGAGCATTTAAAGTGATACTTGAAATTTAGCCTAAAGTTATAGCTTTTATATTTGCTATCAGTGACAGTTAAGTAAAATTAATAAAACATTTTTGAGTATATAAAGCGGTTTTGATGATATTTTTCTCAATATTATTGAAAGTTTTTTTTGTATATATATTTATATGTATTGCCATTAGTTAGTATTTTCCAAAGAAAAATCCTATCAATAAATCTTTCAAATATTTGTTCATATCTTTGAACATTTTTTACGATTTTTAAGTTTTAATACAATTTTTTTAATCGTTTATTTTTAAACAAAGAAAACATTAAAATTATTTTCTATTTTTGAAAAAATATTTCAGCGTATATTTCCAAGTTATTACTATTTAAAAAATATTTATGAAATTAAAAAAATAATAATAATAAAATGTAAGAATTATTTGAAAAATAAATGTTAAATAATTTTTTTATTGAATCGTATAAAAATTTTGCTTTAAACACAAGTTGTTTAGTGACGCAAAACATATATATGTATACAATATATATATGCTTATATAATATTATATACCGGTATATAATTTATATAATTTATATATAATTATTAGTATTTATTAGAAGAATATTAAATGATATTAAAAGTACTTTTGATTGGAGAAAGTGTTGCAAAAAAATTTTTCATCACATAATTATTATACAAATTTTGAATATAAATGAATGCAATTTTTATATGTAATTAATTAAAAGAGTTTGAACTGCACTATAAAATTGTTATGACGTTTGAACGTCTCATTTATTAAA
Organism: Oppia nitens; assembly: GCF_028296485.1. Classification (NCBI taxonomy): domain Eukaryota; kingdom Metazoa; phylum Arthropoda; class Arachnida; order Sarcoptiformes; family Oppiidae; genus Oppia; species Oppia nitens. The sequence goes on from NW_026533199.1 coordinate 3,831,524, forward strand.
TGAGTTAATCACGTGGTTTAATACATTTGGGTCACACTTTCGATATAAAAAATAAATTATATCAATTGCTTAGTTATATTAGATAACAATAGAATTTTTACAATGTGAACTCACCTTGGTACATTATTAACTATGATTATAGAAATAGTAGATAAATTCTAATTAAACTTGTTCATTACTTTAAATCACTGATTATCTATTTTTAAAAAATCATAATTAAAAATGCAAAATTTGTAGTTAGCCAGGGTTGATAAATTTTATTTTTATAAAATAAATCATTGCTACAAAACAATAACCTTGGCACATTACTTGTTATAAACAAATATAATTATTATACAATTATTAATAGACCTTTTTTTATTAATGTTTTGATGTTTTCCTGTTTTAGCATAAAAATTAATTTATGAGAATAAGAATAATAATCATTATTATAAAATTTAAATGTTTAGATGCAAAAAAAATTAAGTGTAAAAACAATTTATTATAAAATATTAAATATATTTGTGTTCAAAGTTTGTTAAGTATTACAGGTTTTATTTGAAAAGTTGTTTACTCTAAACACTATTTTTTTGTTTTTGCGAAACATTTTGAACGATAAACAATTTATTATACTATCAATTATACTAATAATTTGTACACTGAAACAACAAATTTAATTTAGGTTAACAAACAAATAATAATAATATCCATTTAGTTTTAGTATTAAAAAGTGAATTAGTGAACAAATTATAGGTAAAAATTAGTGACAAATAAATTACTGTAAAGTTTGATCGATGACGTCATACAAATTTTCTAACATGACCAATATACATTTTTACTTCATCATGCTAACTATAAGAATTTGAGCTATATACAATTGCTTTTAATATAAGTGTTAAACTATACATGTAATTATTAAAATATAAAAATTTGAAAAATTAGAAAAATAAAATGCCCACAAACTAAAAGTACATTTATTTTCTATAAGCAAATCACTCTATAGTAGAGTGAGTGGGTTCGAGTCCGGGGAGTTTTGTGCAGTTGAATACATTAATAAATACATTAAACATATAATTAGAATATCTAGTAATTCTATTTTTAATAAAATAAAAATAAATTATATTAATTGACAAATAAAAATATATTGTAAAAACTATAGAAAAATAATGTTACAATATATGCTAAATATAATAAATATATATTTCAAAATTACATATATCAACAAAATTATAATTATTATAATACATTTTCATATATAAAAAATCTACATAAATGTGCAAAAATTTAGTTTAAAAAATCATTTTTAGTTAATATATACTTTGTATATAGCAGTCGTAAAATTGTATATTTGTTTATTTTTATCAATAAAATGATAATAATGTTAAATTAGAGCAGTGTTTTGATTAATAATATGATCATAAATATGATCTAGATGCATTTATATATATTTATTATATATAGTATTTTATTGTAAATCAAACATATTTTTATGTGTAACACTAGTTTTTACAGTAAACACTATAGTACTGTAAATTTATAATACAGTATAAACTATACACTATATTGTACTGTATTTACTGCTTTCCCCTTACACTGCCTATTGAAAACACATTCATAATACAGTATACACTCGTAATGCATTTAATTAATATTAAAACAAATTAATATTATCCATTTTAATTAATATAGCAATCTTTAATACTAAAACAATTGCAATTTTATATATGTTATTGATTCAATAAAAAATAATATTTAAAAATACATAAATAAATAATTTGTATAATTTAATAGCATTGACTGTATTAATCAATTGATACAACTGTATGTTGTTGTGTAGTGCAGTGCATATCGTCATTGGTTTTGGGCTACAGTTTGGTAATAGTATTGAAAGTATATTGAAGTGAAAATACAGTACAATATATGAATGTGTGTTAAATAACATTCAGCTATAGTTTTCTATACAATATTACAGTATATATGCTATGATATTATTATTATTATTATTATGTGATTACTATATGTGGTGTTGACTGTTGAATGGCTATTATTATTATTATTGGTAGACATTGAAGCCATCAATTGATTTTGATTTGGATTTAATTCAATTAAAAAGTATTGTCTTTGTTTGGCATCAATTAAGTGATTGTCTGTCTATTTGTTTGATAAACAGTTTGGTATATATTTCTTAAGTAATAAAAGCGATTCAACGCTACAAATGTAATGTGATTTTAAACCATTGGTTTCATAATAATAATAATCACAACAATATTTATCAATAAATTGCATTGAATTTTGAATCAATCATATCATATGAATTGTCGACAATATATGATATTTTGATATCAGATGTGACATAAAGTGATCGACAAAGATGAGGAAGAATAGCGAAAAACGTAAAGAAAAGTCGCGAAAAGCGGCCCGAGAGAGGAGATCCCAAGAGTCTAAGATATTTGATCAAATCGAGGGACTCATTCCCGTCTACAACAAAGCCATCAACCACTTGGACAAGGCTTCACTCATCAGACTTGCCATCAATTATCTCAAAGTCAAACAACTCATTGAACCCATCAATAAATGTATTAAATTGTATTTAATTGTCTTTATTGATTGAAAGTGCTTACGGAAAGTCACCAAATGGTTGATTCAATCAAATGATGTTAAATTTGGTTTAACTAACATTTCTCTCATTTATCTTATTTACAAACATATGCTATAATTTGTATTTAAATTATATCATTATTGAACATTGATTTATATTAAGGTTTGGTTTGAAAATTTAATTGTCAGATCATATGGTGTTTATTATTTAATTTATTATAAATTATACATCATTTTGATAAACATATTATTTTCAATAATATATTTGTAAAACACTTGATCTTTGATTTTTTGGGTCCAATGCCTTCCTTGTTATTAGTGATATGATTGCTGTCCGATCACCATTACTATCTTATTTAGCCTAATATTAATTTCTATGATATTTACTAAATGATTACCAATTAATTATTTTTACTATTTTTAGATTTTTTTCGGTGAAAATTATTTATAAATAAGGCTTTTAAAAACAGTGTATACTTTTACTGTAATTTACTGTAAATTTTGTGAATCAAATAATCAATGCAATTATCATAAGCCTCTCAAAGCGTCCAAACCGGACACAGGTATCTGAATCGGACAGTGACCCTAAAGTTATTGTTTATTTGGTGACTCTCCGTATGTTTCTTAAGTTTGTTCCCAAAGGGGAATATAACAGATAAATAAACAAAGATTATTAATAACATATATTATTATTGATTTTAATTTTTTAATTCGTTATATAAATTTATTTTTGTTTTTCAAATGAAAAGGTGTCTCAAGTCTGAAGCCTGAAAGCGAGCTAATCATTGAAGAGAATGCGAGCACTAAAGCACTCAATGGTTTCCTATTAGTTCTTTCTAAAGAAGGAGATATGGTTTACATCTCCGACAATGTCGACCAATATTTGGGATTAACTCAAATTGATTTAATCGGACAAAGCATTTACGATTACACCCATCCATGCGATCACAACGAAATTAAAGACGTGTTGGCGCTCAAGAATGTACGCCAAAGTGATGATCACAAAGAGATGGATAATAAAAATAATCGCATCTTTAACTCAATTTTGGTGCGAATGAAGTGTACTCTTACAAGTAAAGGACGAAATTTAAATCTAAAATCAGCCTATTATAAGGTTTTAATAAATTTATTGATTTTGACACATAATAAACATATTAATTGACTTATGTTTGTATGATTTATCAGGTGATCCACTGTAGTGGACATATTAAGATTGTCTCAAATAAAGAAAAAACGAGCGATCATTCAGAATTAGTGTCACAAACGGCCAATTATTTTATGATTAATATATGCGAACCAATTGAACAGCCAATGTCTGTCGATTTGCCATTAAGTTCTCATATGTTTATTAGTCGTCATTCTCTTGACATGAAATACACAGACGTCGATGAAAGGTTTGATTTAATATTTTGGATCTTTTTTTAAAATTATTGACATTTTTTATTTTTTTTGTTGAAGTATTCACACAATCGTCGGCTATAACTCTAAAGAGTTGACCGGAAAATCTCTTTTTAATTTTTTTCATGCATTGGATTTACAACAATTAGAAAAATTTTTCAAAACTTGTAAGTAAATTATCAGAGTTTCAATTGTTTACTATTGGATACTACTATACTTACTTTAAATAATTAAATATTAACTTACCGTATACTTATAAATTATACTGTATAAATATGATGATATTTAATATAATTGAGCCAATTGTATGTTGAGTAGTACCAGTTGAGGCAACATAATTGTGCATTTTTTAAAATATATATTATATATATAAATAAGTTATATATATATATATATATATATATATATATATATATATATATATATGTTTTTTATATTTATATATATATATATAATGAGAACTAGTGAATAAGAGATTCACTAAAATTTTTGTTGGCTTTATTCTAATGTATGTGTAAACTAAATCATTAGTTTATATTATTAAGTCTACATTTCCCATACGGTAACTGATATTAAAAATAATTGCATCTAAGAGTTTAGGCAAACGATTAGTTTTTAAAGACAAAATGAGAGTAAAAATGTAGAAAACTTGAAAAATTTGCCGTTAAGTCCTTGACCGCAAACAGTACTAACATTTTCTAAGTTTGACATTTTAGGGCTGAGCTGTACTATTGATGTAATTGTAGTATTTTTGTTGCTTTATGAGGACTGTCAGTCTATTCTCGATTGTTTGGATTGAATCCAGAATCTCTTCCCTTTCCCTTCGGTTACTATTTTTTAATATATTATAAATTGTCTTATTTTTATGCTATACATTGAGTGAAAAATCTTGTGAAGCGAATCACATTACTATTACGTGTATTACAGAATATTCTTGTCTTTTTCATTCTTATCCAAGAACTTCAGTGTTTCCTTAAAAAGTTAAGTAAAAATCAATGAATTAAATATATTTCCTCATTTCGTTAATTATATCAAACTTAAACGAGTATTAAACTATTAACATAGTTATCAATTATTTACTGTTTTGTCAATTTGTTAATTATATTTTTAAATGAAAATAATCATTCCTTGGAAAAAATATTTCATGTTTATTATATATATATAATTACACTTTAAAGTTAATTTAAGCATTTGATTAAATGTATTAATGGTTACAGTATTTATACTGTATATGTTATTTCATGCTATTATAAACTTTTTTATATGTATTATAAATAATTGTTAATATATATTATTGATTAGTTTTTCATATTGAATGTGTCGATTCATTTTGTGTGTGATTATTACTGTTGAAAACTGAGTGTACTTTAATGTTAACCAATGTATAAAACAGTAGACAATAAACTACATTCTGTGGACCTAATCATTGCAATTATTGGGTTGAGATTAGACAACAAAGTGTTGAAATAAAAAACACTTATTTATATGTGTTATCTGTGTTTGTTTCACAAGAAGTTTTGCTGTTTTATAAAAGTATTTGTCGAAAAAATATATATCAAAAACTATTTGATGGTTTGTATCATAATTCACACCATAATATCACATGTGGTTGTGTTTTAAGTATAATTTATAATATAATTTCATAGAGTCATAAAGTGTATTTCAATATTGTCGTTTAAAATTGCAAATCATTAACTTTTAGGTATGTTTTAAATGTTTGATACTTAATTGATGTATTGTATTAAAATATATATAATATTGAATAATATTTAAATATACTACTTTTGATATCCTTTTTTTTATTATTTGCTTTGCTTTAATAGATTTTTATTGTCTTAATTGGTATTTACAATAATTTAAAAAATAAATATATGTTGTTTTTAAGTTTGAAATTTATAGAGAAATGATTGGTATTTATTATGCAGTAAATAGCATTTATTAAATGTTATTTTGAAAAATAATTAATGAAAGTCACGATGAAGTGAAATATTGGATATTTAGTGTACAATAAATTATCGATAGCTATTTGTCACTACAATAATATATAATTTAATTGATTTAAAAATTCATTTGGCATACATTGGGGTCATATAATGTAAAACTCATTCAACTCTCAATGCCTATTGATTTTTTAATTGCAATTTTGCTTATTAAGTGATTTGTTTAGATTAGTGACAAAAAAATCATTAAATTAGTCGATGAGTGAATTAAACAGACATTTATAACTTAATTTTCAATTTTCTTTATAATGTAAAAATAATTTTCTCTTTTCAACGTTGTGTTGGATCTAAATATAAGTTTTAACGTTTCTATTTATATATTGTTTTTTTTGTTTAAAATAAAACAAATATAAAATGAACTATTAATATGTGTTATCTTTCATTATCTGAGAATATAATTGTATGTAAAAACTTATTATATTTTTAAATATTTTAATTGTAATACTTAATAAATCATTAAAAGTTTTTTTAATAGTCGAGTATAGACTTATGTTTTTAATACTTGAATTAACCAAGACAACATATTTATTACAAATTAATGTTTTATATTTAACATGATTTGCTCATATATTATCAAAAAATAGATTTACATAAATGATAAGCGCATTACTATATTGAAAGCACAGTTATATTGGTGTTTAGACAACCAATTTTCTTATGACTTTCCTTTACTCTCTATTCATGTTTTGTTAGTCTGTTAGTCGCCTTTAATAGTAAACTTTAATTGATTTATGTCACAAAAATATTGATCAATAAAACTAATATTTACGTATATTTGAATGTATAGTTTGTTATATTTTTAGTTAAGAAAATAATAATATATTTTTATTTTTGTTATACAAATATATATAGTGTTTGCCAAAGGCCAGAGTCTCTCCAATTATTACAGATTTTTGGCCAAATCTGGTGGTTATCTTTGGTTACTGACTCAGGCGACTGTTACCACTGATAGTCACTCATCTCAACCACAATCTGTTATTTGTATTAATCATGTCATTAGGTGAGCAAAAAATAGTTTGTTTCTCAAACTTAACGTTTATTTTTTTAGGAAAATAATTTAAAAACAATTGAGTATTTAAATAATGGCAATGCATATATCAATTGATCAAATTTTTTTCCTGTTTTATTATTATTATAATTTTTTCTATTATTATTAATATATGTATTATTATGACAATAATGCAGTTATAGCTGTATTTAATGCTATATTAATAATTAGGCAAAAGTCCAAGGCTTTCACTTAAATGTGAATACATTGGCAGTACTTTAACATAAAGAAACTAAGATTTGTTACTATTTTTTAATAATATGAATACTATTTTTTTTATACTAATTACTAAATTTAAGGTAATCTAATTTATATTATTTATAATATATCATATGTTACATTATATTATATAGTTATTTGAATTATTGCTTAAATAATTAACTTAATCTTTTATAGTATTAATTTTTTGGTTATTATATTTAACAATTTTATTTACAACTTTATATTAGAAATTAATATCAATTATGTAATTAGTATTCAACAGTTTTATGTAATTTAAACAACACTTCTGTATACTATATACAGTAGTTTTAATGTATTGAAAAAATATAATATAATGTAAATTAAAACTTATGTATTGTATTATACTATTAGTGGTATTGTGAACGAGAGTGAAATTGTATCCGAAGAACAATGTATTGATGAAAGACGAGAAAAGGATAGACAAGTTGCACCTGTAGTAAAACGTATTGTTCAATTGGAGACATCGACCCGAAATCCGGCACCAATACCACTGCCAGCACCTGTACCGGCACCGACACCATCACCTGTTTCTGTTCCATTTGTGTCGAGTACTAAAACAGTGTTTGCACCAAAAACAGCTGATATGGATAATGGTTTCATTGTGTTTGATAACGCCAATCACATGACATATCTTCCCGATCCTGAAGATTTGACTCATTTAGCTCCAGAAGCTGCTGGCGATGACTATTGTGTCCCATTTCCTGGACTTTTGGCCGAATTCAATGAACTAAATTTTTTTGACGAAGTTTTTCTCAATAATAACGATACAAACGCTAACTTATTTTCAGATGAAGATAAAGTTAAGCTTAACGATGATTGTCTTAACCACTTGAATGACATAAATATCTACAATTCAAATGTCAACGATTTGAGCGAACCATTTGTTACAAAAGCAAACGATAATTCACTTTATAAGACTGTAACCCAACAGTTCATCAAAAGTTATCCTAATTATAGAGATAACGTTAGTGCAGATGACTCGCCATTACCTAATGATCCTCTGCTGTCATATCATGAAGAGCTTTACTCAAACTCTCAATCAACTGATTCATCCGATCCATATTCAAGTGATACAAACTCTCCGCTCAATTCATCGCCGGTATTAAGTCAGACGTCAAACTTCTTTTACAAATCTCCCACTGAAAAGGTATCGAAAATGTCTTTAAACGATAAAAATGATTTACTCGACGATAAAGTTCTTGAGATGAGAGCTCCTTATATTCCAATTGACGAAGACTTTCCTCTGGCACTTGACGGAGATCTTCAGTTGAATTACTCGACAGCAACTATGGATGACTTCAATGCATTTGACAATATATGTGGAGACAAACCGTTTGCCACTTTCGATGCTATAAACAAACCTTTGGTTACTATCGACAGTCCTTTGCCTCCAAAAGCTCATTGTTTGGAAGCATTGCTCCAAAAGGATTGCAAACAACAAAAGAGAGGACGAAGTAATTCAAAAAGGGATAAACAAAAGTCAACGACTGATAATTTAAAGTTAATTAAAGCTAAATCTAATATAACGACAAACAAAGGACAATCATATGTTGACAATAATATAAATAATATCAATTTAACGGCAAAACAACAATTTGTTATGAATGCCAACAATTTGTCGCAACGAAATCTATTCAAACAAACTGACAATGATTTAATAAAGTTAACCATCAGTTCCAGCAAAAGACCGTATGTTAATGAAACAAATGATATCTTATATAACACTTCCATTACTGAAGTCAATCCTAATGATAGAAATCTGAAGAAACAGACTAATGAAATGATACAAAATAATAAAAAATTTAAAATTAATAATCCAATCAATGCCATGAATAATACAAACTATGAATTAAATAAAGGTATGTGTTTGCGGTAATTAATTAATTTTTATAATAGTATCGGTAAATTAATTAAAAAATTATTTTTATATAGCAAATAGTGTTTTAATGAATCTATTGGTCAACGGTGAGGATCTAACTAATGGATATTCAAAATATTCAAACATCGATAGAAATCGGGGCCAAAAATTATTAACAGATTTCAATGCAAATAATATAATTAACAAATTGTCAAATTCAAAGACACATCCAAACCATCCAATAGTTAATGGATTGGGATTACGATGAAAATGTATTTATCGGTTACTATTTTTTTTTTGTTTTGTTTAATTAACAACATTTTTCAATGTTTAATAAGCATTCATTTGTATGGTTGGGTCCGGGTCTTTACTCAAGTTAAATATAATAAGTATTTTTTTAATTGACTACAAAACCACATATATATATACGAGTTATATACACAGTATATATCTATGTTTTCTGGCATTAAATGCCATGATTTGTGTTCACTATTATTTGAAATATGTTTTACATAATATTAAATGATATACAGTTGTTGTTGTTTTGTGAGTTTTATGTCATTTACAAGATATAGCCAATGAACTAATTAATTGATTACTACTTGGGAGACAAAACGCCAGCTAAAACATCTGAGAAATGGATTTAATTACCTATTGTCTGCTTTTTTGTTTGTCATTTATAACTATATATTAAAGTATGTCTAAACAATAGATGTCTCATTTGTGATCTATGAGTTAAAAAAAATATTTATTATATTAAAACACATATATTTATATAATTAAGATTTAAATGGAAATTAATTTTTTATAAAAAAGAAACATTTTAAAAACAAATTACTTGTTTGCCTTCAAAATGACTAAAAGCAAAACAACTAATTGTATTTATATAATTTGATTATATAATGTTATTTTATGTATATATTTAACTTCGGGTTAAAGTGATCTTCAACTTAGAGTACAACATATAATTAAAATTTCAATTTATTAGTAATAAATTCTTACACATTATATTAGATTATTTGATCATAATATCACAATTTAAATGTAAATCGTTTTTTGTTTTGTTTAATAATTTATAGTTTGTTTTGTTTAATTATTATACATTATATAATTATCAATGAGTTTTTTAGACAACTTTATAAACTTTTATTTTAGATGTGTTTTGTTTGTCTCATTTAAACAAAACATTATATAATAATTCATAATGATAACCATTTACTGGTAGTAAACTAATATTTAATAATTATGTTAATTTGTTTCAATTGCACACAAATATATTTTTGAAAATCGATATATATTACCAATCAATTATGATTAAATATAAATATATTTCTTTTCAATTAACTTATAAATTTTAGTTATATTATAAATTGTCATTATAATTATTTTTCTTTGTAATAAAATTTATATATAAATAAAAATAAAAAGTTTATTTAATAAAATACATTTGTTATTATTTATACTGAATTTTTATTAATTTAATGAAAAATAAGAAAAATGTTGAATCTATTGAATTGATTGACAAATATTTAATTTGAATCAAATATTATCCGACAAATCATTTGATGCAAACATTATTTTTATAGTAAATCTATTAATTAAATTAATTTTTTACTAAATTAATTCAGTGTTTAATAATAATAATAATAATTAATATAAAAAACTTAAAAAACTGGTTATTCATTGAATTGATTGACTCATTGAATGTCTGATAGTCTGTGTCTCCATCTGTGAAGAGTATAACGAGTATTGTATTGACAGACAATTGACTGCAAAAAATGGTGGATCTGTTGTCAGACAGAAGTGGCGGCATTTGACACGACAACTGACGACACGAGTTATTATACAAAACAAACATCAATTGTCATTCATTTGGGATCCGATCGACCACTTGACCAGTCATGCGGTTCGCGTTGAGGTCGTTGGATGACTCAAACAAAGAGGTGGATCTGTCGGTGGGAAAGACAACACTCGGCAGAGGAGTACTTCTTGATGTATGTCAAACCATACGATTGCTATAAAAGACTATTTGTATCAATTGTGGTGATCTGATGATAGCTAAGTGCTATCGATGGTCACGACATTGTCATCAGTTATATAACTGTATTGTTTGACTGAAACAATTTGAGTCAAAATGTTTTAAATACTCTATTGTTCTTCAGTTTAGTGTTTAGTCAACCATTAAACACATTAGACATCTCTTTTAAAACTAATGATTATCTGAAATATATTTACATTAAATGAATGAATTAATTAATGTCTTGTTTTTTGATGATTTGTTTCAGTGCTCAGACAAGAAAGTGTCCCGAAATCATGCCTACATTGAAGTGTCCAATTCGGGTGAAATCAGCTTAACTTCGGTATGTATGTTATGAATGACCAATTAGGTGATCATTTGGATAGAAAGCTCAAAATGTGCTAATAATACATACAATAAATGAATTAGATTTTTGTCTTTGATTATGACTTAACCTTTTTGTTGATATATTTCTTATGATATGATTAGCAACACGTGAATCCATGTTTTTACTATTCGAAAGACTCGAACAGTTCGCCGAAGATTATTAAGAAAGATATGTCTCAAGAGTTGAGTGACGGCGACATATTCAGTCTTTTGGCCAATAATTATAAATATCAAGTGATTATTGATTTGGACAACAATGCAGCCAAACCTGAGACCAATAATAATAATAATGACAAGAAAAGTGATGAAAAAATACACGAAGAGAACACAGTTAATGGCGAAAGTGAGGCCACAAAGAATGACACAAAAAAAGAGTCGAAAAAAGTTGAAGAAGACGACGACACTAAAGATAACGATTCTGTCGCTTCGGATCTTAAAAGAAATGATAAGAAGGTTGCAAATGACGAGAAAAATAAACCAAAACTGAATGACAGCGAAAACAATGTCGAAAAAGATAAGAATAAAGAGGAAGAAGAGGACGAGGAAGAAGACGAAGAAGAAGAAGAAAAGGATGGAAAGGAAAAGAAAGAAGAAATCAAAAAGAAAGGCAGACCTCCTGGTAAAGGACGAGCTGCTCAGCCGCAGAAAAAGAGTAAGAAGGATGAATCAGATGAAGAGGTTAATGAAGATGAAGAGGCAGAAGACGATGAAGAAGACGAGGAAGAGTCTGAAAGTGACCACAAAGCAAAAGGTCGTCAAAAAGGAAAAGCACCGACTTCTAAAAGAGGACGTCCTAAGCGTTCATCACAACCATCTAAACCTAACAGCAAACCCGTCGATTTAGGAGATTATGATATGAGTGATGAAGAATACATTTGGGAAGAAAGTGAATCTGAAGAAGATTACAAACCAAAAAAGAAAGGTCGAAAAGGTGGAAGTGATTCAGAAAGTGATTGGGAAGTTGAACACAAACGCGGTGGTCGTTCAGCTGCTAAAGCACGGACCAGATATCATGAAGAATCAGATGAATCTGACAGCGATTGGGGAAAGAAAAAGAAAAAGGTATGCATTTTATTATAGTTAATGTTTTAATAATTTGATTGAATTTTTAGAAAACACCCAAAAAACCCGCTAAAAGACGTCAGAAACCCACCCGAAAGAGTCCACGTAAAAGAATGAGTGAATCTGAAGACGAAGTTGAAGATCTTGATGATGGCGACGAAGAAGAAGAAGAAGAGGAAGAAAAACCGAAAAATCGTCGAAAGTCTAAACGTGACGAATCGGATGATGAAGAAGAAAGTGACGGAGATTTTAGAGGTGGTCGCAAAGGCGCCAAAAAGAGTCCTAAAAAAGGTGGTCCCGGAAGGCCTAAGAGAGAGGCAGCCAAACGAGGTTTGGGTCACTTCTTATCGTTTATTTCATTCAACAATTTTTTATTGATATTAATGTATGTCTTTATGATATAATAGGGACTAAAAAGAGACAGAGAGATGAAGATGATGACGATGAAGATGAAGAGGTCTCTGAAGAAGAATCGGCGTCCAAAAAGAAACGAAATTCACGAAAATCTGACGACGAAGAAGAGGAATCTGAAGGCGAAGATATGGATAGTCTTGTAAAAGAGGCCAAAGGGTTTGTACGCAACAAGAATTTGGCCAAAAAAGTGTGAATACATTTGATTTCTTGAAAATAAAATCGCATAACAAACAAGACTAACGACAAATCGTTTCATCTAATCATCCATTGATTCAAACGAAATATCATCTCTTTATATGCTATTTTTAAGTTCATATTTTGAATTATTAAATGATTTTTTTTTGTATTTAATTTGAATTGTAGTTTATTTAGTAATATTATCGGTATTTTTTAATTTCTATTTGAAAGCATTTGTAATATTAAAACGATATATTCCTAAATATATCACAAAGCAATTTAAATAACCATTTTATCCTTTTTTTAAAAAAAAAATATGTTTTGCACAAACAAACTAATGTTATGAAACACAACAAACAAAAACAAAAATTATATAAATATTTAAACTTTTATCATATTTTTTTATTTATTACACTTTTCCGCAAATAAGTCCTTTTCATTATTTATATATAAATGAAATATTTCGTACAAATTGTCAATTTTAATATGTATTTATCAAAATTAACATTAGTATAATTAAAAATAATTATTATGTATAAGTCTATATTTGGTGATGATTTTAAAAATGCTATTCAGGTATACCATTATTATTATTATATTGATTGAAATAAATCAATTTTTAAATGTGACTAAAATGATAATTTTACTTTATTTAATTTACATTCATATAAATACAAGTTAAATAAAACTAATATATTTGATAAATGAAGTGAAAAATATGCAATGAAATGACAATTTTTCTGAAATATATAAAATAAATGACAAAAAAAATCGTTGAAATCAAATATTATTTAGATTTGATTTGTGTCCATATTTTCTGAGTCCTCTTCACTGAAGGATCGTTTAACACCACCTTTGAATTGATATCAAAAGATTAATAATTATAACAATTATTTTATAAGTTTCATAAATATATAAACAAAATACCGGAAGATGCGAGAGGTATTCCTCGCGCCTGAAGTATCGGTTCGTACTCTTGAAGCTGTTGGCGGAAACCCTCGTTCGGGAAAATACAAAAACGTTTGCTTTGAACGACACGAATAGCCTGATTGGCGGTCTATTCATAGGTATAATCGTTAAAATAAAAACTCATTAATTAAAAATATATTGCAAATAATTACCAAATTTTGTTTTTCCATAATATATGCGATAACCAGAGCAGCACTTCTAGAGATACCGGCGTTTCCGTGAATTAAAACGGCTCCTCTCTCTTGGAAACACTCGTCAATGAATCGGCTAACCTATTGATCACAACAATAAGCGACAATTATCACACAATTTCTAACTTTCACTATACTTACGACAGGAAAGTGTGGAATTATCTGTTGTGTTGGTGTGTCTGCAATGTCCAGACATAAGTACTTGTATTTCGATGGAAAGTTGGGTCGAATCCAATGGCTTTCAATGTCTTGACGGACACAAACAATATGAGTGATACCAACTCGACACAACTCTTCTTCCTGAATCAAACAATCAAAATATAGCCTATGTTTTCATCAAAAGAGATAATTGTCAAATCAAGTGACCCGACCTTTGTCTTGAGTGCGGCCGCGTACGGACCCAACCATAGATTCGGTACAATTTGCTGCATCTGACGCCTCATCGCATATTCCCATTCCTTAACAAAGACATTAACAATCAAACCGATGGATCAAAAAATATAGTAATCATTTGAAAAAATCAATTCAAATAGACATCACATACAAAATTTGCCGCATTATTGTCATCGACGGTATTGTTGTTGTCTTTTATCGCCTCGTTTTGGTTCATCTCGTCCTCTGACGGCTGGTCACCGAAAATCAAAGACATTTGTTGGCAATAATTGTTTTAAGTGACCAATTGGTTGACCAATAGTTAGATGTAATCGACAAACAAATTGAATAAAAACAACAAAAACTGTAATCAAATCAAAACAATACATCAAATAATCAGTCGATTCATATGATTATTATTATCACTAAATTCAAAGTGTTTTCAATTGATTATCAATTCAATCATTCATTCATTCAATTCATATATTATTATTGCTTTCAAACAGTCTTTTTGACTAACAATTGATAAATTGATTTCAAAAACAAAACGAAATGTTTTGAATTTAAAATATACTTAAAAAACACTAATTAGAGTCTCATTCATGCAATACCCGACCCAAACCTATGTCTATAAAATTTATGTTTTTTATTATTATTGAAATAAATCTATGATATTTAATCATAAAAAAACTTTTAAGTTTATTATAAATTTATTTGTTTAATAAAATTAGTTTGTATTAATTTAATTTAATATCTAATGTATAAAACTAGTTAACAAATTAGATACCAAACCGTATGCTAGTTTGAGCTCTAGTTTTGAATGGCAGACTACAGTTATAATGTATAGTAATTACATTAGAGAGCGACACATATTTATAATGCATTTCATAATTCAATAATCAAATTATTTTATTGATAATAAAAGTGTGGACAAGAATCTTACGAATCTACTAATAATTATCTTTAAAATATCCAAATAAAAAAAACTTACTTTTAGTTGAATGATGAGATATACTGTACAATAATGAATCACTTTTTAATGATATAATAACATCTAAAAAAAAGTTTCAATTAACTGTTTAAGTTTTTACTCTTGTTTTAATTCACGTTAATATTGAAATTAATTGAAATCTAAATTTTTAGAAATCAAATGTTCAAAAAAAACATTTATTAAATAAAAGTTTAGTTCTCGTGATATAAATATTTGTCATTTTATATATAGTATTATATTTATATTATATAATTTATATTTTATATTAACATTAATTGTTAATTTTATATTTATATTATATTTATGTTATTTTACTATACTTTATCTTTTATTTATTTATTTTGTTTTTTATTTAAGTGCTTTTTGGAAAACTTAATGGCGAAAGATTTATAAATTATTAATTTTGATATTTATTAGTAAATTAATAATTTTGAGATTTAAGTATAACAATAAATTTAAAGTAAAATTTTCATATAATAAAATAGTATTAAAAAATAATATTTACTAGCTGGTACATTTCAAATATTAAAAGTCAATTATTTATATAATTAATAATTATTTACAATACAAATTCTTTTATATTTAGTAATTTTTTGGACTATATTTTTTGACAAAAATTTATTATATTTTTTTATAAATCTTACATTTTTCTAATAAACTAATACTTTATGTACAATATTATTACAGTATTATAAGCAAAGATTATTTTAACGATTTAGTTATAACTTGATATTTATAATTTTTTATTGCCTTATGTATTGGCTAACATACTTAAAATTACTATTATATAATTATAACAAATTAAATATGAATTTAGAAAAATAAATGTTTAAATATATATTGAACTTAAAAATTATAAATAACTTTCAATTAGAGTTAGTAAAAGATTTTTGTAGTCAATAGCTATTTTTATTGATATGATTAAAGTTATATAAATTGTTACAAAATGAATGTATATATAATTTTGATGATTATAATGATCAGTGACTCGAGATTTAGTGAACAGTTAGGTGTAATGTGTTGAATGGTATAACTTATATACATTAATATACAGTGAATGTATGGTTTATCCATATGACGCCTATCTTGTTAATGGCATTCCTGTACCTCTCTATCCAAACAAACAAATCAAAGCGTTTTCAAGTGAACTCAACAAACTAACCAAATGTTATTGTTGTTATTATTATTAGCATTATTAGTGTAATCATTATTATTGCTTATATAGACGTCTCTCAATGTGCTGATTGAATGCCTGCAATATATCGACTCATTTATATAAGTGTTTCCTCTCTATCCATACAATAACAACATATTCTCTCCTATCAGTGCTTTATTTGCCTCCAATATATGCAAATCAAATGTAATATAAACTTTTACTTATTATGATATATATTTAAATGTCAGTTAAACTGTACATATACTTAACTTTATAAACATATATAAATTACATACTTTTGTTTTTATTATTATTATTATGCCTAACATTTTGATATAATTAGATAACTCATAAATTTTACTCTTATTTCCTTTTATTGATCACTAATTATAGACAATAAGTTTCATTACATTACAACTAATTTTTTCTCCGCTAGTTATTTGTGTAATTATTTTATTTAAAATAAAATCTTAAAATTTATACAATTTTTTTAAAGCATAACTTAATCAACAAATAATTTAATATATAATTATATATTGTTATTTTTAAAGTGATAATAACTGATTGAGCAATTTATAAATTATTGAAAACATAAAAATCTTTTATACTGTATAGTAAATTAACAAAAATTAACAATTGATAAATAAAAATAAAGTTATATTAAGTTTTTTAATAAGTATACAAATGTTAGCTGTTAATTACATATGAATATTAATTTTATTTAGTTTGAATTTAATCATAAAAAGCAAATAAATCATTAAATTAATTTAGTTACAAAGTTTATATAAGTTTTTTTGTAACAATCCTTATATGACTGTCCATTGCATACATTATACAGTATATACAATATATACTGTAAGCAGACATTGCTTACATTTGAACCACTATTTGAAACACTAATGCCATTAAAATTGAAACACATTTAAACTGTCAACTGAGACAACTATTTATATTATTAGCAAATGTTTATTAATTGTATATTTTGTACTAAATTTTAGTTTTCTTCAGTCTCTACATAAACATTACTTTCTTAACAAAAATTGTTTATTTCGAGTCTATGTTTCACTTAATTTATTCATTTAATGACAAAATATAATTCTTTTTTTTTCTCTCTCTCTCTCTCTCTCTCTTTGCTTAATAATAACAGTAAAATAATATATTACATATGAAATAGCAGATCTCCATAATTATCATAAGCATTGAATTTATTCAATGGTTTTAAAAATGAGTTTATATTTGATCCTTCAATTATCAATAAACTAATAATAATAATAAAATTAAACTGCTATTTTAAACCGCAATAAACATTTAATGTATTTTATTTTTAAACAAATCATTTTTATTTATTCAATAATGAAATATGTTTTCAATAAATTAATTTATACAGTATAATTATAATTATTAATTATAATTTATTATAAATAACTTTAACATCAAATAAGATTTATCTTATATTTAGCATAAGATTTTAAAACGCAATTATGACTTAATGTTTTCAATAGTTATAGCAATATTGCAATTTATAAATATTTTTCTGAGATCTGGTATTTAAAAGTAATGTTAAAGCAATTGATTCAATAATAATGCAATGTTGACACTAATGAATATAATGATTATTAAATTATAGGAAAAGCAAACAATGTTTAGCTTTAAACTTAACTTTCGTTTATATAATAATTATCAATTTATAGACCACATGTATTCAAATTAGTTTTTCATTAATATACAATATTTTTACACAATGTCTTATAATTTATTTTAAATTATTAATAAATATTTTTATTATTTGTCGACAACTTTATTGATATTAAATCAATTTCATTGGATAATAATATATAGCTTTTATTATATTAATAAAATATTATAAGCACAACAAAAAAAAGTTTATACTAACATTATTGCTTCAAATATATTAATTTTGTAAAAACAATATTAAGTTACAATTTGAAAAATTTTTCACAAATTATATATAGATAATATTATATCAATTTGATTTCTATGTAATTTATAAATGAATTTTGTCTACAATTATTTGCAAACAAATATATATAGAAAACATCAAATAAGTATTATTGTAAACTAAATAAAGTTTATATACTGTAATTTACTATTGATTTCGTAAAAGTTGTAAGAAAATAGTTTTCAATCACGAAAAATGTCCTAAAATACATTGAATTTTTTTTATATTATTAATTAATTTTAATTTTAAACATATAATTACTAAATATACTATAGATTTGCACTATAGATAATTAAACATTACTGTCAAATATATTTTAATACAAATTTAAGAGATATTTATAATAATTTTTTTAAAGTGCTCATTATAAACACAATACTAAGATCATTGGTGGTCTATTTGATTTCTGTACAAATAAAAAAAAGTCAAATTAAATGTTTGCAATAATTAGATTTTAGTTGAATATATATATTGTAAGTTTCATATAAATTACATATTTTAAAGTTCATTGCTTACATTTGTTTATATAATTATATTTTATGAGCTATCTTTTGTCCAAAATTACCGCATGTATTATATGTACAAATATTTTCATCAAATTCATACATAGTTTATAAATAAAATGTATGAATTTTATAGACTATAATAAAATAAAATAAAAAGTATCTGTAAATGTAATTCTATAACTTAAGTATTATATTTTATATCAATTACATGATATTTGGTCAATCTTTTGACTTTTAATAGACCACCAGTGCTGCAAAATAGTTTACATATATGTTTATATATATGAAAATATTTAAACAAATTGAATGTCATAAAAATTTATTATCATAATACTATTATTGTATAAACTAATAATTAGATAACTAAAATATTGTGAATATATTCTTACAGATTATTCATTTATTTATACGACAACAAAATTATTGAAAATAGACTCATATTTTGTTATTTTTGTGATAAAACTTTTTTTTAAACAGACCATTACATTATAGATTAGTTGTCTTTTGAGTGTCCACTTGACTATTGGTATGATTTAAATGAAAACTATTGACAATTTGTTGATCTCTATTGGTTTGAAGTTTCAATTGTTCCTCTTTATACTCCTTAGAGTGTCTCCATTTCATACGCCGGTTCTGTCAAATAATTTATATATTAGTTTTATTAAGCATTTTATTTGTTATATACAGTGTATATGATTTTATTTAACACTTATATTGTAATCATTAAGATTCTGAAACTATAAAACTACTTTTCGACATTAGTTCAATTATTAAATATTTTATGATATTTTCCAATTGTTATTCATACTGTATGTCTATCATATATGGTATATAAATAATTTATAAATTATAACAATAAAGTTTTCTTTCAATTAAACATAATTAAATGCAAATTTATTGTATTATAAGTTATAGCTAACAATTATTAATTATTATTGTAAATCCAATAATTATTTAATTAATATCGAAGTATATATTAATAATATATAGTATTAATTGGATTAAAAAGTAATGTATGGCTGACCTGAAACCAAACCTTGACCTGAGAGTCACTGAGACTAAGTTTTTCAGCCAAACGCTGTCTTTCGGGTTTTGTTATATACTTTTGAGTCTTAAATCTGTTTTCTAAACCTCTTCTTTGATGAACCAGAAAGACAGCTCTTCCCGAGTTTTTTCTTTTAACGGTCTGATTGGCCATTGATTGGTCGCCGATCGGCACATTTGATTGATTGTATAAAGCGGTCACATTGTGATGATTGGTATATGCATTGTCATTAGGATAGCCTACTGTTTTCAAATACAAATTATTTACTCATTTAAAGTAAATGAATGACTCATAAAACAACTTATATATCATATAATACTATCTAAAAGCTTAATAGTTTTATACGATTGCCGATAGTGTTTGTTTCAAATTTTATTATCGGCTAATAATTTCATTGAATGGTTATATAACATATATAAATAATGAATAATAAATTGTATATCCCTTATAAACTATTAAATGATCCAAACAATGGCCTATAATAATAAGTCATCAGTTTTTTATGCACACATTATATACGCTTTGCTTCTTGAGCTTTGTATCGGACTAACAATAGCTGTGGCACTATATCTACACTAAACAGGACTCCCTGTGCCCACACTTATCACATATCAAATCAACAAAAATACTGATTTTCTACTTTCTATTGAATTCATTGAATATTATACTCATATATTAAATTTTGACTTTTTATGTTTGATATTAAAATCAAGAATATTAGAGATTATTTTAATGTAGTTTTTCTTTAGTATTTAAAACATAATAAAATCTGTTGACTAAATGCAAAAACATGTTTTAATATACAGTACATAATTATTTAATCGATCGATTGACTCCTAGTCTATATATAATCAACTATATCTTATAACTTTAGTATAATTATATTTAAATTTATTTTTATTATCTTTGTATACTTTATGATACAAAATTTAAATTAATTATCCACAAGTTTTATGCTTATATTAATTTTCAATTAAATAAAAAATTTAATTATGAATAAAATAACTAATAAACCTAAACCTAAGTAACAACTATTTTTGTATATGATATACAAAAAACTAAAATATGTAGAATTTTTTTCAAATTTGATTTATTATTTATAGTATTGCTATTAAATTAATACTATAAAAACTAAAATATATCTTACAATTTCGATATGAAAACCAATCGACATAATTATATGGACCCATAAATGATTGATTAATAGATATGCATTGCGAGAGATAATATGGATCCATATATTTGGCAGATATTGGATTGGGATGTGCTATCAATGATCGACTTTCAACTAAATTTGTTTTGTTRCCTAAAATATAAATGTTTATTTTATTAATCACAATTAATCATTAATATCTTTTATAATAGTTTAATATTATGTTAAATAACTATAATTTTAAATTATATAATTATTTTAATCTATTTTACCGTAACAAATCATTATAGATTTTATCAGAAAAATATAGCTATTAAAAATAAACTATCAAATAAAAAATATCAATAAATAAAATAATATAATTATATTCATCAAAAATTATAGTACAGTATTATCTTATAGTATTGTTATATTTAATAAATTTTATACTTTTTGAAAAAAATCTACAATAATTGTAATTACTATTTTGTTTAATAAAAAGTGCTAGTATATTTTAAAATCTACTTTAAAATTTTTTTTTTAAATATTAATATACCTAATTCTAATTAAAAATGATTATATTTTATAACAAAAATTCTAATTTAAAACAAATTAAATTACAACAAATTTATGATGAATATACAGTATATTTAAAGGGTTATTACATAAGTATTATAGTTATTTTAATGTCATTTAATTTCATAAATTAAAATATAATAATAAGATAATACCATTTGAATGAAAAGTTTGTTGAGTTTTGCAACATTTGTTGTCTTCAAGAATACTATCGATTGAAAATCTGACAGATTTTTTGGTATTATTTAKTGGAGTTGTCATCACTTGTTGATGACTTGTCATAACTGATTGATTCACTGGTGAAGATGTCTCTAACAACTTGTTTACTGAAAACTTTTCATTTGAAACAATTATTTTATTACAACTTTCATTATCTGTCAAATCCATTATTAACTTAGTTTAACAAGCGGTGACTAACACTTTTAAAACATATAATAAAACTTTTTTTTATTATTGTTATTGATATGAAATTTGAATACTATTTTTGTATGTATTGAGAATTTGGTGATTCAAAAAGTTTGTTGAGTCTATGGATGTCGTGCTCATGAGTGTGCCTTAATATAAGCAAACATATGGATTGGTTGGTGTACTCCCCGATCAACGCCTAAATGTAGGGTAAAATCATTCACAAACTGACAGATAAAATGTGTGTTTGTTTTTAATATAACAATTTAGTGATTTGTGCTATACTTGTGTCAATTGAACACAATTTTGATTGATATTTGCCGATATATATAGCTCTCACTACTGTTACTAATCACTTATCTCTATAACAAAAGTGATGAAAGTATTGATGACTTGAATTCTTGTCCGATAATAGACTTTACTATACTTTGTGACAATTATTTTGTAAATTCATTGAAAACATTACTCTATAGAAGTGACCGCTACTTAAGTTTTCAATTAAAATCACATTAAAATCAATTAGATATTCATTTAATTTGCAATTTTCCTCTAATTTTCACTATATGTTACACTTTTAGATTCAATGCTTCAATTAATGAAATTACTTGTGCTATAACTTACACTCTTTATCATCAATTGTGGACAATATTTCCTGTTATGATTACCAAATAGGCTATCCCTGCAAATGCATGTCAACCAAAAAGCGACCGCAAACTCAATGATTAAGAGTTGCCTCAAAATTAGTGATTAGTTAACAATCAATCATTTACTAAATGTTTACTGTAATGCCATAATTATTATTGTTTTCTAATGAACTAATTAAAAACATTATTTTTATAATTTTATTTAATTTTGTTTTTATTTAAAAAATTATGTAATTTTAAAAGTTTCAACTTATTTAATATATAATAATATGTGCAATAGTATAGGTTTTATTATTAARCAATAAAATATTTATATAATGATAAAAATTATCAGCAATTAAACGGTTTCACTATCTTTTAGGACAATAAAACAGTGATCTTCAGGAATACATTTTGCGTTAAAATTTTGCCGAATAAAGCCTTTCTGACAAAAGCAACCCTTTTTGCAGTTGTCTTTGGGATCGCAATTAATATTATCTTTATTACAAACTTTATCACAAACGGCACTACAATTGTTGTAGACTTCATTTGGAGGACACGACAGTTTGCTTTCTAAAACATTTAATTATAACAAACAATTTTTATGTCAAAATAAAACCATACCTTTAGAACACATTTCTTTTTTGACACACTTTTCAGTGCTATAGTCTCGGATGAGACCCGACGGACAAACGCAGTCAGCGATGCATTCGTGATCTTCTCGTTCATCTTCAGGACATCCTTTGGGAGGTTTATCCACATTTCCGCAGTGAATCTCACACGAAGGCGGACATAGTTTATAGATTTCATTGGACGGACAGTTCTCTGCTATTCAGAAGATTAAGGGATTAATGTTTGAATTGAAAAAAATCAAATCACTTACAACAGCGCTCCAGAGGAATACATTTGTGGTCATTGTCTTTGACATAATCGGGACTACAAACACAAGCCCTTTCTGGACAAGTGATAGGTTGGCTACACATTGTCCTCTTGATTAGCGGTCGCTGACAACTCTATATTGAAATATATTTATTAATTCAAATGCTATATACTGTATATACTGTATATTATATGATAATAGTCTTATGAATTACTGGATCGCATTTTGTCGGACAAGTAAGTTGAGAAAATAGAGGACAATGTAGACCATGGGTACCATTACTATGTATATATCGACAATCTCTAATTACTTGACACGAGTATATAATATACAATATAAGCACTTTTTTCATATTTTCAAATGTTAATTTTAATAATAATAATAATCTCACATAAATTTAATTAATCACAATAATTATATATAAAATAATTAACAATTAGTAAATAGCAATGAAAATAATAATAATTATAATAATAAGCAAAAGAAATACCGCTTTGAAATGAATTTAAGACATTCATCATTAAAACTAATACAACAATGAAATACATTATTTTTTAATAATATTTTTATCGATAGCTGGCCACTGATGCCATTCATAGCTGATATTATTACATTTATTAGAAATCTGTTTACGCAATCAATACTATTAAATATTATATATAATAATTATTTAGTTATAACCATAACGTCATTTTAATTAATGTATCAAATTTCTAAAATATATAGATCAACCATTTATTTAATAAATGATTAACAAAGTTAAGTATTATTATAATATTTGRTCAATTAATAATATATCCGGAATAATAATTATCAAATATTTATTAATTTAAGTGTTATTTTAATGACACGTTACTGTATATATTAGTTATTAACTTATTTCAAATTATATGTTGTTATTTATTTGTAATTCAATTATATTATACTGTATTATGAATTAATTTATTTTGACAGTTAAATAACTAAAGTATAATTTAACAAAATATTCTACTAATTTAGTTTAGTTTTTCAATTTGTGATATATTTAGATATTCATTATATCAATAAATTCTATGAATTATAATTATAMTTAAAAATTAGTTTTAAATTATAGAAAAAGCTTTACAAAACACACCAACGAGTTATACAAATTATATATTAAACTTGACAAATTAACCATGATACTTTAATAGTGTACAATAATTTTAACTGAAAAATCACTATTAAATATACAATACAATGTTAAAGTATCAGGCTGAATTTAGTCAAGTTAGCTATTTTTTGAATCAATAAGTATGAATAAGTTTAATTATAAACTCATAGTTTTTTATGAAATAGGTTTTAAAAATTTAATAATAATAACATATTTCTAAGTGAAAAATAATTAATATTAATATGATTAGTAAAATAAATCATAAAAACGTGTTAATTATATCGTTTTTATGAAAATACGCTAAAATGTGAACATTTTACTAATTAATCAATGGATTAGTTTTAAATATATGGTAATACAGTATTACTAATACTGTTCATAAAAATAAGTTTCCGTAAACTTGTCTAAAAAAATTGAATTATTTAATAATATTTTGGGRAAAATAATTTATTCTAACGTTTTTATATTTAATAATTGATTGCAAATTAAAATTTGTAACTACAGTAGTAAATAAAGTAAATAAATTTAAATATTAATAATATAACAATTTTAACGATAACAGTAGCGATATCTTTGGTTGAAATATAAAATTTGTTTTTAAGTTTGATGTTTTGAACAGTAAATTAAAAATATTTCTAAATATAGCAAATGTTACGATTAATTATTTATTATATACAAAAATTATATAATAAATAATAATTAGATGAAACATTACATTTAAATTTATTATAGTAACATTTAAATATTATTATGTTATATATCTATTGTAAATTTTATAATAAATATTTATATAATATAAATTAGTTATATATTAACAGTGCTATTAATAGTAATGTAATATTGTATTCAATTAGTAGTAAATTATTGAATTAAATTTACATTTGTTGTTTATACCTGTAATTTGAAAATATTAATTATATTTAAATATACCAATTACTAAAAATAATTAAACAAAAAATTTCCATCATTTAATGCATGTTGTCTTTAATTTTTCCATTAAATCAAATTACATATTAAATTAAAAAATTATAATTAAATCACAAGCTTTTGAATATCTATTACTAAAATTAAGATTATTTCAAGCAATATATGTCTCTTAGACTTATTATTTAAATTAATTAATATTTTTATTCTTATATCAAATTTGTTTTTACTAATTTATGTTTTTAATTTTTAAAATTAATTGTAAATAATTAATAATTATATCAATAATAAAAAGTATTGAATTATCATTTATTGTAGTTACAAAAGATTAATCAATATTTATATTATGAAATACTACTACTTTAGTATTATATAAAATAATAGTCAAAAATAAAATGAATGTAATTGTTAACAGATATCGCTGTATAAGTAGTTAAACGAGAAAAATATAATACTTACATATTATACAAATAAAATTATATTTTAAGTAACAAATATTATATTAAAAGTATTATATAAATAAATATAAGATTAATTGAAAATTGAGATTAACTGTATTAATTTATTATTGGTATTTATAATAATTGAAATAACAACAATATATTAGTATTTTCAATATCTTATTTGTTAAAAAAATAATTGATATCCTGTTTCTCAATGTTAAGCAATGATTAATTTAAATTTTTCACTGAGATATCCAATGTGATTATAAAAAATCAATATAAAATATTTCAATTATAATATCATATACTTTAATTTATGCAGAAATGTCTCTTTATAATTATATTGATTGAAAAATAACTTAAATATGCAATTGTTGTCGTGTTTAGAAAGCATCACATTTATTAATACAGTTAAGTTTATTAGATTTTTTTCAACGATCGGGTTATTTATGCCTATCTATAGTTTGCATTATTTATAGTTTGATTACAAGGATGCCCTCAATTAAATAGTTAAGATAAGTGAGGAAATGACTTAAATGAATAAATAAGAAATATATGTGTTTGGCATCAATGCCTTAAAAAGCAAAATCTCGACAATTTGTCATATTTTTGACGGGAAATAACATAACTGTTTGCCAGAGATTTTTGCGTATATTATGGTATCAATTATGTGTTAATTCGTATTTATTGAATAATTTACATCAAATAATTGTCTGTTTCTTATGATATTTATTTTCTTAAATATTAAAAAAATATCTTATCATACAATTAATAGAAATGTGAAACTAATTAACAATTAACAATACAATTAGTAATCTTTCTTCAAATAAGTCAAATTATTGTATTATTTAAAGTGTTTAAATAATATATAACTCAAATCTAAAAAATACATTGTTATTAGTTTTATCATTATATTATTTATTGTTATCTTTGTATTAACAAAAATGTAATAAATATCTAAGAGGTCTTAATCTACACTTTAGTAACTTATTATTAGTATTACAATTAGTTATTATTATACAATTATTTGGATCGATATTTAATATAATAATTGATTTGCTAAGTATTGATTGTAACAAAATGTCATTAAACAGCAAAACATTTTTGTGTGCATTTCAATGATATCATTAATAAAATACAACTCATATCTCGATTTGATTTGTTTTGCAATGTTTTAGGTTTATATATATATATATATATATATTTATACATATTTACTGAGAGACTTGATATGAATGTACTTATCATAAGTTTAACAGTAGGGCTACAAAAGTTTATTCAAATATTTTGTGTGTATTAAAACAAATGTTTCTTATTATTGGTATTTTTTTGATAATATTATGATATTATTACTGCTATTATGGAATGTGTAATCTATAGACAAAAATAGTTTCAAATTACACTTTTTCTTATGAATAATTATTTTAAGGATCAAATCATTTTTCATGTAAAATTGTTGTTATTTGAATAAACATTTGTATTTTATTTCAGGCCATTTAATAAATAGCTAATTTCCAACTAACAACAATGTAATTTAAGTCAATTTGAATTTAAACTAAAAAAATGTCATCAATTATAATTTTATAAACAATTAAAAATATCAACTTTAAAAAAAATTCGTCTTATACTTTGATCTAAATTAGTAAATAAATAATAATAAATAAATACAATTTCGACGCTTAAGACAATATTTTGACAAAAATCATAAATATATATATTCTCTATAATACTTACATACAGTGCGTAAATAATATCTTCAAAAGTCGTTTTGAAAATAAATATTTTATAAGTTATGACTTAGCGATAAAAATCAATAAAAACAAAGTTTCGTTTTCAATATAAAGTTTTAATATTTAATATAATAAATAGACAGTAATTTAATAATTTATTTTTTTAATACAAGAAAAAGGTTAACATCTTTTAATTATATCAATAATTATATAATAATAATAATAATAATAATGGTAATATTTTTAATAATTATAAATTTTAATTAACTATTATTTGTAATATTTATATAATAATATTTTTCAGTAAATTTATTCACATAATGAAAGATAGATTTTTGGGAATTAATTCATTACTTAATAAATTAAGATTATATAATAAATTGTATGCATTTTCATATAAATGATACGATTATGTGTGATATGATGTTTGACTAGTATTTATTGTTGTTATATAATAATAATCTTTAATATTAACTTTTATGTCATAACACTCAATGTAAGTTCAAATATTTAGTTAATATAATTATTATATTTTGTTTTGATATGTGCTTTGGTCACCAAATAAATATATATTTATATCTGTATTACAAAGCAAACAATAATTATAAGGAATGTATGACTAAATCTGATTCAATCAAATATCAAACGTTAAATATATAAATATTAAATAAAAATGTTTATTTGTAGCAATTATGCCAAACTATTTTTAACACAACTTTGGTCTAACTAGCCTTACGTATGCCGTCTATATAATCAATGACTATAAATAACAGGCAATGAATAATAATAATAATAATCTATAATTGTTTTATTTTACAATTGATATTGACATTGATTTGTTATGTTATATCAATGAGTGCTTATAATTAAGCTCTAGAAGTGCTGTTTGATTGAATTATCGGGAAATTTCTTACATAACACTATAATACTGTTTATCAATAGATGCATAGAAATATACTGTACACTTGTTATATATTATATATATCGATATTTATATAATTATAATATAATGTATAACATATGATAATGTATTTTAAATTGTGTTTTTAAAGAGAAGGCATTTTTGTTCGTTTAAATTATGTAATCATAAGTGTAATCAATAATAATATAATAATAAAAATGTGGTTATATCTCAATAAAAAATAATATAGGTAATGACAAAAAATAATAATATTTAAATATCTATATATACAGGTATATATGTGTGTGTATTTATATAAATGTTAAATATATATTACAAATAATTTTTTAGCTCAATAAAAGATAAAGAAAGATGTGTGCATTGTATGTATGTRTGTGTGTGTGTGTGTGTGTGTGTGTGTGTGTGTGTGTGTGTGTGTGTGTGTGTGTGTGTGTGTGTGTGTGTGTGAATCAAATTGTAGAAAAATATTTTATAAATATATGTAAATGTAATTAATAAGCACATCATATGATGGGTCCAATCAACTAATCGGAGCTTATGTCCAATAATATGAGTGACGACTAGTCTTCACTCATCAATTTTTTTATAATCAGTTTGACTTAACTATTTTAAAATTATTTTTTACACAATTAATAATAATTATATATTATATAACTATATAAACACCGGACGACTAGCGATTTAATTTTTATATATATATATTTATATAATATGTTATGAATTGACTTAATCTTTTGGTTTAGCTATAATTTTTTTTATAAATTATGTGTTTGTTATATATTTATATATAATTTAATATATATATTTATAATGTTATAACAATTTATTTAACAAAAAAGTTTATAAATGTAAATTTTCACTAATTTTTTAGCCCTAATTCAAATGACTCAATGATAATAACTTGTATACAATTTGGTTTATGATTTGTTTTCATATGTTGTTATAAAAGGCACGACTTCTTGTCAAATGATATGAATTGTCAATTCGTGTTATGATATGATTACCTCATCAATAGGCTATCAATATATTTGATAGCAAATTATTATTATTTTTATAAATGACAATAATTTTAGAGTTTATAAATTTACAATTAAGCCTTTGTCTTTAAATTAATTGTTGTGCAGTTATGGCCAGAAAAGCAACCAATAATTTGTAAAATTAATAAATAAGGGTTCGGACGGTATATTCAAATGATATCAAATATATATATATATATATATTGTTTATACTACTGATTTGAAAAAGTGGTGATTCATCCCTAAGCCAATGAATGGGAAGTCCTTATTCGAGTTGTTCCAAAAAGTTTGGTGACTTGAAATACTCGGGAACGTTGTCATCGAGTCGGGCAATGATCTTATAGATAGCCTTTTTCCACGACTGTTCCGTGTCTTTACCCGATTGTACGGCTTTGAAGAATTCGCGTAATGTCTGTTCGCTAACATAGCGGAAGTTTTCGGGAACCTATGGTAACACATAAAGTAATATAAATACAATATATAAATAATCATTAAATAAATAAACTTTTTTTAGTCACATTAATTAACTTGTAAAAGAAATTTGAAAAACATATTAATTTTGTTGTTTGTGTAACTAAATTATGTGTAATTCAATGCTTGTTTATAATAAGACTTACATCGATATGATTATTGCGGTTATAGTGAAGGTTAAGGACTCGGAGCAGTTCGGAGTCGTGGCTGACATGTAGTTCCTCTGGATTTTTGATGCCCTCACTCAGTGACTGTCGCGCATACTTTTCCATTTGGATGTAATAAAACTCTCTGTTTATATAAAATAAAAAAGAAAATACATTGTTTAGTAATGTTAGAAAAATGTCTATAATATTTCAAAGTAGATATCATATTATGTTTTAAAAATTAAATATATACTAAATCATAAAACAATATACAAAATAATAATTAATGAGTTTTAAGGTATGAAACGAAATGAAATGAAATAAGCGAATACAATACATGTATGTGAATGTAATGAGAAATCTGTATTAATTTTTTTCAATTAGTTATATTTTGTAAAACAATTTATTTTATTATAGCTGTGTGTTTACATGAATTTATATTATATTCAAAAATCATTTATTATACGCTGAGATTGTAATAATATAACGAAAGAGTTATGTCTAATAATTAACGCTTTTATCAAAAGGTTTATACTATTCAAAGGTTTATTAAAGGGACGGATGTAATGCTAATGTTTAGGTTATAAGTTATGATAAATATTAATAAAAATCGATTATACGGTTAAAATATAAAGGACTGACCCAAAGAGGAAATACATTTACAGAATATTACAAATCTCTATTTCGTATGCCTTTTCATAGCACTGTTATGTCCTCTTTATCTTTTACATTAGTCTTGTATTATATATACTAATAAATATCGATAATACTGTCATATAAATAGTGTTGATTATTATAAAGCAATGACTAATTAATCAAATCTCATTAAAGAAAGAGAGCCCAAACACTGACTCCCAATGTCTATACCAGTGCTGTCACAAACACATCGATATTTTTAGTCATGGGGTGAGACATATTCAATCATAGCTAAGATAGTGTTGGCAATCCCTTTAAAACGACTGGTGCCTTATTGGGTGGTAATATTGTATATATGGCTATACATTAAAACACATTGTTATGTGTTAAACACAATTATTACATGAAATTAAAATTGCAGCCAAAAATAATTTAAATAGAAATCAATGAAATATCTCATAGAAATCTATTGTTTCTTTCAATGCATTTGCATATTCATTGGTAAATGAATTTCTCTATAATGAAGTGTAAGTTTGCAGTTATCATAGGAAAGGGCTGTTTTATAAGTGTGAAGCAATCAGTTTAATAAATATAAGGCTCTTATCTGAATAACATTTTTAAATCCTAAGAAAAAGCAGATAATAATGGGAGGCATCGTATTAGACAAAGGGATTAGAGATGAGAGATAATATGCATAATGAAAGTTAACTTACAGTATATACTGTATATATCATATATACGCTATATATATATATATATATATATATATATATATATATATACTGGTATATACTGTGTGTACTCAATATTAGTATAATATTATGATTATATAATATATTAAGCACTGTTAGCACAATCATTAGTTAGTGAGCCTTTTGCCAACACTTTTAATGGTTAAAGAAGAGACTCCAAAATAGATGGGCTAACGATTCAAATAGTTTTCCGACAAACAAGAGCACAGAACAGACAATATTAGACAATATTAAACATTATATAACAATATTAAACAATATATAACCCCTTATTATGCTGTTATTATGCTTTTCTTATTGCACTTTTATATTGTCCTCAACTAATAATCACTAATGTCTGCCTATGTTATGGATATGCCTAATGTCTAAAAACTAAGGCTAATGTGCATTATTACTGATAAGAGATGCCAAAAGGCTTATGGATGCAACTAATGAGTTGACTTACCTGAT
The DNA here is from genome assembly GCF_028296485.1 of Oppia nitens. Lineage (NCBI taxonomy): Eukaryota > Metazoa > Arthropoda > Arachnida > Sarcoptiformes > Oppiidae > Oppia > Oppia nitens. The sequence goes on from NW_026533199.1 coordinate 3,864,133, forward strand.
TAGCCTTCATTTACACTAAACATTTACTTAATATTAGGCCTTACATCCCATACACATCCCATTCATGTATAATATCAGAGTTGTTACAAAAGTAATCATTTGTCAAAAATCAAACTAATCGTTGATTGTAACAAAAATGGTCTACAATTAACCATTTCTACGATACATATAATTTCTATATATTGACTATTATTTGACATCATATTGTATTCATATTGTGTTCATTAATAATACATGAATTGAATAAAAGTTTCTCATTGTTTACGATTTCCTTGTATTCGTAATAAACATTATTATCGCATATCTATTGCTCACTATTATGTCTCCTCTTATTCTCTCATTTGGCAAATAGTATTAGTTATATACTGTATATAAATTTATGGCAAACATATTAATTTGATTGGACATCCAAGTGCTGATCACACACCTGGCCTTTGAGGCTAAGCAGAGCATATCAAGCAATTCATTGCCAAATATGCATATATATGTTGCATATATTTAGATTCTGTTGGCATACAAGAGATAGATGTACCACAAGTAAAGTATGCGATATATGAAAGAGGGAGAGAAAGAGAGAGAGAGAGAGAGAGAGAGAGAGAGAGAGAGAGAGAGAGAGAGAGAGGACAGACATGTAGGCATAGGTAGTATAGAGCACAGCATCCCGTTCCCGTTTATTCATCAGTTTTCGGATATTGAGTTTTGTTTCTCATTCTGTAGACCGTAACCGAGTGCTCAGTATTGCCAGAGCACTGGTAGATATACATACAGTATTTGTACAGTACGTGAAAGTTTCATATCTCGATCACATTAAGGKCTAGACTTCCCCTTTTGGCTGCTTTGCAAATTGCAATACTAATAGGACAGGCATTTGTAATATTGGGCCAATACATCCTGATTAGTAAAGCACTGATATACAGCTGCCTTTTATTTTAAGTGAGACATTGCAATGTGTGGTGATATACGAAAACGCCCGACAAATAAACTAAAAACTCATACTTTTGTCATACAATAGTCATCCGCTCAACAAATAAAATGTTATTTTTGTTGATTATATGACTTGTGATGCAAGAGTACAGAGAAAAGGAGTATCACTACTATAACACTACTACTTGCTATTTGACAGCACAGGTATAGGCGCTCGTGTTTGCCCTGTTTTAGTCGGATATCCGTACCTCTTCATTGACTTGCGATATACATATACTCTCGCCTTATATTATATAAGTCATGTCATAAAAAACAACAACAACTACATGACCGCAACAAACACTTTGTTTTGCATAAAAAAGAGCTCAAAAAGTCTATTTAAAGCCCAAAAAACTCTTTTGGATTGACTTTATTCAGGAATTCAAACAATTCAATGAATGTATTCAATGTAGTCGTCATTTCTCATTAGTGAACATCCGCTTAATTTAATACAATCTGTCGCTAAATAAAAACTCTGAATATAATCTATTTTATACATTAAGATTAATATAATAAATAAATAATAATAATAATAATAATAGAGAGAGAGAGAGAGAGAGAGAGAGAGCGAACGAGGGAGAGAGAGAGAAAGAAAGAGAGGCTAACTATCCCATGCGCTAAATCATTGAAAAGCATAAATTAAATGCCACTATTGAAGGGCATTCATAACAAAACAATAATTGTTGTCTTAATTATTTATGAATAAATGGATGATTTTTTTAGTAAAAATGCATAGAAATAATGAATATAAATTTTTGTGACTCTTACCTAAAATTGGAGAACCATTTGACCAGTTGTGCCGTATTATTCTTATTGAACTTAATGTCCGGGAAAAACATCTTAAGAATGGCAGAGCTCGGGTACCGGACGAAGAAGAACATCAGTTTGGCTTTCCTCAGATGCATTGGTGTCAGAGTACTGGTGTGCACAGGAGTTAAGGAAAAATTGACATAAAGTTTGGCATAATTTAATCTATATTATCATTTTGTATCAAATGATAATTTTTTATATATAAAGTTAAAAAATACAATACACAGATCGCAAACATTGTTTTACAGACTCGTGAGACTACATAACAAATCTCTTGCAAGGCTTTCAAAAACTAATATATGTTTTATGTCAATATTTAAAGGAAATTAAATAGTATTTTATAACGTTTAGCTATGAATTAAAAGTGAACTAAATATCTTTTTTTGTGATAAAACTAATAATAAAAAACATTGCAAAATACTTTCGACTCAAATAAGGAATTATATTGACTTTTAGTGGATTATTATTTGCTTAAAATAGTGATAAATTCAATTGTATTAGTAATACATTTGTTATAGACTTCAAGCAAAACACTTGCGATTGTATTGTATTTTTTAATAAAAACAAATTCAATTGAAAAGGATATCATAGGCATAGATGGGTCGTACACTTGGGTTTCGTTGGTTTCAGAGCCATCATTGCCATTGTCTGAGCCACCCCTTCCGTATTGAAGCGATGATATTACAGATCCCGGATAACCATGCAATGAATCGGGTGAAGCGCGACTCGCGGCCAACATATGCAAGTGATGGGCAGCGGCCGCGTGAGCCACAGCTGAGGCCACGGCCGCCGAATGACTTTTGTTGTCGCGATTTATTTCAGAATCGTCGCCAAAAAGACTGAGACGCGGATGATCTCCAAACGGAAAATTTCCGGTAAATATTTCATTTTGATGAAGACTTGGATTAGGAATGGCCACAGAGGTAGGCAAAGATACGGGCACTAGAGGTGGTGGTGGTTGAGATGGACCGTGATTTTGATAATTTAGTGAACTGGGAGGCGATAGCGATGAGGTTTCCCTATTGTTGCACATTATCATAGAATCCTGACCTAAGAGACGACTAACAGTGCGCGGAGTAATCCGAGTGTCAGTAACCTTATGGCGTTTCCTTTTGGGTGCCACTACTAAAGCCATGGCCTCTGTCTGTTCGGGAAGGGGTTCGTCTGATCGGTTAAAAAGATGAGAGTTTGAGTGGCCATTAGTATTGCCCGAAACATCTCTATTGCTGTAATTGTTTGATTGTTCATTGCGTTGACTCAAACTCGAAGCAATGCTATTGAAATGTTGTGCCAAAGCTGTTGGGATGAGTGCTGGCTGTTGAGGCATCTGAGCGCCTGTCGGAGCAACACTTGGTATAAAAAAGGGAGACTTGAAAGCGGGTGTCGGGAATGAAAATGGTGTCGGACGGGGTGCCGGTGCTGTCTCAGTGGTAAGACTGTATGGACTTCCACGAGATAAATGTCCGTTAAGATTGGTTTTTGGAGTGTTGCCTATAATAGTGGCTCCAATGGCCGCTCCTCTATCAATAACCTTAGTTCGGGGAGATTTTCGGTCCAACATTTGCGACAAAATTGTGATTTCATTTTTCGAGTCATTTGAATCAAAATGTAATTTCTGGTTTGTCTGTCGTTTCAAATACTTAGCAAATGTATTGTCAATTATTTGCATAACTGATGTCTGGATATCGCTTTTAAGTGACTCAATGAGCCAATCCATGTCAGGTACGGGCGCTAAGCCAGATGTGCGTCCGATGAGACGCTCAGACTTATTGGCAATTTTTTCCTGTTCTGCAATCAGACGACGCGCTTCGTTCAAGAAATGCGAGGCATCGCTAGTGCTGTGGTTCGGGTTATTAGCGGTTGGCGTTGCGTTAGCACTGGTCAGTCCACTCAATTGAGAAACAGGAGTAGTCGGTCCCTTATCTGATGCCATTTCTTCCATTTCAGTATCGCTTTCGGCCGATATTCCAGCCGCAAGATTGACAGGACTGGCAGTTAGAGATAATTGTTTCTGATGTTCGGCTAATTGTTGCGCTTCAAACAGTTGGACATACCTTTGTCTCATTGCCACTAACTGTGATTGCATGTCCTCGAGTTGACGCCGAAGATTATCCTTGTCCTCTGTTTTTGCTCTTTTAATTGACAAATCAATTTGATTGACCAGATCTTCCTCATCGTCTTCTTCATCGGCCAAGTATTCAATTTCTTCGTACTCATCACCCGAACCATTGAGTTTGCTCTGCTGTGGCTGATATAGCTTACGTTTTTTGCATCCATTAACAGATATGTTGCCACCTTTTAGACCACTAATTGGTGATCCATTTCCTCCTAATAACATATTAGATACAATATTTTCAACGCGAGCTCTCTTAGCGTCAACGTTTGGACGGTTGTGTTGTAGTGGGGATCCGTTAGGTGAAGGAGATCTTGAAGACTGAATCAACAACTTGTTGTGATCTTTGACTGAAACACTTTGATCAATAGTGTTAGTCGTTTGATCCATGCCTTCATCATCTCTAGTATGAGAGCGTTCGTTCTCCTCCTCGTCGACATCGGACGCATCAGAGCATTGAGAAAGTCCTCCCTCTACTACTTGTCCTCCCTGTGCTACTTGTCCTCCCTCTACAACTTTGTTATTTCCGGAGCAGTTTTGTTKGCTCGGCTTCGTTTGGTTTGATTGGTCAACCTCTTCATTATTTTCAGCCACTTTTCTGCCAGTTTGGAGAATATCGCGTAACAGATGAGCGCCGGCAGTATTAGCGATATCAGACACAGGACTCTTTGATGACAAATAACTGGCACTCGTTTTGTTAAAACTATAGTCTAATTCAGATGAATGACTGCTCTTATTATTATTATTCAAACAATTGGTTGAGTTATTGTTATTAAGAATTGAATTATTATTGGCCTCAGACTTGAGTCCAGTGATTGACAGCCCATTTCCACCTCCGTTGACAAAAGGAGAGGCAATGAGTCCGGCATTAATAGCGCCGTTGACACACATTTGCATAACTRCTTCATCCGTAACAATCATATCTGTGTTACCTTTAGATGAATTGTTGTTCTCAGAAGACTTAGAGATGAGATCACCGATGAGTTTATTACTGACACCGTTGTTGTACGTATGATATGGAGTGAGATGATTGAGATAACCTCCTCGTGAAGAGAAGTTGGCAATACTGGCGTAACTGTTTCTCGGTTCTCCCGCATCCACTCTCTGACGAGTTCTCTTTATTTTACAACCTTTTAAAGACTGGTCTGATATGACATCCATAGAGGAGTCTTCTTCCGACGACATCACGTGACGTCTGGCAAGGCTTATGACTGGACGGAACCACTGATGGAAAGAAAACGACGACTCACTCGAAGCAATTGTGATGCACTCAAGTATGTCCACAATTAAAGGAAAAGGCGTTTAAGACATCCCTTCCTTTCACTTAGAGATGCGTTTTGTAGGCTTTGCTACTATTTAAGGGCCAAAACACTGGGAAGATATGAGTTGTTTCTAAAAAAATACATTAAACAAAAGTCCAGGTGTTAGTAATAGGTATGCTATGCCCGCAGGCTATGGCACTCATGTATATCATATCATTACGCTTATGGCACACATAGGACTCACTTTTTAAAAATAATTATTGTTTAAAGGCTTACATAATGACTAACAATATATGGATATAGAGAGCGATCAGATGAAACACACACTTAAACTAATTCATTGATTCAATGCATTCATTGCATCACAACTTTTTCATTCACTTTTAGGGTTTCAACGTTTGAACTCTCTTTACTGTTATACTTATGTCTCCAAACAACAGACTAACAGCACATATACTAAACATAACTGTTAACAAACCAAACGGTATTATAAAGAGAGGGAGAGAGTGAGTGAGTGAGTGAATAAACGAATGAATAAATGAATCAATGAGTGGGTGAGTGAGTGAGAGAGAAAGTAATCATTAATGCATAGCTTTGTATTAAAAATGTATATAAAAAAGTTAAGATGAGAGCCCAGACCCACACACCCGTAGATTACACATCATTGAGACTAATATAACAGTTCATATGATAGACGTCTCTCTTTAAACACACAAACCGTTAGTGAAATGAACCACAAAACACACCAACTCTTAATATATTATATGAAGTTTATATTAAATGAAATGAGAGGAGACATCGAGGGATAGGTCGTGTTGTGTGAGAAAAAAAAGAGAGAATAGATTGAGTGAGTGAGTGAGTGAGTGAGTGAGTGAGTGAGTGAGAGAGAGAGAGAGAGAGAGAGAGAGAGAGAGAGAGAGAGAGAGAGAGAGAGAGAGAGGATCGGGAGATCACAGATGTGTAGCGTTAAAGTAGTGGAAAAATCGTTGTTCGAGATGATGATGATGTGATCCCTTTCCTGATCTATGTTTTTCGTTGACTTTTATTATCATTTATTGTTTTTTATATTAATAAAAACGAAATTTTAACGATTCGTTTAAAGTTATTTAAATGCATATCATTTTTCTCTTAAAAGAAATAATATCTAATAAAAAGTAAAATATGTTTTTATTCATTAAACACTTTTTAGTCAATACATTGATGAAGAAATATTTATTAACTAAATATTTAATAAAACAAATCAATAAACAATAAAATAGTTAATATTATATTCAACACTGACTTAAATTGAATGCCAATAAAGTTATTTTAAGAAAGGAAATGCAGTTTACAATAGAAATACAATGTATTATAATGTAATTTAATGTAATGTTTGCATAAATATTATTTTAAGTAAATTGAATACATATTAGAGAGTCGTAAGCAATGAGCGCCGGATGGATGTGATAGTGATAGCATTGCTAACCCCATAATTGGCTATTTCTTTGCTATCGTATTGAATAATATAAAAACTATTAAAAAAAAGTTAAGTCTGTCGTGTCATTTGTTTTTTAATGAGTCAAATAAAGCTATAAATCAATTATAAAAAGTTAATTTTCTTGAAAATAGGGTTTTGATTGTCGTCGGGGTCCGTCTCCCCTCTCTATGTGTGTCTCAATGATAATATAGTGGAAATATCGGCACAAATAAGTTTTTAGTGAACACACACTTCCTTCCTTTGAAACAACAATTACAATATAAGCGCAAAGAAAACGAGGGAAACGCTAAGTAAGTAGCGGTAGGACTTGGAAGGCATACATACATACATACAGTTTGAGCACTAGTAGCACAATAAATGGCACATAAACAAGAATTTAGTTGTTGTGCTGTCGAGATAAAGGCGAGGGTAGGCTCTCAACAACACATACATACACAACAACCTAACAGAGCATTTAAACGTGGCTTTGGATGGAAGGAAGTGAGAGACAACCGTAGATTACGCCTCAAGAATTACAAGAATCACTGCAATCATATCAATCCTGGGAACATCCCGTATACATACATATATACCACACTTACATTACTATCTCTTTCCCTTTTTTATATTATTTGCTATTGATTTTACACTCAGGATATCAATGTATGTGTGCTCTCCCTCCCTGTCCCCACTTTTATTGAAAAAAGACAATCGGTATTAAAAAAAATTTAGTTAAAACTAAATTAAACTTTTCAATACTAATATAACGATAATGTAGTCAAATGTCATACAACTTGTAGAGCAATAACACTGTATGAACTCTCAAAAGTACCGAAGCAACCAAAATGCAGATAAATATGTGATTTAAAAACTATATTACCTTTGAACGGAAATATGTATTGGAAATACATAAAAAAATATCACATATTATGTTTGCTTTAAATAAAAATATTGGTCATTGGCCTCTATTCTCTCTATTTTATATCATTTTAATTGAATTTAAATTCAAAAGTAATTGTCCTTTTGTTTTACAATTGCACTTCATTATGATTATTGATATTAAAGTTTTGCAAACAATTGAATTTAACGTGAGTTTGATATGTATTTTGATTGCTTATCACATTTATATATATATATATATTGTATGGATAGTTGTTGACCGGTAAAGCCCAGAGAGTTAGTCAAATATAGTGATAGTCAAACAGTTTGATTGTTACACCTCTTATAATGGAATTAGACTACAGTTATATCATATCGAGAAAGTGTGTTAAACATTCATTACATATATTACACACATATATATACAGTATGTATCAATGATATCGTATTTCTTATAACAAAACCATACAAAAGACTTACTGCACGACACCCTTGGATGTATGTATGCACAGTATGTTTATGTACTGTATATATGTGTGTATGGGAAGGGCGTATTTGCTTGAAACTACTGATTAAATTATATTATATTAAATATATATATATATATATCAATACAATTTAGGTACTTATAAGTCGATCACCAATTTTTTCAATAAGTTGTGAATTTCATCACATCCTTAAGGGATGCCATACAATGCCTTAATAAGAATTTACTGATAATTTTGTTTCAAAAGCTATCGACGGGAAGGGAAGGGAAGACGAGTGCAGTGAACACTATATGGCAAATATTGAGAGGACATGGAGTGAGAAAAAAGTGATATTATTTGAAATCTCGATCAATGATCAATGATTTGCTTATTATTGATTAGTGAACGCGATTCTGCATAACACAAGTCAATGATACGCATACCCATGACTAAGACATTACATGACATTTAATACTAACTATTAAATGGCATTTATTATTAGTATTTTATTGTTAGACATAATCAGCATTTGCTTCAAGTGTTGACTGTTGTCTTCAATCATAACAAATATTCGGTTCATTCATGTCATAGCATTAGGTCTTTCATTAATTTTTGCCACAACTTTGCATTAAATGTTCACAAAATTAATAACTTAAGCAACAAATGATATTAAATTGCTTTTCAAAAAATGCTTTCGCTATCAATATATCAAAAAGTTTTTCAAACAATGTTTCATATATACAGTAATTTATATTTCACAATACATTGAAAATTATTTTTGCTCTCTTTCTTTAAATATTTGCTTATTAGTGAAAAATATGTTTGTAGTTAAGCATAAAAAGAAACTATAATATTATGGATTTGAGAAAACCCATAAACTAAGTAACGTTTTTTGGTCGTGTTTAGTATAAAACTTTAGTTTAATAAATATTGTGTTTGAAAAGTGTGTACAAAATCATACACAACACACATAACACATTCATGAAAATAATTTCTTTTATTAGGCTATTAATTAACATATACTTCCTTTTGATTTCATAAATTATATTAAAAACTTTTTTTTTGTAAAAATATATATTTGAAATATAAAGCTAATATCTAAAAATTAATTAATATCGAGTATAAAGTTTAGATCTGACATAAAAATTAATTGCTAACAAATGTTTTTCGTAAAAGTTATATCATATATAAATATAAGAGAAAAAGTAGCGATTAGTTAAATAAAGTGTAAATTCTTTGTTTGAAATAAAAATGAGATTCAAAATATACATATAAGCATAAACAGTACAGTATATACTATATATATATATATTTACAGAAAGCATAGGTCATTGTTATTATTTAGTAAATTGAATAGTAAAACATAAACTTACCAACTATTAAACTATGCATATATTGATGTTGTTTTGACATCAAATATAACAATCAAATAATTGTTTTTCATTTGTATTATTTGCGAGTTGTTTACGGATAAAATGTGTGTTCAAATGTGGTATTGTTTGTGTAGTGAACATATTAAAACATTATATAATATAAAAGCATTATATTATAAATAAATATATATAGATATATCTTGTACTATGAATTGAGCAAAAAATAAGAGAATATAAGGAGAGCCTAATGTTGGGGTCTGTAAGCGTGCTATGAAACCACCTGTCAATATGTTGTAACAGAAATTAAGTTTATTTAATATTATTTAAAGTTTTTTATTATCATTATTTTGTTGTTCCACTAAATCATTTACATTTTCTCTCTTATTTTTTTGCTGTTTTTTTTATTATAATTTAACTTCAAACACACACTCACAAACAGTCTGTACTAAAATAACAACATTTATAATAGTCTTAAAATAAAATTATAATATTCAAAATATAATGATTAATTCACTAATTTATAACAAATTCACTAAAATTAGTTTTTTGACCAAATTATTATAACTATATTACTTAATACAATTAATAGTGAATTAGTTTATTAATAAAATACATTAATTAAAGTGCACGCTCTCACTAACTAAATGACTGTGCAATATATTATATTATAAGACACATATAAAAACCTGTGAGTTAAAAGTCTCAACGAAAGCCTTGAAACTAAGTATTAAATATATATATAAACAATAATACAGTATATAAAAAGTTAAGTTATATCACACTTAAAGTGTCTTTTTATCTAAAGTAACATAAGATTTAAGACAATAATAAATTTGTGTGTTTATGTGGTAACTGTGAATGAATTTAATAAAATCATAAAATTGGGTCAATAGTTATGCTTTTGTAACGACAGAGACAACTATAGTAGAGTTACTTAAGCTATAGATCTGTGTAAGGCTTAAGGGGTGATAACAAACAGCTGCCTCTTTCGCTGCTTTCTTAGCGATAAAATAGTCTCTCTTTTAAGCATTAGTTGAGTCTAACAACAGACTATTGCTGTCACGTTATGTTCACTTAATATTACATTATATTATATAAGCTAACAGTTAGTCAATTTAAAAGCAACTGTAATGCAATCTAACGGAATATAAGGCCCCGAAAGGCATTTATTAAGTGGTTTTGTTAAAAGACGCTTAACTTAACGCTCAATCATATAAGTGATGCCTTCATATTATAGAGACAACACATACTTGCAATTAGTGGCTCATCTGTAGAGACAAACATTGATTTTTTGTTTCATATGAGAGGGAGATCACACACACACACACACACACAACTGTTTAACTGTTAAGAGACTTGACTTACGACTCACTCGTAATCATCGATTGAGTAATAGTAGAGCTCATGGAGGGTGAGGGCAAAGACCAAGAATGCAGATCTGGGACAACGGCAGCCCTTTAACAGACATACTTTTTGCTATACAAACTTTTTACAACTTTTTACTTTATTTTTCAACTTAAAAATATTATCGCATAACTCAAGTGAACCACCAGTTAAATGGTTTGTCTAAGACATACATTCTTTTGTTAGGAAAGGTAGCGAACAAACATCAAACACCTGCGCTCACTATACTGTTAGTATAACTGCATATCGGGTACTGTTATGTATGTGATATGTTGTGCTTCAGACCTATTAAGATGCCGTCTGAAAATAGTCCCAAAAAAATATACTAATGCTTTGCTTTACGCCAATAAAGTGTTTGGTTTTGTATAAATATATTTATAACATATTGTATAACACTATTGAGTAAGTGATCCCGTTATGAGACATTAGTTATAATTTCGTCAAATATTGTTTATAATAAAAACGAGAACATGACTGTAGTAGCAAACAGTACATGAAAAAAAAGTTTTTAGTTTGAAATTTACAATATATATATATATAACTCTAAACTATATAATACAGAGACACAAATATTACTAAAGAATAATAATAATAATAATGAATTATTATTATTATTATTATTAAAATATTTGAGGTTCTATACAAAAGTAGTAACTATTTTGTGGTGCTTACCATACATACAGTTACCGATGCTGACCTACTTTTATGGATTTTGTACTAAAAATTTGCTACATTTATAAAACTGTGTGCAATATATAAATAAAAAACTAAGCATTTAATGTAAATATAAATTGGCTGTAATTAGGCGATTGGATGACTACAATATAAGCCATAGAGAAGCCATTATAATGTCATCCGTACCGCAAACGCAAACTATCGTCAATCAGAGCATTGTTTGCCACAATTATGGCTATCAAACAATATATATAATAATAATAATAATAAACATACGATTCATACGACACATAACATACACACAGCATAAACCATAATACATATTCACAGTTATAGTTGGGCTCTTGTATTCAAAACTTTTTTATTATAATCATAACATTCAATACTAATAAATCTTAGTTAATGTTAAAATTAAYGTTTAATAAAATATTTGTGATAATTTATAATAATAATAATATTATAAAAAACAATTGTTTATTGATAAGACATACCTTCTAATAAATCCTGAGATATTACGTGACTTAATTATTTGTATATAAATTTTTCGTGTTATGTAAACAAATCGTTTTAATTATAAGGGCATAAAATATTTGGTTATATTATTATTATTATTATATGACTTGAAATAAAAGTTTTAAATGTATTTTTTAAAAGCCCACAATTCACAGAGTTTCAAAAGTCGAGAAGGATTTGAAGGCCGAGAGGAGACGGCATTTGAAACCAATGGTAAAGAATAAGTGATTTATTAAATGAGTCACTGCTTGTCATACATACAGTTAATGTATGTTTGTGTCTGTGCTTTCAATAATTATTTAAAAACTTATTAAACAACAAAAACTATGGCACAAAAAATAAGACTAAAAATGATTTGATTTACAAATAAATAGTTAACTGTTATAAATATATATTAAAATGAGAGCACAATTAAATAGATGATAGATTGATACACAGTTTGAGACACTGTTGTTGTGTACATATACAACAAATTTGATGAACTTTTATAGTGAGAGTCTATTTATTTTGCAAACAAGTTTAAGGATGTGACGAGAGTTTTGATTCGGTATGCGCTYTACGGCTGAACCACTAATCAAGAAATACAGTACAGTGTATCACAATATCAAATACATATATATAGCTTAAAGAGAATGACATTAAACTCCAAGATCTGCCAGTGCTCTGAGCACAGACACCACACACACACTACTCGGTTTGTGTCTAATATTTGTATCGCCGACTCTCTCTCTCTCTCTCTCTCTCTCTCTCTCTCTCTCTCTCTCTCTCTCTCTCTCTTACTCTCAATATCTAAGCAATGCTACCGTCGCCTTGCCTTCCAAACAGCACAGCGCACACCTCCCTATCCCTATAGAGCCAGCAATCAATGTATTTCGCCTTAACTAATGACTCCGCCTTTCAAGTTATTTCTCCTAATAATTGTCTCCAACTTTGATGAGACCAAAGATGATCTGAAGATTAATTTTTAAAAGTTTAACGGTTAATATACAAACAAATATTTTTTTAGAGTTTAATCAACTCTGGACTCTCTTTCCCTATTCCTGACAACAACATTGAGTTCGTTCACTAATTTTCATCTAACTTTCCCCAACACTAATACTGACTTCCAGTATATGTTCTCTCTGTTTCTAAAATACATCACATAATTTACAGCACATATACCATACAGTGTTTATATTTACAATGACTCTCACAAACTGCCAACTATTTCATTGATATTTAAGACCAGAGATTATAAAAACATGATGTAAACTATTGCTACCAAATATATATTATTTAATAATCTTTTCTAACATTAATAAATAAATAACAATTAAAAATATATTACAATAAAAAAGACGCCCAATATTTAATATTATAAGTTTATTTTTTTTCAATTGTTAATATTGTATTGAATAGTACTTTAATCATATTAAAAATCAGAATATTGTTTACATAAAAATTATTAAACAATATAATTTTAAAATAATAGGTAACATAAATAAATGTGTAAATATTAGCGTCATCATCACTAATATATGTATTGCTTTAATTTCTATCAAAAAATTCATAATTGTGCTAGGCAACATTAAGAGATAATAATAAATAAAACTATTTTGTAAAATCATATAAACTAATATTTAAATAAAAAACGCTTATATATATCATTATATAATAACAATTAGCAACAATTGTTATCTAACAACACAAAGATTTTTTCGACTTTTTTTTGGTAATAAGGTATTCAATAGTATTTGGTTACAATTATATAGCAAAATGTCAATATTATTTATTTATGTACAGTATATTTAGCTATATACCGTATATACAGTATATACAGTATATATATATATAGTATTTGTATATTTGGCAAATAATTTATTGATATATGAAATTAAATACGGAAAATATCTATATTTATTTTAAGTTATTATTTTTATTAAATTTGTAAAATAAATAAATAGCCTATTAAATGTAAATAATTACTTAATCTAATTTTAATAAATTTTTTATTGTTTAAAAACATTTTAATATCGTAATTAGAAATATTAAAAGAATATATTACTATATAATAGTGATGTAAAGTATTATAACAATAATTTAGTTATTAATTTATTAAAATAAGATAAATAATTTTTTAAAATATAAATCAATAATTGTAGTTTTTGTTACCCTTATATTGTATTAATAATATATATATCTTAAAATACATTATAAACAGTGATGTTGTTAAGTAATAAAATACAAATAATTGCATATTTAATGTAAAATATGTGCAAATCTTTGTGTTGTCCGTTAGTTATATGTTAGGACTAACTGAAGGCAACTCTCTTTCTCTTTTAATAATAGTTTTACTTTACATAACATACCAGAGTAATGGTTGACCCCCTTTATGCTGTGGCAATGGCTCATTACAATAGTTAATTTGCATGTTAATTAATTTACATACCGAACCCACTGTACGGGCAAAATGTCGATTGTGTTGTCGGAGTTAAACAAATTTGACGTTATATTTGCCCAACAGATAACTCAAAATCACACATCGCTTGGATTGACCCGAAAAAGCAAAAGTCGACAAAAAGTTTTGTCGTATATCTCCTGTAAATGACACTATCCTGTGATAGTTAAGCCTAGACTACAAACAAACAACACATCACAGCTCACTGACCACCAGTGCTCACAAAACATCATATATTCAATATATAACATAAATATATACACATTAATTGTATTTCAATTTTCGGATTTCAATTTAAATTCATGTTTCGTTTCGTTTGTCAACCTTTTCCTTAATAATCAATTAATACGAAAACTAAAATAAACTTATTCTCCAAAAACATTTTATTCATCTTTTTTCTCGTAAAAATTAATTGATGTTTGAAATGTAGTGAACAGATAAAGTAAAATAAAAAATTACATATACTGTACATCGAGTATTCATAGTATAACAACTAATCAAAGTAATGGCAAAATTTATTTCAAATTTAATCGACAGCTGCTTTTGCGTCAAACCATCGCATCACTCAACAGATCAGATGAATTCAATACAGTTATGCAACGATACACACATATATTACTTTCAATATATATAAATATATATATCTTTCTTTTTTTCTCTCTCTCCTACACTACTTATTTAGAATATTTCGTAATAAACTAATGCAAATCTAGTTTTATTAATTAATAAATGTAATGAAAATATAATAAGTAATTTGTGTACCACTTCTATAAAATTTTATATATTTAATGAACTTTTCTCTCATTGACATTACAATAAGTGTTTCATCTGACTTAACAGTATATATATATATAATAAGACTAACAGTAAAATAATGAGTTTAGTAAAGAATGAACAAATAAATGAAAATTCTATAAAATAAAAATTAATATAAAATTACTTACGTTTTAATAAGCGTTGATGTAATCAATATTTAATTAATAAGAAATAAACTTCAAATTGATGTGTTGTTTTCAAACGATAATAAAAATAATTTTGATTTCAACTGTAAAATGCAATAAAAAACAAGTTTTAGAAACCAATGTTTAAGACTTGTATAACTAAAGTAATAGTCATTGAAGTGATGCACACCGTCTGAGTGTTAGTTAAGAAATAACTGCAAACTGTGTGTAAAACTTTGGTTATGTTTGAGACACGTCTTGATCTGTGAACTACTGAAAGCCTACTAAAGTTGTGTCTGAAAGACCGTTAGCTCTAGTCTTGTATTTTTGCTTCTTTTCATTGAATTCACGAAATACTCTCTCTTTTTCTTTTAGATACTTCTGACTCTCACTCAATGGTTTACCCCTCAAAACCTCCCACTTTTGCTTTTCAGTCGACACTAAGCTTCACAACCCGGTGTGTGTGTGTGTGTGTGTTGTATGCTCTCCCACTCTCTGAGAGTCAGTCATTCATCCCCTCCATAAGCTCTTACATTTGAAGGCAATAATAAGACACCCCCGCGCCACGAGACACAAGAACACCCCCTCAAGCCACCTGTCCCGGTGTGTGCGCGTGCAGTGAGAGACTTAGTTTTTATATGAATGAATGGTACGGTTTGCGACATATATACGGTTATGTCTGATGCCTGTATTGATCCATAGTTTAAGAACTTTTTTGGGGGATTCTTAACAACTGTATATCAATAGAGAGGAGACATTTGAGTGAAACATTAAAGTGAGTGAAGCACTGATATTGACCACCAATAACCTCAATACCCTCTATATTATGACTCACACGCGCTTACATTAGAAGTGCAATACCCGTACAATGCGGAGAGCAATAGCCCCTCAACGCTCAACACGCGTGCAGTCGAAACACGCGCTCAAAGACATTAAAATACTGTACAGTTAGACACAGTTAGGCTGTCTTACGGGGTGTTACTTATGAAACAGTTATCGTAAACCCCTTCTCCTTGAAATTCAATTCAATAAAAAATAAATTCAATATCTTTTTAAAACTTTTAATCAATACTTTCTCTCTATATTTAAAACGTCTTTTATATAATCCAAAGCATTAATAATATATACAATAATTGAATTGAAAGACCGTTTGAAAGAAATGTTTCTTTGAATAAATTCGTTACGAAAGTAAAGGTTATATTAAATAAAATTGAATATTAAAAATATAACCACAATATAGATATTCATTCAGTTTATGTGACCTTCAATTTGATATTTTGTTAGCTTCTCAGCAAATATCATAAATCATTGATAAATATGTAACACATCAAAGGCTTTACACTTTTTCAAATTAAATAGTTTGTATAATAATTTCATTTATATAACATTACATTTACATTTATTTCTATATTTTAGATTATATACATTTATTAAATTATAATATTGTAATTTAACATAAATAACATTTTGAATTATTAAATATGAAAAATCTTTGATTTCATTGAAGTTTGCCATAAAACTTATATTTAATATACTGTAATACATTTGCTTACATACATAACTAAGCCATACATATGCCCGCATCAAAACTCATAAAACTAGTAAAATGTTTAATAATTCACTGACAATAATAAACATTTACTTTGATATCAACACAACAGCACAGCAGAGATAACATTTGATTTAAAGAATTTTATTTTTTGAATTTATTTTTCAAAAATATATACAGAATTTTGTTCTTAAAATCCCGGAAGAGATGGAAAGTTGTACTGAAAATAACAACAACACATTTGAAGAGGTAAAGTGAAAGGTATAGACTCATGAATGAAAGGTTAGGTTAAAGTATTTCCTCAAATGATGTATTTTAATGGTTATTATGACTGAAGAAAGTCTTTATCTAAACTTATAGCCCGCAGATGTTAAGCGAGTTATAGACAGTTATGGTCTGCAATATAGCGGTTCTCTGTTTTTTCTTTTGTTTGATAATATATTTTTTGTAAGTTTGTCCGCATGTTTGCCCTTGAAATCAATGGTAGTAAAGATCACAGTTAAGGGCAAACAGTGAAAGGTATGTATGAAAAGGAAAGCCTTTTTTGAAAACAACATTTACTTCTTTACATTTACTCTTACCTTCATCTCTCTCTCTCTCTCTCTCTCTCTCTCACACACACACACACACACACACACACACACACACAAACACACACTTTTACTCACTCACTCACTCAAAACACATTAAAACTGTTTTTTATAGTATATTTTGTATGTAAATCTTTATGAATAGTTTAGTTAAGTTTGAAAACCCGGAAGTTTTTCAAAAGCTTTACTCTCTCCTCTCACTCTCTCCTCTATAAAGGAGTGTCCCTTAAGGGCACGTCTCGCGCGCATAACGCGTGCCCTTAACTTTAAGAATATGGTAAACGGTAGTTTGGTTTTATGTTTGTTGTTGTGCTAACTATGCCCTTGAAAGCTTAACCAAAACTAAAAGTGATGTCTATTATTATGATTATGACTCTCACTCGCTTACATCCCTGTCCCTGGCATTGGCAAAGAAAAACTGTTAACACAATCTCTTGCAAACCCAGTCTTTACTATAATTCAATGCAAAACTTTTTCCGGGTCCTCCACTCCGCTCTTGCTTTTGAATCTAATTTATAATCATATATGAAATGATGGAAAGGGATCGCACCTGCATTATAGCAAATATATGACTAAATGATATTCAAATGTTGTTGTTTGACAGCAATTTTAATAAATACTTTATTTTTTATTCAGACATAAGGCTTAAGTTAGACAAACCAACTGTTCTGTCATTCAATATATATGCTTAGAAATATCATTTAAAGTATACATAAATACATTATATTTAATGCTTGTTTTATAATCTTTCTCAACTTTACGTCATTAGTATATATTAGATTTAAATATAATAATAAATTTGATAACTTTTTAAAAATATAAATTTATATTTCTAATTTTTCTAACATTTTTTTTTAAATATAAAACAATTTTAATAATATTTCACATCATCTGTAAGTCAAAACAAATTCGTTATTTTATTTACTATAACTAGAAATATTAAAGTAAAATGACTTTTTTAAAATAATATAATAGAAAACTGGAGCAAAACATCTGCACTAAAAATTTTGAAAGTTTTGCTCAATTTTTGCCAAGAATTAGCAGAAGTTGTGAAATATTTGAGACTTTCTTATGATTGCAGTCATCATAACTGTGTCTCAAATTCTCATTTCAATTGATGAACCGTACATTCAATTGTGACACCCATTGAACCAATACTACTACCAATGCTTATAATAATTCTGTCTATTGTATGCAATCGCCAAATGTATTATATATATATATATATACCGTATATCGTGTTATATATATATAGCATATAAAAGTTTATATATATATGAAAACTTTTATATTTCATATAACAATTGTCTAAATAAAAGAAAATATACTACCAGTGAGTGCGGAGTAAAGCAAGAGAGCCATAAGGTTATACAGTACTTTAAATTATATACACTATTGCATACCTGCTGTGTTGTTGGCTTGAACTCTGGCTGCTCTCTCTCTCTCTCTTTCTCTCTCTTTTTCTCTCTCTTTCTCTCTCTCTCTCTCTTTCTCCCTTATTCATTGTGATACTAGTAGTAGTGCACAACAAAAACAGAATTAATATAATGTTGAGTTCAATATAAAACTTTTATAAGTTATTGTCTGATACATAACTGTCTCTGCTTTTCATAGATAAGTGAGACTTAGTAATAAGTATTGAAATATGATATCATTGTTTTATTTGATACATAATTGTTACTAATCTTATCATTTCTTTTGTTTTATAAATTGAATAAATTGGAGAAAATTAAATGTTAAGAATTATTTTTTGCTATTTTATGTCATGAATAACTAAAAATAAAAATAATATGCAATGAATTATTAGAGAGAAATGTTATATTAAATGAAATATGAATGCTATGTAGGGCTCATACACCGGGAGAGTACAGTTAGGATTGACTCGACACCAACACAAACATTGCACAGTATTGTACGGTATATTCATATTAATATCAGGTTAGGGGAGATGTAGGCAACACTATGAATGCAATGTAAGTAATATTAATGTTTGTAAGAGAAAAAAAATGAGAGATTATAACAAAAGACTGATCGGTGTTCGGGACAGACAAGAAAAAAAAGTGAACGAAAGTAAAAAATAGTTGCATTTGTGGGGGAGGGCTGTCGTGTGCCCATCACGTGTACTACAATTTGCACTTTCTCTCTCTCTCTCTCTCTCTCTCTCTCTCTCTCTCTCTTAGTCTCTATCCAGCACCGGTATCTATGGCAACACGTGCGTGTGTGGCACGCGCTCCAGATGTTTAGTAAGAGTAGTGAATTTGAGTAGAATTGGCAAAACAAGTCGTCGATTGTGGTCTCAGACTGGGGCAGGTGGTTGACTACATGCCCTCTGCTATATATACTATGCCCTGCAATGCCTCAGCTATAACTGCAATGACTGTGTGCCAAGTCTTGCAACAGGACTTTTAAAACGGGACTCATTATTAGTGGCACTAAAACTTATTTAAGCAATTGAGAGACTGAAGTGAACTGAGAGGCCAACCAAACCAACGGTGCTTTGCTTTTAAGGTCAAAGAACTTTCTCCTGAAAATCAAATAACTAAATATAACGGAGTGGGGGATAACACTACACCACATTAGAAATGAGCCATAGGTTAGAACAGCCAACATATATGATATACATTGCACCGGCAGATCAGGCACTGGCAGACAACAGTGAACACTCAGCAGACGGACCACAATGAGTCTCAATGAAAATGAATTTGTTTCCATTTCCACTATCACTGACCCCAACACTACATTATTACAACCTATTATACTATTGGCAAATGTCTACCACTTTCTTTATACATACCATTATTACAGTATATTTACCTCAAAAGTGATATTATAGTAAAATATCTTTATATTTCAGAAAAACTAAATGAATTGAATAAATAGTTTATTCATTTAATATATAGTAAGCAGACAATTGCAAAACATGTGGTGATAGCTATGACTGGTACTACAGCTCTCAATTCAATATTAATTTATTATTCATCATTACTTAAATTATTATTATTATTGTATTGCTTTCAAAAATGTTAAGAAATATTACTACATTATTGAGTTTATATCAAGTTTTTTTTATAATAATAATCAATGCAAAAGTATAACTGTATATAAGTTAGAGACAAAAAAAAAGTTTACAAAAAAGCTGGTAATGTAATTTAACAGTGCAATGGTACTCATTGCCTCATCCATGACTTATTTGATGATATAGTCTGCCAACACCACCACTGCCACCACAATCACCATAATATAGTAAAAGTTTGTATCATATGAATTGTATGCTTCACTTTTGACTTCAATATTATAGTCATATCAAGCTATTTACACATAACTCAAAAAAAAACTTCTATCCATTAATGAATAATTTATTTAATGACAGAAATGATATAAATTGTATTAACAAATAAAATAAGAGCTCAAAACAAGATGTTTAAACAGCAGTTGTGTTATAATACATATGTTTATGCCTTTTCTTATGCTTCTCTATCCCTCAAATAAATATTAAAATAAAAAAGTTTTTTTAATGATATTTTAACATAAATGTAGTTTTAGACTTGTTTTTGTTGTCATAAATAATATTGAATTGAAAATTTTTATATTAGAAAAGTATATGATTTGCACCTGTGTTTACTTGTATTGTACTTCTTATTGAGTGACAATACAAACTAGTATTTATTTATAGCTATTATTTTGTAATTTGTTAAATATATTAAAAATTTAATTTTTCTTTTTTTTATTGTTTTCTAACGTAGTCACAAAACTAGTTTATCTCGCTATATACAGTATATATATTTATTTATTTATTACATTAAATAGTATGATTTTATTTAATAATGTACACCCGTGATCTGATAAAAACAATGTAACATAGTGTTCATGACAGTCGAAAATAATTTTATCAAAAAACAATTTTATTTATTCTATAGCAACAAATTTCTCTAAATTAACTTTAATTACTCGGGATTAACGATAACTGATTGTAGTAATTATTCTTAATAAAATATTATCAAAACCATCATCTTGTAATATTTTATGTTTAATTTATACAAATATTTTATAAATAATAATTTAATAAATTTTGTGTTTGATTGTCATATTTTGTAATAATTGTCGTTTAAATAATACCTGATGACCTGACCAAAAAATTTTTTTAAAAGAGCCCTAACATACTGACAGTTTTCAGTCTCTAATGTACAGTACATAAAAACAATGTTAGTGTTCATACAGTCTATCAACTAATAGTGTATTATTTAATAAAATATTATGTTTAGTTATACTGTATAAACGTTAATATTTTTTTAAAAGGCATACACACTGTATGTGAGTCTATGTTGTCCTTGAGTTGCTATTTCTAAAGCAAATGTCTATTACTTTATTTAATGAGAAAAAAAGTCAAAACTATTGAAAGCAAGAGATAATGTTTCGCCCCATAGAAACACTATTAAACTTATTTATTATGACAAAAGTATTTTCATTATAGCCAAGAATATTATACTTTAGTAATAATTTACTGTATATACTGTATATATATATATATCAAAATATTTACGGGTAGACACCAACAAACATAACATACATAAGTTTTTAACTAAATTGGTATTTGAGATATTAGTTTTTTTTGTCAAACTTTCAAGACTTTAGCAATGAGGTTAGAAATTATTATTAATAATTTTGTTGTTGAGCTCAGGGAGCAAAATATGTTGTCATGCATTGAAAGATACATTTGATATATATTTTTGCCATTTGTTTCTCTTATGAGTCAAATGTTTATTCTTTGAAAGAGAGAGAGAGAGAGAGAGAGAGAGAGAGAGAGAGAGAGAGAGAGAGTTTCAAAACTAATCAAATTTCTATTACATGATATTTATTGTAAATAAAGTTGATTGCCATCTAAATTGTAGTTTTTCAGTGCCTATTAACCAAATAAATATTTGTCTCTTTTAAAAACATAAATAATAAGAGTTTTAGATGTTTATTGTAAACGACAAACACTTGAGTGAAAAATGAGGACTAAAATGCAATACGAGTTTATGCAATATATATTTGATTATTATTATTATTATTACTATTATTTTATTTATATTATTTTTATTCCTTTTAAAACATTAAATATATAAAGTCGTGTCTTTCAGTTTATATACAATTTCAATGATATTATTTGTCATTAAATATTCAAAAATACAATAAACTATTATTTTCTTTGGAAATGTCCTTTTGCTCTCTTGTAACGACTTTTCCATTAGTAAAACAAACACAAAGATTTAGAGCACTATTTGGTCTCTCATTATCTTTAGCTTTATAACTATGACTTCATCTCAACAACAATTTGTTGTATCGTTTGATTAGAATATAAGTTTATATATAAATTATATATATATATATAATATACTAAACTTCTCTTAAAACTTAGTTTTTTAGTTAACTCTAATATACTAAAAGTTTTACATTAAAATTATTAGTTTTTTTTGTAATATAGGTATTATAAATATTATTCTATCAAATATTATGTGAGTTAAATACATTTATTTGCTTCTATTTTTAAGAGCTCCCAAAGCATTATAAAAGTATACACAATATAATGATGATAATAATAATAATAATAATAATAATACAATATTAAACTAATATCTAAGCAATAGGTTTGTCTAATATAATATATTCTTTATTATAGCGTATACATAGAGAAGCCGATGCTTAATACTATTATTATTGTTATAAATAAATAAATTATGCAAAAGCCTAATATTCCTTAAGAGAAGTCCTGTTTGTATATTATGTGTGTTAAGTAAGGCTTACATAACAATCAATAGAAAAATGAAAATTACTTAACTGTGAGTTAATGTTAAATTCAATATTAAGCGCACGCATACATACAAACATATCATTTGCTTAACACAGACACATATAGATGACAAACTATTTTGATAAGAGAGATATCTATTGATTGAACCATTAAGACCATCATCTGAGAGCTATTGTAAAGAGCATAATATATATAAACACTGTAAGGCATTGTAAGGCTCACTAACCAGATTGGGTCTAAAAATAATAATAATTGCATTATTAATAATGATTTAATATCTTATATTTTTTATTTTCCTATTTATCGTGCAATAGATTACCATAAAGTGATGTTTAAATACAAAGTATTATTTTGCACGCATTTACTTTGATATACTGTACTATATATAATGTCTACTGTTGTTATAAAACATGTTACTGTAAAATCTAAACTTGAATTTTGCCTTTAGTTTTATAATATCGATTGATTTAGTAAAACAAATTTAATTCAACCGGAGTTTCATTAGTAGTCATTTTGCAACTTCTCTCTTAACAGTTAACTGTAAAGAATTAAAAGCCAAACACAAAATACTAATTCATTAAAACCTTAGTTTTATTGATTAACAAAATAGCATTTCTCACATCAAAATAATTAAATATATTTGTCGACCGTATGACTGACAAGTTATAAGACATAACAATTATATATATTATGGAGAGATTTATTTTTTCCCTTACAGTCAACTAAATGGCAATAAATTTTTACAACTAATGAAAGTGAGTATAAGATTTATGTGTCACTGAAATATTGGTTTAAATTGTATGAAAAAGAGAGTTAAACTGTAAGTACAACAGATTGTCAATTCATTGAACCCTTTTAGGTCGCAAACCTCTAACATTGTGTCTCAATGTGCTATCCTTTAGAGCAATGACCACAAGTAGTACATATAATAACCATAAATGTATTGAATTGAAGACATTCTTAAATAGATGTGTAGCCCAGTGCTGGCCCACTGACCTTCAATTTCCTTTTAACTCTAATGAGGGATAAAAGAGGTTAAGGAGTTTAACGACAAGACCAGCACCAGCTGAGACCTACTGACCATACCTACCATACCTCAGCCAATGCTATCAATACTATTATGAATACACCACTTGACAGATGAAGTCTTCAAAGAAACGACAAGTAAAGCTATTATAGATATGTTACTAAAAGGACAAGAATTACAATCTAATGGCATTAAAAGGACTGTCAAACTGTATGTCCTCTCACTCACTCTCATCGCAATTATATTACAATTGAATGAATCGTCAATTGGGTTTGTCAGTCAATGTACTATAAGCGATGCCAATACCCTTATGGTAGACCATATTCTGGTAATATATGGTAAAAGTATGAATTGTTTTCTAACAAATATCTTTGCTGATCACCTGCCAGTGCCGACTATTGGCACATATATTATAGAGCATTTGCTATATGCCATCGAAAGGGACAGTAGGTTATAAGGGACGGCACGCGATGGTTCAACGGGTGACAAAATATTCTCTCTATCGGTCAATACTATTGTTAAGACTATTAATGTTATTCATGCGTTAAGAGACACACTTTGGTCTCATATAAATGATAACTGTTTTACTGGTGCCCAACATATTCAGACAATAGTTGTTTATATCAGCAAAAACAGTGTTTCTCTCCTCACATCTAATGTCCTGTTTATCAAATGGCATCACAAGAGGACTGTGTCTATAGTATTGTACAGTTATTACAGTGCAGCTGATCTCTTATCCCAATATTATGCAGTCGCGTGAGTATCACTTCCACTCAATCTAAATAACTACTCAATACTGTACTCCTCAGACAATCATCTCAATAGAGCACCGGTTCATAACTGTACACATCTATTGAATTGTACACAAAAATAGGACGAATCGCTTTTTACAACAAATTTACGAGAAAAACATGAAATTAGAGCAAAAGAGAGTGAAAAAAGAGTAAAAAATAGTAGAAAAGCAACCAAAATGTGTAAAAAGGAGGCGACAACCACTTTATACCTTTGATTGTGTCCTACATTTCTCTCGGATTAAGTATAGCCACACTTCTAACACACTTATTATGGTATTTACGGCACTTATAGCACGTGTTTGAGTAATGTGTCTGAGCTGTGGATTCCTGTTTTCAAGAAAAACACTTTCAATGCGATCAATACATATATACCACGAGTCGACCCATTTATGGACTCTTTGGCTCTTTTTTATTGTATTTGAATTGCAGCTGAAAGTCATCGTCAATAAAGCCTTTCCACTATTTTTTCACTTTTTGTAACAATAGAAAAATCTAAAAGAGTTTATATTTTTCTTTCAATTCAATACCAATACCTAAACTAAAGTTAGTTTAAAAATCCCATTTTTTGCCCATAAATATTATTATGTGATATATTATGCATAACTGGTTTAGAAGTCTCAGACAAACAGTTTTGTCAAAATTTGTAATAACATTCAACAGTTAGTTGTTATGACTTTTTTATTTGTTTGAGTTTTTTTGCCAAAAAAATATTTTTAACTGTTATGTCTATGGAAACTGAAAATTTCAATTACAATAAGTTTACAATAGTGTTACATACTGTGTCACCAAAAAATTGGGTTATATTTTGAATAAATTTATTTATATTTTTTCTCTAACTAATGTCGGGCTATTTGTAAACATTAACAAATAACAAATAATATTATTTGTTATTACTATATTGAATGTATGACTAGATTTGGATTTCTTTAAATTATAAAGTATTATTAAAATATAATAAAAAGTATAATAATATAATAAATTTAAAAAGTATTGCTCATATAATTTATAAGCTATTATTGTTATCGCCTTTGATAGTTATGCGACTTACAAGAGATACATTAGCTCTGAGAGTAATTTAAAAATTTTGTTATAATATATAATATAATATAACTGTTATATAGAAAAATAGTTTACATATTTGTTAGTTTCAGTCATAATAACGATAGAGAAAACACTTCAGAAAATTCACTTTTGTTACTGAAATGTATGACAAAAATATGTCTTTTAGTTGTTGTCCTTTGAAATTTAATTTCGATAATAATTTATGAGACTTTTCAATGGGTTTACTGAAAAAAACGTTTTTGTGTTAAACATTGAAAAATGATAACACAATAATGTCATACATTACAATCAATAGCAACAAAATTGGAAAATGACTTTYAATGAGTTCCTTAACTTTATATTTCATTTATGAAAACTGCTTTTTAACTAAACTTTTAATCAATGTTTTTGTCGTCTCCAATACAATACAATATGTAGTTTAACTATTAAATGCCAACTTAAGTGTAAAACTTTGTCTAAAATGTATGTCCATTGCACCGGAAGGAATGTTAGCTATTCTCTAGGTATCCAAATGTCGGTTTGAAATACAACATATACTCTCTTTATATATACAAACTGCAATCAAATTGTCAAAACAGTTTAAGGAATGCTTTAAACTTTAAAAAAATAAAAATATCAAAATTTCAATACTTTTCAAAAATTCATTATCGATCAGTAGTTGATATATTATATAATAATGATTGTCATTTTTAAACATCATTAAATTACCACTACATTAGATAATAATATTACATAAAACAAGCTTTTCATATTAAATCTAAATCATATTTATCAAAATTAATGCTTTTAGTTTGTATGCTTATAATT
Source organism: Oppia nitens (assembly GCF_028296485.1). NCBI lineage: Eukaryota > Metazoa > Arthropoda > Arachnida > Sarcoptiformes > Oppiidae > Oppia > Oppia nitens. The sequence continues at coordinate 3,891,046 of NW_026533199.1, forward strand.
TACTACTACTACTACTACTACTACTACTACTACTGACTGTATTTTTATTTATTTGTTTTCAGAAACATTTTAAAACTTTGTTTTAAAGAATTTAAATTTATTTTCACTAAAAATAACAAAATATTTAATCTCATTCTTTCTATCTTTCTTTCACTCTTTGCATATAATATTAGCTCATATTCTTCATCATTGAATTAATCCCTCATCTCTTATGAGAGAGAATTAGATCTCAATCTGGTATTTGTATGGCAGAGCTAACACATATAACATATACCAGTGATGGACTCAAAACCAAAAAGACTACAATAATTATAATGAATGTATGAATCTTTCAAACTAGAAATGAGACCAAAAACAAACCTCTAATATAAAAGTTGCATAAATTTTAGACAATAAATTAGTGAACTATAGAGAGTAAAGGCGATGTAATTGTAATTTGTGCGATATTTTGCTATAGCCGTTGATAATTACTATTTACAACAGACCTAAGGCTTATAGTTTATGTTTTCCTTTAATATAATATATAAATGTTAAGTTAACTTAGCATACATTGCATACATTTGACGGCATTGTCTTGACAGCGCTTATATAATCATATACTTTGCCTAATATTATACCTCGAGGGGTAAATATTGTATGTAATATATATATATATATATATATAAAGTATAGTATAGTACTGTTCGAATGCAAAACTATTTTCGCTTTATTTGCATATTATTAAATTTTATATAATTAAAAAACTATTATATTTTTATTAATTATATAATCGTAATTTTATTCTCAATCATATCTTCATTTGTCTGAAAAATTTTGAATACCGTCGACTAACAACTTCCCTTGTTTTTGAAGCGGTAAACTCATTGACACCGATTTTGACCACTTTCCGATTTTTGAATTTTTTGCCACCAAAGAAGTGTCTTATTAATCAAAACTAATAGTAATTTGACAAAGCAATATATAAAATGATTAATATTTTAATTATCCATTGAAATTTTAAATTAAAATAATTGTTACCATATTTTGATATGCTTTTCCTATTGGTAATGAGTTAAATTTAAATAGAACCTAATTAAATGTCACATATCTTTAGCCTATTACAGCTGAAAGTTTTTTAAAAATTAATCAATCAAAACATACTATCTCTTATATTAATTTTCTTTAAAATCTTGGATTTATCTAAATTATTTCTTTATTATTTTATAATTTTAAGTTTGAATGGTTTTCCAGAACTTTCTTAGTAATATATATCTTTCATTTTTATTATTTTTATTAAGCTTGATAAGAGATACATTTAAGGCTTTAGAATAAGCATTATTAAAATTTTAGGCCGCCAGCGTATCGTTAATTATCCGACGATATTCATAGTTTATGGCATATCTTAAACAGATGTCATGTGATGTCAGGCATTATTACTGATCCATTTGAACATATATAACAAATATTTAATTATACATTTTAAGACTAGATATCAAAGTTTATAATAGGCAAAAAATTATTTTTTAAATATAGCAATAAGTCACAGAAAAACTTAGTTACTTTTAAGAATACCAAAAAACGAAAATACTTTTGCATTCTAACAGTATATGTATAAATGTATTATACTGTATAGCATACGAACAATCCTTATGCTTAACTAATTACAAAAATGTTGAGAAAATTTTTGGACATTTTTATGTAACAGAGGTATTGATAAATTGTAATTTTTGACAAACAAGGGAAAGAAAATTGAAAATTACATTTTACATGCATTTATACATTAGATTTAAAACCATAATTTAATACAGTATAATCTAACGTTTTGTTTTTAGTCTTACAAACTGTTTATCACTGATTGTAATATTTATTTTTGAAATTATCTTTTAGTTCAATTAGTGCTAATATTATAACATAACTACCAAATAAACTATTTATCTATCTGTTATGAACCATAGTATAATAATAAAATATAAGACACTATTAGATTAGTCCAGTGTATGTATGATACAGTTTTATTGAAAGATACATTAGTTGATGACATCGACACTACATCACAACATACCAATGCCTGTGCTCGCGGACATGTTTTGGCTGTCGAGGTATTAAAGGTTTAATGGATGGTCTCCTTTGAGACAATGTGTTCAAAATTGTTGAGATATAGATAAATAGTTAACAAAGAAAAATAGAGATAATTGAGAAAATAGTCGATAAAAACAATATATAATTATAAATATGAATTACTTCTTTATTTGAGTAATATTTGTCTTTATTTTAAGTAATCACTGCTTTTAATAAATTATTCCCAATGTGTCATACATTAGCAAACATAATATCATTATATTATTTAATATGTTTAGTATATTGTAAACTGTAATACATTTAATGTATAGAAAGTAATGAAGTGATGAAGTATTAAGTGATCTTTTCGTTCAAAGAAAAGCCTCTTTACTCACTCTCAAAGCACTTACATCTCATTTGATGAAACATAAGAAGTCATGCCTTAGAGCTCAGCCTTAAATGAGTTGTATATACAGTATATATAGTATATATATATATATATATAGTCTTTAGTATCTCACATGTGATTGTCATTACTTAACGCTAACTTAGATCTTCTTCTAATAAAACAATGTTAAGTACACTTTAAATGCCTATTGCGGTGATTGTTAGCTAACATATCATTATTAATGCATTCATGCATTGTCTCCCTAAGCCTTTACAACTCGTTTTTTATCCCTTTTACAAAACCTAACCTTATATATACATTACAGACGGCTATATGTTAGTATAAATGACTGGGAAGTACCGCAAAACCAATTTGCATAATCATCTAATAAAATGTATAAAAAAATTGTCAGTCCCTTAACGTATCGTATATACAATATATATAATTTGTGTATATCAATATAAATAGAGTATATACTGTACTTTTTATATGGGTATATCAAACACTATTTAATAGAGTATAAAAAAAAGTTCAACAAATCAATTATTTTTTATAAAAAARCTTTAAATGAAGTGTATGTATGTATGTGTGTGTGTGTGAGTGAGTGAGTGAGTGAGAGAGAGAGAGAGAGAGAGAGAGAGAGAGAGAGAGAGAGAGAGAGAGAGAGAGAGAGAGAGAGAGTTTGATGAGAAGCCTTTGGGGTCAAAGAAGTAAATGAATAAAGCATTTAATGAGTTAATGACAACATATATGGAAATTGATGTCTCCATACAATTCTCTATTAATATATTCTTAAATGTTTTTACCGCTAAATTTAATTTTATTGTTATTTATTATCTTAAATAAAATATGTTTTAATATAATTATTATTGACATAATTAAATATTTCTTGTCTTAATAAAAAACTTTATATTATAACAATATACTACATAACACAAGCTTATTGTCTTTAGTTTATTTTAAATAAAAATACAATAAAATAAAATTAAATGTTTGTGAAAAGTCTTATGTTTAGTTAATGACTGTTTGATAAGATTTATAATATTAGACATAAATTATAAAGACAAGCTTTAAATAAGCTTAAAATATGAATGTATTGTTGAAAACCACAAAAGGCATCGCTATATATACGGTAAACTCATAAATCTTTTACAATTTGTTTGGAAAAATGAGAAAAGCATTGCTCGTGACTTAGCATATGAACTAACATTAAGAGAGGAAAGGGGTGAAAGAATGGCAGAAATGGCTGCTCTCAGGGAATGGCAGTGCAATACACTAAAGAATATATATATATATATATATATATATATATATATATACTGTATATATATATGTGTGTACTGTGTATGTTGTGTAAGCAAAGGCCGAGATGTGCATAAAAGTCCTTATTATTGGCATAAAGTGAAGTCATATATTGTATTCATATAAGAGCTGATGGATGTTGAGAGAGAAGAGCTGTAGCAGAGCTGAAGCGAAAGCAAAGTAAAGCCTTTGGCAATGCTTTAGTTTGTTGTGTCATAACGTCAGACAATAATTAATTCTCCGGTTAATTACTAATCAATCCTTTATCACTATAGCAACACATCTCATACCATATACGAAACAAACCCTTAGCTCAGGCCTCAGCTACTCATCAGMACTGGTAGAGAATGAGACCAGAAAAGAGAGATGAGATATACATATAGAGGGAGAGTAAGAGAAAGAGGGCATCAAATTGTCGACTATATTGAAGGCATAAAACACGAGTGCAATAGAGTAACAAAAGAGAGCAAACTTTCAAAGATAAGTAAAACCAATGCTTTCCAAAATTGTTGTCAAATGAGAGATACAAAACATACTTATATTAAAAACTAAAGTAAAGTTAAAACAGTTGAATAAAAGACAGTTATATATAGATAACTACTACTCTATAGTATTGCTATCGAAATGTCAAATGAAGTAATAGTCGAAACAAACGAAATGAGAGATATTTTTGCTAATAAAGAGTGAAGTGTGTAGTAGTAGTAGTAGTAGTAGTAGTAGTAGTAGTAGTAGTAGTAGTAGTAGTAGTAGTTATAAAATTAAATTTCATTGCTTTTAATATCGGATGAGATATTGAGCATTGGGTTTGTAATGAAAAGACACAAATGTGTAAAGTAAAGAAAAATTTATTTTTTGAAAAACATTTTCGTGTTTTGTCTTTATATTACAATTGAAATTCAGATCCATTACCACAATATCTTTTATTAACTCTCTTATGATTATTATTTCCATTGTATACAAAAACAGTTAATGCATTTGTCGACTCTTAATATATGGTATTATAACATATTTGATATATAAGTAGCGGTAAAACATTGCTTTTGATAGCATTGATTGCGTGTCACTTAATATTCTATCTTATTTTTGTCTGATGTCTGTCCTCCAGTTCCTCACTAACACCAACACCAATACATACACACGTTATGTCTTTTGATAAACTTATTGATCCACATGTTTAATGAGTGCGTAATATATTACATATAATATTTAATACTAATAATAATAGGACTAATAAAACAAATGAAAATCAAGCACTGAATCATAAGTGTATTTCCTTTGCTTTGCATTTACTTTTGGTATTAAAATCTGGAAAAATAAATGACAAAATCTATATATAAATATAACTGTAAAACAAAAATATTCATTTGTGTGTACTTTCACTGATAACTATGGTCTTTGATTTAAATCTAATGAAATAATGAATCTCTAAAGGCTTGCATAACAACTATTTACGTCAATTTGAAAATTAATTTATGATTAAAATTAGTTTAAGAAATAAAATACTAACCTTTAATGATTTTTCTAACATAATCTCAATATAAACATTGCATATCATATAACGTGTTTTTGAATTTAAATTCATGTAATTTTGGCTAAATATCAATATGTTGGTCAACATTGTATATAAATGTCTAATAATATGGATTAAATAAAACATTTCAAAATTTAAAAATTACTAAACACAACTTCAATGTAATATATTATTAGTCGAAACATACAAATTTCTGGCAACAAAACAATTTTTATATATAAATAAATTTATTTTAAATACAACTTTAATTTAGACATTTATTACACACTATTAGAAACTACTGTATATATTATAGATATAATATTTAAATCAATACAATTTATATACCTGTATTTAATTTTACAATGATTTTAAATAATCTCTCTCTCTCTCTCTCTCTCTCAATGTTTGCTTTTTAAGTTAAAACTTCTATTTTTGTCAAAAATTATGTTTAAAATTAATTAATAAACTCCTAAGAATTCAATTTATTTGTTCAAATAATAATTTAATATTTTATAAAATTATGTTTATAATGTATTTACACAATAAAATATATACAGTTATTATTATCAAAATGTTTACAGTAATTGTTCTTGTACTATTTATAATGTATACTATCAATGATTTTATTTCAAACACAACTATAAAATTAATTAAATAATTATTAGATGATACTTAAAACTAAATTAAATAAAACTAATATATTTAATAAAATGTGCCAATTATACATTAAGCAAAATAAATTATTATAATATATTTAAACAATTTGATATATTTTATTTGTATAATAATTCTTTGACAATACAGTAAATTTAAATACATTTTATTGAAATATTAATTAAATTTATAGTTGTATGCAATTATACTTATGCATTGTTAATTGATAAATGTTATTATAATATAAATATATTTAAACCTCAATTAAAATCACAAACTAATTTTTATTTATTATTTATTAAAAAAATAATCAATTTTTTATATTTAAATCTTCATGTAATTTAAATAATAATAAAATCTACTTTAAATATATATTTATAACTAATATAATTAATTTTTAAAAACTTTTAAATAACTATATATTAATAAATGGTATTATGATATCTTATAAAGCAATATTTAAAATATTAATTAGAAATATTACCCAAAAATTGTTTTTTTAAATCAATAAATAATAATTGATTAGAATATATTAAAATTATACAAATATTTTTCTCTAATGTAAACTAAAGAAATATTTAAATTAAACACAAAACTAATAGTAAATTGAAAACAAAATATTTTAACACAAATCACGAATCTCTTTACGCATCAAATAATTTATTGGTTTTTTAATGAGAAAAATAATAAAATATTTTTTTWAAACTCRTCTTTTCATTAAATCTTTTCTAATTAAAGTGTCTATAATATAATATATATAAATTTATGCTATTATTATAGAGTATATCAAATAATATAATGACAAATATGAAAAAGTGTTTCATTAATTATTTCTAACATATTAATGTATTAAATTTTCTTATTTTTGTCTATTATATTACTATATAACTATACAATAGATAAACAATTTTTTTAATTGATAATTATTTTATTAAAACGTATTAGTAATTAAGTTATATTAATGTTAATTTTATGAAATCATATGTAATGTTAATAACTTAGAATTGACAAAAAAAGATATGGGACCCTTAGATTTTCAATTATGTATTATCTATAACTACAAATTGTATAAAATTAATTTTATTCCCATTTTATGTTATAGACATGGATTTTTTATTTTACAAAAATAATTTCTTTAGTTTTCATACATTTATTTCTACAAACAGTTCATAGTATTGCAAGTATATACTAAATATTTATAGTTATTATTATTATTATTATCATTATTATATGCTATGTTATATATATATATACTGTATATCATATTTATATTATTTATAAATTCTCTGTAAAACATAAGACTTAAAGACTTTATGGTATGTCATCAAAAAACTCACTCACTTTAGAAATTCACTTTTTTATATACTGTGTATATATAACACATACAAACTGTTTGTAGACCTGTTGCCTGAAATGGCATTACATTAAAGTATAAAACACTATTATTACACCACAAAACATAGATATATACAGCTATTTGAAGGCATTAAGTATTTACTTAAGGCTTATACAAGACTTACTACAAGAAAGCAATTGCTGTGAAAAATACCTAATAAAGAATGAGCTAATGGTTTGAATAAAGTTATACACAAAAAAAGTGTTGCCATAAATATACCGATGGGAATGCCATTCAAACTATTGATACAAACTTATTAATGACATTACAAACAAATTAAAAGACTTAATAACAAAAAATGAAAGACATTATCTAATAAGCAATAAATTTATTTTTTATGAAGTTTTTTTAAAGTAAATGTGTGCCTTATATTAGGATAATTTGCCGACAAATTTTGTTTTATAAATCAAATGCCAATTTCGTAAAATGTAAACAAAACTCAACATTTGACTTACATTTATTGCATAACAAATACAAATATAAATAATTTATATATATATTAATAAAAATGAGATTAAATCTAATATTAGAATATTTTATTGAAAAATCAATAACTAAAACACATTTATCGAGATTATGGCTAATATAAGATATGTTAGGAATTCATTTGTCTGTTTGTTTGTAAAACTATTTGTGAGTTGATTTTTGAGGAGAGAAATACTTGTAAGTGTTTTAAATGGTGTCGAAGATATGTCTTGAAAAAACATTTGACGGCTCAGTTACTTATCGTATTGTCATATGAATAGAATGTATGGGTAGATAATGTCTAATATATATATATATAAACTTATTTCACTTTTTATATATATATAAAAGTGAAATAAGTTTATTGAGAGCACTTTATGTTAGAAATGACTACTAGTAAACCATGATGTGGTTCTCACTAATAAAAAGGTAGTGATTTTACGCTCCAGCAAATGCTTATACAATATAAGTTATATCTAATATATAGTATTATCCATTTGAAAGGGTAAGTTCGTGCTCTGCATTCAAGCCGTCACTCGACAAGTCCTTTACCATTGGCTTCTATGGCAACTCAAGTCATAACAGTTGTAATGACAAGACTATCCACTTATACTAATTTGATTTTTGTGGTCTCATTGCTATACTCTCTCACATTTTACTCTCAATTGCTATCTATCTCTCATTCTTTCAATTCAAATATCTTTTTTATTTATTTGTAATTCCTATACCTTTTTTTAAGCGCACGAGTTAAGCACTGGGATGTGTCTAAAACATTAAGAATTAAAATGAAAATTTACATATATATATGTTTTAGTGCCATTGACTGATGTATAGCCAGTAATGATATTAATGTGATTAAAGGAAACAAAGATTTGAATGAATTACGAAATGAAAAAGATGTTGAAAATGATGGGATATGTGTTGTCTTCGACATAACAGGCCTTTGTCTCCGACATTATATACAGATATACTGTAGTAATATAAGGCATGTGTTTGTCTCAACACTCTCGCAGTACTTAATTATAAACAATTCATTAGCAAAGAATGTGAAGAAAGTGTTGTGAACTTTGCTTTATTATTCTCGCCATAAGTAAAGCTAATGTTTTACTCCATTAAATTATAATGAGAGCACATATAAAGTACAATACAATACACTATACACATCCCTTTCCCCTTATTTACATTACTAGTTGTGTATCACTGAAGTCAYTCATCGAAAAGCAAATTTTCTTTTGTCTGCTCTTCTATTAAGCAATAATTCAGATAATACCGTAACTTATTTTATATTATATACTATACAAGGATTTGAATTTATAATTTATATTATAATTGTACATAAAATATAAGATTGAATAATTATCTGTATATAATATTGATATAAACACAGACACACACACGACTTTATAGACAATGGCATTGCTTATATAAATCATTTAAATATAAAATGCATTTAAGGTTATATATATATATATATATATAATTTATATTTATATATTATAAATACTGAGTTATATACAATTGATGATCAGTTGTTTATGATTTGTTGCACATTCATCACATAAACAAAACTCTTATCAATTGAATGCACGCAATGTTTAATTGAAAAATTTCTCAATAAAATAACAAAACAAATATTTTTGTTTTACAAACGATATGTCTTTTTAAAAAAGTCAGTACTGTTTCACACATTTTCTGGTCATTGTTTATGTCGATTGTAATATGTCTTTGAATTTGTCCACAAAATGTAAATCTATTACTATTATATAATACATATGATATAACATTTAAATCACCAAATACTCTAAATATAAAWTATAACTGTATTTGGAGTACTAAATATACAGAACATATATTATTCGTTTATATATTACTATATATACAKTATATAAACATATATATATTAACTATATGTTATAAATAGTAAAATATACATAAATGTATAGTTGATGGGCAAACATAACGTACACCTATGTATGTAATGCTTGTAATTATTGTAATTTGGATTTTATAACAAATATTTTACTCATTTATAGAGTTTACAGCTTTAGGCGATATTTGTTATAAAAGGATTGTTAGTCAATGTATATTGATTTAAAAATATACACAATATTTATGCATTTAATAACATAATTGAATGATTTAAAATCCCTTATCAATACTACAAAGCAATTAAAAAAAATATTGAGTAGAAATCTTATATAGTATAATAAATCCTGTTATTTAATCTAAATTGTAACATATGGTGTAATTTCTATAAATTATTTATATTATTTTTTAATAAATAAGTTGAATTGATAGTACAGTACTATTATTTATATTAATAAGTATAAATTTTATAAATTATTTCTCTAATAAAACATGATTTTACTAAAAACTCAAAAAACCTAAGAAATATATAAAGTATAAAATTAATTTTATTATAAAAGTTTTTAATAGTTTGGAAAAAATTATATATTAGTTGTGGTTTTGCACGCATGGATGAGAGGACATAAATTTGTGAACACATCGACTGATTGCCTCATTGTATGCCTAATACATAAAATACTGCATCAGTGGATGTGTTGTGTTGCCTATTGTTACTATACTCTACACTAAACTAGCCGTAAAAGTGTATTATTTTAAACAAACTTTACCTAAAAATTTTCTAAAGGATTAGATAAAAGAATAAGTGAAGTCATATATACTATATATTTATTATTATTATATATTAAAGTAAAGTATATAACGTTTCTACAATATATTTCTAAAGTATATAACGTCATATACAATATAGATATTTAAATGAAATGAGTAGATATGAGTTGTAAATGAAAACAAAAAGAGAGAGAAAGAGAGGTAATGCAAACATTTGAAACAAAACAGTTGAGACCAACGTTAAGATGACTATTTAGTTAGAATTGTATAACATATATATATATATATATATATATATATACTATTATATACTGTATTTATATAAAATAATGCATTTAAAAACTTTTTAAGGCATAACATTGCCAGTAGACCATCATCTCTGGTGTTTTCATTCATACAAATAGATAGACATGTATTCTCTCAATGCATTAAATTATTATTGTTTGTCTACTCTTTTAAAAAAAACTTTATATAGTAATGTGTTGTGTTTTAATTTTCAAAGTATAAGAGTTAATATATATATATATATATATATATATTATAAGATTAGGAAATAAAACGTCACAGATATTGTATAAAATTTATTATTAATGTTGTTATTATACAGCCAAACATTTCTTGTCTATCTTTAAACTCCTTTTTACAGTTATATCTAATTAAATCAAATTTTCATAACACAACTAAACTTAAGTTTTGTTCATCAAATTTACACAAAACGATAATTACATTACGCCTTTTTGACTAAGAATTTAATTTTTATTATTTAGTTTATACATACAGTATGTAATTTATATAAATATATTAAGATATAATTATAATGAAAATCAAATATATTTTATAAATCTTTTTGAAAAACATGTTTTTCATTAAAATAAATGACTTATAATGTATATTTGCCTCAATTACATTATATCTTAAATTCAAAATTTAGTTTTCTGTGGCTTAAGTAACGGTGGCTTTTGCTAACAGTACAGTAAACACAACAATTTAATATTAAAAACTAAAATTAATAACATGATTATATAATTTCTATGTATTGTATAATAAATTTTATATACTGTGTTTCACATTATTTTCTATATATATATAACTTTATATATAAAATATTTAATTCTCAGAAATTAAGTTCAAAGTATAGTTCAGTCTATTAGAGGGCTTCCTTAGCAACACTGATATACTGTATGTAAGTCATACTGTATTGTATTTTAGCTGAAGAGATACAAAAATAGTAGTTTAAAACACTACTATTTGTTATATAGTTTGAGTCTGAGTTTAATTTTTTAAAAACCAATTCATACATAACAACGACCGCAAACATTGCCTCAGAAAAGTTTTTTGTATAAAAAAACACTAAAACACTAATTCATTAAGAGAGTGAATAAATCAGAAAATTAGTTGAAAATTTGTTGCTATAATTTATATATAAATTTATATATTAAAAACATTGCATAAATTAATTTTTATAGTTTATGCATTAAATTTTTTATTAAAAAAATATGCTGTGTTTTAATATTAACTTTTAATGAATGCCTCAGTATATGTGTTATACTGTTTTCTTTGGTATTGAGCACTAAAGTTAATGCAAACTCTCATCAAGTGTTGAACTACACATATATACAGCATATTTCAGTATATTTTGTTTTAAGAGTACATATACAGCACAAAATATATATTGTACACAACCTAACTGTGCATATAATACTCTACTCTAGCCTTGTATGCAGTCTTTCAAAAATTTTCTAATGATTTTTCTAAAGTATATATATTTTGCAACTTCAAAGCACAAACATCTCTCTCTCTCTCTCTCTCTCTCTTACTCAGTTCAACCCTTTCATCTCATATCTCCATATATGGCATACACTGTACTATACTCTCTCACATCTCACGTCAACCCTTTCAACCCTTTTCTCTGGCAATACTTTGAGCACAAACTCAACTGAAAACTCTTTGACTACAATTTTTAACGATAAAAATATTCCCATTTGTGAAAAATCGATAAAAAGGGACTGCAATTGCCTGAAAGCAAGTGAATGAGAGAAACTGCTTTTAACCCGTTTCCTGCTTCGTTAGATTCATCACACAACCAAAGGGTTAAGGCATCGTTACCTTAATATTTAAAGCCTTTTATGACAACCAAATACTATTATAAATGCTATGCAACTCTAAAATAACTACAGTATATAGCATATTATCAAAGCATTTCTACTCAATTATATAATATATGCAATAGTCGTTGCACTGGAATATACACTGTCAGAGCACAGCATCCTTCAACTTATGTCAAACCAACTGTTTCTCTAAAAATAGAGAAATGAAAGCAAAAAATCGTTTTAAAACTTATTTGAAAATTTTCAAAACATTTAGTGAATGTTCTGCAAGAAAGCGTCTTTAAGGGAGAGTTGACTTTCATTCAACTGTTTGAATGGACTACTGGTTATACCTATCATAATATACTTGTGCTCTCTAGTATTGATAGCCTTTTATAAATTACTATCTCATCAGTTGTGTATCTCATAGTTAGTTATATTTTAGACATTTTTATAAAATAATGTACAGAAAGACTCATAAGTATTAATCTATTATTAAAAAGGAAAGGAAGGGTTGAGACTAAATGTATATTTTTAGTAATAGCGCTGTTATTATATAGTTTGCAATTAAATGGCAAATCAATATTTTAGTACTAATATTAGTATTAACACAACATTTTTAATTGTGAAGAAGTGCATTGAAAAAGCTCTATCTCTTAATAAATGATTAGTTTATATGCAATGACACAAAATCATAAAATAATTTTTGTAATGAAAACACTAAATATTATAAAACAACTCATTTGTTGAGTTACTTGAGATGTCGGTTGGGTCTAATTGTAGAGCTCTTGTTTCATGGGGAGAGTACTTATCAGCCAACCATATGATAATTATTTATAAATATAACAAAATAGACGACTACTAAAATTCAATGCTTTTCCAACTCAGGTATTCATTAGTTTTCAGTTATTATAGCATTAATATAAAGGAAGACAGTCAGACTCAACAAACATATACTTATATATATATGCATATATATTGTATAAATTATATATACATATATGCTTAGTCAGTAAATATAAACTTATATAACAAAAAAAACAAAGTTTGAAAAACAAAGTTGAAATACATATACAGGTTTACTATATATTTAGTTAGTTTATAAATATATAAACATCTGTTGAATATTTTCTTATTGGATATCATAACTCAAGTATTCTTAACGCATACTTTTGGCTGATTTTTATCTCAGATTTACTGTTAGTTACACAATATATTCAAGAAAATATAGTCCACTTAAAAATGTTATTATACGCAAAATTAATAATATAAATATAAGTTAATATAAAGTGCTATAAAAGTCAACTCTTGAGTTTATGTAATGGTGTAATCTAATAGTCTTAAGAGATTAATACAAAAAAAATGTTATCAGCAAATGCTTTACCAAAAAAAAATCAATTTGTTGTTACAAATTTGTAAGCAATTATAAGCTAAAAAATTGAAAATAAAATATTTTTGGGTTACAAGTAGCACAAGATGTTTAGTTGATGAGTCAGTTAACTCTGTCTGGATAAAGTCTGTCCCAACAGTTTTGAAAACTTTTTATATCAAAATAGTCAATGATTTAGACTCACCTTAATGTGTCTGTCTGTATAGAGATGGGATGTATCAGTTATGTGGTATGTAATGTATTATTATTATTACAATTTATATGTTTTGTTATTGAATTTTGAAATCATGTGAAACAAGATTTTTAAAAATTGTTTTTAATATAAAAAGTTTAGAGTCTAGAAAACAGTGGGTCCGTTGAGTTTTGTCAATAAGTACTGCTTTTATTGATGGCTTTGCCTGTGCTCTAAAAACTCAGTGCTCTTAATGTTGATGTGGAGTACTCTCTAACTTATACTCAGTCACCCACTTTGTCTCACTTTCTGTCAATCCATGTATTTGTCTCATATGATAGTCTCCCTCAGCGACTAAACACATGATAATCCATTGCCTCTATTCTAGAGTTTCTTTGTGTTCAGAAAAGGGCTTCACTTTAATGTGGAGTACAGAGAGTGAGAGGATGGAGGATGAGGTGATTGGATGGTATGTGCTCTTTCTCTATGTGTTCAAATCCATCTGTGCTCTCATACATACACACTATTTCTCCTCTCAATCTATCGTCCGAAGAATGACTGAAATAATCTTTAATATTCTCATTGCTTTTCGACTCAATTCTATGGTCTCATTAAAGATGACTCACATCAATACAAATGGTATGGTATGGCATATATGGCATATCCCTCAATAGTGTACAATCTCGAGGCTATATTTCACTGCTGCCAAAGCTCTCTCTCAAACAAAAGAAGCTCAACATCTCTCCCTCTGCTCTCAACTGAGCACTGGATGTGACGGTGCATGCAATCTGACATCTTTCCCCTGATCTGACATAACTGCCCCTACTCTCTACCGACCCCCTTAAGTGCCACTTTCTCCCACAGTAAAAGTAATCTCACCCGCCTTTGCCTTTATCACTATTCTAGTGAATCATCGGAGGGGACATAAGGGGACTGTAAGGGGCAAAAGGGGCCCAACAAGAAAGCAGCAGACGGTCGGCCAGACTTTTATGCTGTGCTCTATGTTCTGCTCTCAACTCATATTCTCTCGGCCTAACAGTTCTGGTCTTTAATTTCTTTGCCTACAAGTGCTCACAACATAAACTGTTACACAAAACAACTCTAATATATAGTACACACACCCGACAACAGAATTATATTCTCTGTTGAATCCCTATTATTATTACTAACTATATATAAAAATGTAATTTTATTTTTATAATCACGTATAAAACTTATATCAAATTTCTTTTAGTATACAAAAAAAAAATAAATTTTTAGTTAATTTTTACATTTATAAGTGGTAAATAAAACTTTGAAATAAATCTGAATAAAAACAAACATTTTATAGTTCATTCATAAAATTTATTTTTCTATTTATCAATTAGTACTCCTAATTGTTTTGGTGTAATTTTGTTTAATATGACAATAGTATGAAATACATATCAAAACATATGTTTATTAAATTTTTAGTGTAGTTTTTATTATTTAATGCTAACAATGAGATATTAAACGCAATCAAAATACAATAACATAGCATAATGTACACTGGGCATATTTATATGTATGTATGTATGTATAATGCTATAATTGTTAATCTAATTGAAATTTATTTCCATTTAAAGGGAACGGTTGGCATTGAAAAGTTAGGTCAACATTTGGCTCATTATATTGATGTAAATATTGCATTAATATGATACAGTATTTTTCAACAGGACTTAGCCATTCACACCCTATTTTGAACATTAATGGCATAAAAATTGTTAAAATAGCCGCACTATTGCTATAACATTGATAAAGCACAGGCATGACTTGTCAGTATTATACAAATACAATGTTATATTTATAATAATATCATATAATTGTGAATTAAATAGTGATTTAGTAAATTATTAGCTTTACTCTCATACTAATGCTATAAAACAATAAAAATTTCTGTTTTTCTACTAAACCATATATTGTTGAATATATTGAAATAGAAAATACATACTTTTAGTCCATAAAATTGAATAATCAAACTTCATATGATTGCCATTTAATTTGCTTCAATAAATGCAATATTTTTATATTATTATATATTATTGAAATCCTATTATAAAATTGAAAATACTGTAAGCAATAAAATCTTTACTTTGAATGCCTTACATATATGATATATATCTTTAATCGCCAAAACTCGAAGTTGTTTTCTTCTTTAGCTTCTATAAAATAAATAATTTTCAATATTTTATATAAAGTTTCAATAATAATAATAATAATTTATTTATAAATATATATATCATAATTTAATATATATAAATATTAAAAGTGATTTATAAATACACTAAATAAACATTGAGCATAAGTAATGTTGTATCTATTGAAAATCTTAAAATAACAAACCATTAGAATTATATGTATATAACTTATATATAATATAATATAAGCTAACTTTGTTTAATATCATATTACAGTTTATATATATATATATATATATATACATAACTATATTTTCATATATAACATATGTACTGTATATCAAATAAATTGTAGTTTTTGTAACAATTCCTATGAATTAAATATAATGAATAACTTTCAATCATTTTCTATCTAAAGACGAAAAGATATTATCAAAAAAATAAAGTTTACTCAACAGTATTAGTAGAGAATTTTTATGACAAATATTTTGTCTGTACTTTATATATAAATATATAAATGTTTGTCGAGATTTTATACTTGATATGACAATTATTTTGATTTGTAAATATAATACAAATGTTTTGATTCTTTGATATTATCATTCATTCTTAGTAGTGATACTTCTTGAGTAAGCAAAGATCTGTCGTCTCTTTTGTCATCATTTTATGCATTATATTAGGTTAACACATAATACAGTATATATATATATATATATATAATACATTAGATAATCGAAAATATTTATATATAATACAATATATTATACAATATGTTCTCAATTGTATGACTTACACTACTTTTATAATGTTATTATATTTCTTTAACACATTAATGTTCAATAATATTATTATCTAAATCACTGCTATAAGTCTTTATAATTCATATAACAACATATTATTACATTTAATATAACACTATTTGCTTGGATTTTGTAATTCATATAAAAATTTGTTTACATGATTCATAGCTGACATAAAATTTAATTTATAATAATGTTATTTATATAAACTACAGGTATATTTTTGTTATATAATATAAATCTAATTTACAGTATTTATTAAACAATCAGTTGTCATAAATATAATAATTAGTGTTTTTGAAGAAATGTAATGCTTTTGCTATCTTTTTCTCCTAAAAGTTATGTTTTGATTGTAATAATTATATTAATCTAAAAGAGTCAACAATTTAAGTTTAATTAACCTTTGATTTGAATAACAATGTCTTTAATCACGATTTGCTAAATAAAACTTTTTTGTTTAAAATAATTAATATTTTTATTTTATATGGTTTTAGATTGATTCAAATAAAAATATTTTATATTTTTATTGCTAATTTAAATCACTTTTGAAAATGTTTATATAAACGCTTGAATGTAAATGAGAAATATAATAATTGTTTCATAGATTATATTATAATTAACATATCAATTGAAAGTCATACCTATTTATATATTAGAAAAACCTGTTGCCTAATATTGCTTGTTTTATCATTTAAAAAAATTATATCTATATATACATATTGTTATAAACAATATACATGATATATATATAATTTTACTCCAATTTTAACTTATTTTTGGTAGTTATGGGTAACAAAATTTTATTACCGTTTAGTTAAGTTTCTTAGGATTACATAATGTCAAATATCAATGGCATACAAGAGCCAGAAAACATGCATAATATCGATCGACTATAAGGTGGATACTTATATTGTATGGACAGACATGAGTAACAATGATATGATTATAATAGTGACTCTTATGAGACTTAGTTGCCGTCGATAGGAGAGAGAGAGAGAGAGAGAGAGACGATAAGTCATGGAAAGAGAGATGATATTAAAATATATATATATTATGAAAGCTATAATGTGTTGCTAAGAAAAAGTTAATTAAAATCTCGAGTCACGGAGTTTCTGTTAAAATACGGCTTTTAAGAAATTTTCAAAACAAACATTTGCAGTGAATTAATACTATTGGCAATTATGTTGGAGTGTTGGCGACAATAAAATGTATATAAAAATTAAGGCAAACTAAGACTAAAGTATCGACTAAAGCATACATCTTTGCATACTTATTACATGCTTTTAAAACATACAATATAACTGTTAAGCAATTTTTATAATAATATAAAAGTTAGACATACGATATATTCCCATTTGATTAAGTAATACAAGAATTACTGTAATATAACATTACAAATCTAAGTTAATGTTTTGCACACATTTTTTCAAAGCAATTTGTTTATACAAAGTTATAGTTTTCTTGAACTTTGTGCCTAAAAACAATGTAGACTTTAAATTTCATTTAAAACACCATTTATTACTAAACGAATCCAATGCTGGCAACACTTTTAGTTTAATTATATTAAAAGTGTTAAGATATACAGTACTGTACTGTATATACAGTTTATATTAACTGACTGTACAGCTTATCAACACATTTATAGTTTCGTCTTTACTTTTTACTTTATCTTTATATTCACTTTTCGTAATAATAATAATAATTTAATTTTTTATTATATACTGTTTCATCAAATATTTTGCTGTTTTCTTTAAATTGTTTACTAAACTAATAAACTCAAAGAAATTATGATTTCTAATAACAACCAACAATGCAATGCAATACACATTGAATTAATGTTTTAGTTCAATGATCTATAATTTTTTTTAATATTTTGCTCTCACTTTCTGCTTGTTTAGTGTATGTGTTGTTGTTGTTTGGCATAACTCAAGTCATATCATACTTAATGACCCCTTAAACTAGAGCTAAAATAATGGCTAATATTAAAGCCTTAAATCAACATTAAAACTCAAGTAATAATTATAATGATATTATAATGATGTCTACAAATACAGACAAGACTTCAAAGTTGACAACTCAAATAAAACCGGAAAATAATAATATATTTCATTAATATTTTCAATTAAATTAAATCGTAAATTCATAATTGATCTTAAATTTACATTTAAATTATACGCTTTTATTTCAAATGATTACTTATATATTTTATATAAATATTCAGTTTTTAATCAATGTTAATTTACTTTGAAATTATTTTTATAATCATATATTAATTAAACTAATATTTAAGTTTTAAGGTTATATTAACAAAATTATTTAGATTAATTATTTATAAGATATAAAATAATAAAACTATAATACGTAAAAATATATAATATAAAACATTTATTATTTTTGCGCATAACATACAGTATAAATATAATAATAATAATTTGTGGTAATGTTTTTGGTGGAGTATTTTTAAGAATAAATAAAACAATGATTTTTAGTAAAATGAGAAACACTTAGCATTTTATTTACCTCAATATAAGAGAAAGTAATAGCAATAAGTGTCGACTTGTATGCCTTATCATAATATTGCTGAACCACAACAACATTAAGGGTCTGGTTGTGTAATATATGTGTTTTTGCTAACAACTGTGTCTCACAAAACACTAGTTTTATATTTATTATCGTTAAAGTAGAGAATAGAGTTGAGAATTAAGTGTAGAATAGATTTATTTAAGTTTTTATAGTATAGTCTCTATTGGTTTTGGCTTTTATGAGTCTAAGGAAATGTTGAGTTTGGGTGGAGTCGACAAAAGGCTAGCAAACTATCGCTTCTTCTTAAATGACGGAAAAGTAATAGTTTTGTTGAAAAAACTATAGAATTATATTATTATTAGATATTTGTTGGCAAACTGTTAACATAAAGAAAAACTCATTATATAGTGGGTCTTAAACTAAGCGTAAGTAAACCATAAAATCGGTGCAAATGTTTGCCAAACACGTTGTCTAACAGATAAAACTTTGTGGCAATCAATGAGACTTAAGGTAATTCATAGTATACTGTACTGTACTGTCGTATTCCCAGTGCTCTCAATAAGAAAGATGTGTCATAAGACTACAATTGCTTTATTATTAACACATATCTGTTTGAGATTTCAAATATACAGATGTACTGACTTATAATAAAACTGTTGACTAAATGGTATATCAAACACTCATTATTCATTAGACGTCTATTTTTGTATCGTTTAACAAAAATAAATCAGATTTCTTTAATAGCTTGCAATATACTATATTTATTAATAATATTAATACAGTATACTATCATAACATACATGTATGTTATGTTTACTCAGTTATGATTACCTCAACGGTAGACAATAAAAGTTAGAGCTATTAGAAAACAGAGAATAAAACCAGAAATAGATTGTAACAAATAGATAGACATTTGCGAGTGTGTGTGTGTGTGTGTGTGTGTGTGTGTGTGTGTGTATGTGTGTGTGTGTGTGTGTGTGTGAGCCCTGGGTCTGGTCTGAAAAGGTCTTTACAGTTATTGTCTGCATATATTGCATGCTATGGCTATGCATTGAAAGGCAATCAAGTCATAGCAGGGAATAATAAATTTGAGAATTTGAATGCATTGACTAAAGGGAGAGACATATTGAAGGAGAGATAGAGTGAGAGAGACTAAACACAAGAATGAGTAGAAAGAGAGAGAGAGAGAGAGAGAGAGAGAGTAAGTGAGTCAATGGGAGAGTATGTCTGCAAATTTAGGAACAGTTAGAAGTATACGAAAGACCGTTAGCACCGATAAACCCACTTCTCTCTACTTCTCTATACTTCTCTCTACTTGTCTATCCTCTACTCTCCACTCACTTTAACATCTCATCCAACAAAAGGTTTTCATTTTCTATTCGCTAAAAACACTTTTGCTATCATTTTCTCAAAATTATTACTTTATGTTTCGTTATATTCACTGATAAGACACAATAACTTTTAATATATATCATACATATTCATATATATATACATAACTAAATAAAAACAGTTTGTGTCCTAATTAATGTTATTTAGTGTTTAGCCCACATCACACACTTAAACACTATTTTATTATTATATATATATAATATATTCCTTAAATAATAAAATATATTATTAATAAACTGCTGGCATTAGGATTTAGGTCTGCATATTGTGACTCATATTTTTGAGAGCACTAAACATTTATATAATATTATAATAAATATAACTTTCAATACTTTATATTTAGTAAGAAAATTATTTATTGATTAAAAAATATTTTCCTTGAAATATGTTTCTCAGAAAAAATGATACAAAAACTATACGTAAATATATRTTATATTATATTTTTATTTTTTAACACAATAGGTGTGATTCAGTTGTATCATAGAATTAGATATAATAAATAAATTTCATAATGTTTTTAACTAAACAACTGTTATATTTGCAATATTATAGAATCAATTGCTAAAAAGTTATCATATATAACATATCATACAAAAAGCATTATAACTACATATAGAATAATAATAATAATAATGCATTAAAACTATTGTCTAAACAAAAGCAACAGAAAAGTCTTAAAAATAAACAAAGTTATGATTTATTTATAAAGTTTTTTTTGCGCTTACCTTACAATGACTTATACACTAATATGTGTATAAAATATGTATTTTGAAAGCACTGTTGACTGCAATATGTTGTAAGTGTTGTGACAAAAGCGCGTAAAGGAATAAATGCTTTAATAATACTGTAATCAAATGTATTAACAAATATAGTGAGAGAATGTAGAGATAGAGTGAGACTCCAAATGTTTGATTCAATACAACAATAATATACAGAAAATCCCCGAAAGAGAACTTTTCTGCCTATAAGTCATCAAACAATTTCATACTTTTATTTCTAAACAATAATTATGTCAAACATATAGTGTCCCCCATTTAGACCATTTGATATACATTACAATGTAAATTGAGTTGAAATAAAAAACACATAATTTGTGTTAAATTGTTATCAATAGTATACGTCCTTCAAATGTTTGACAATGTGTTCCCCAATATATATATGCATTCAATTGTATAATACATTTGATATTAATATCTAATCTGATGTTAAAAATAGTGATAAACCCTTGAAATCAATTGATAACACAATTTGTGTTACATTTGATTCAATGCTTTTGCAATAATTATCAACATTTTATACACAAATATATCAATGTTTTGATTGTAATTACAATCCAATTGAAGACATATTGTTGGCAAACAATGGCCGCACTATTGAACCGATCGTTGATTAGAGGATCAGGTCTTGTATTGAATACCAATGAGAGCACATCCAGTGATGATATCGGCGACCATTTTGACCGATATATTACTGAATGTGACTGAAGAATATGTTAAATGAATTACCGAAACATCAATTAAATCAATTAATTGATTGATTTGTTTGTATTGTTTAGTAAAGAACTGTTCATTAAGTCACAGATGGCGTGCGGTCTGTCCATCGGTAACAGCGATTCGGGTCAATCCGACCGACAATTATCACGATATAAGGACATCCATGGAGTTGCCGGAAATGTCGCTAACATTATCTTCAGCAGACAACCCATTGATAAAAACAAACCATTCATTAAGTTATTCAACACTACATCTTCAAAGACTTCAAAATAGGTATTAAAATGATTTATAATTTAATTATATAACCATTTTTTGACAGTAATTATATAATAATTATGTTTAAATTTATTGGTATTTATTAAATATTATTAAATTTTTTAAAGTAAATATAATTTTATTTATTTATATTTTTAGGTTTTGTCCAAACAATTTGTTTAAGAAATTTAGAGATAATTCATTAAGAAGTAGTAGTTGTCGACAATTTCATAGATCTGCCATCACTTGTATGTTATCGCATATACTGTATATTTACCACAAAAATGAGTGTTAATTGTTTATTTGAATTAATTGATTAGTCAATGAAGTGAAGGTAGTGGTTGTCCCACCATTAGCTGAATCACTCAGTGAGGGTGATATCCGATGGGATAAAGGTTTGGATTCATATTTTAGTCATTTATAATGAATTAATTTCTAAAAAAAGATTATCGATAGCTGTCGGCGACACCGTAGCTGAAGATGAAGTTATCGGTGAAGTGGAGACCGATAAAGTGAGTCTTATTATTGATTACCATTGTTTTAATATTTAGCCTAATTTTATGACTCGTGATATTAATTGCTATTTTTTRTATGGGTTTTTTATCTCTCATAAAATATTTGTATTTATGAGAAATGTTTGAAATTTTTCATATTTTTATCGCGTTTTTAATATGAATAGCAATTCAATTAAAGTGTTGTTTTGATTCCCCAAACGTAATGATGAAAATGTTGATTATAATTACAGTTACCTGTAATTTAATGCATACCATTTTTGAGAACACGACAGTCCCTTTAAGTAGAGGACATGCAATGCCAATGATATTAGATTTGAATGTATAGTTTAGTTGAAAAAACAAAAAAGTGTTGGTTATAAAAGTAGTTTATTTCTGTTATATAGCATATATTCCCAAATGAGTTGGCCCTAAGTTTTATGAGTGCTTTTTCTCTCATTTAACTCTTATTTTTAATAATAAAATCATTAATACAGTAGTGAATTGAATATTAGAGCACGTCGTCTACTAGTTATAGATATTGTGCTTTACTTTCAATCTATTTAATACAACTACAATATTATACAGTATATACAGTACATATACCGGTATATAACTGTCTAATATCTAATGTCCATAATATTTACTGAAGTGAAACATCAGTGAAAGTCTCGTTACTATTATTGTATATAAGTTAAGTACAGTATAATGTAAAAGCTAATAACGTTTTTTTAACTACACGTTTGGCTAAATTTTTGTTTTTATTAGTTATTATAGTTTGATTATTGAATGGCTATTATATAATAATTTAGAGACAGATGTATATGAGATTTGAATTTAAGAATATAACTTCAGATATGAATTATATGTCAAATAAGTAATACGGGAAGCACTGGGAGCTGAACAACACATACACACTCAATAGTGTTGGGTGTGGTCCGCACGCACTGACCCGTGAACTAGTCTCCCCTTTTGTCATTACGTACCATAACTTAACTAATTGTCATTAACAAGAAAGCCTACGATTCCAGTCTAACAACACTCAAAACAATACAATACGCGCTCTCCATATACTATAATATTAGTAAAATGACAGCACTTAAAGCTAACGGTGCTCTTATCAGGTGCGCACCGAAGACTAGCATTGCCTTCAAATTAAGTTGACTTATCTTTTGTTGGGTTGCTATGAGTAGCGGACAGACGTGACATTGGCTTTGCTAACCATTTAAAACTAATATCAATACATATGAATGCAATAACAATAGACTAAATTTATCTAACATTTTGTTTTAACCAAAACATAATTATTATTATAACAATAATGTGGTACAAGTAATGACTTTTATAGTAGTGTTCAATAACTCCCATCTGAACTCTAATGTCTTGTTTCTGGCGTCCCTAAGATGTAATTATGTGGTCAAAGATCAGCTGCTATGGCCATCATTGACCAAAACAATTGTCTCACAAATACATTAATCATTTACTATATATTTACTATTTATGATGACTTATGTTCTTATGTAATAAATTTTAATAAATAATATATAATTTTGCTGAATAGTCAATAAATTGTAAGCATTTTTCATAGGAGTTATGGCTTTAATAAAATTCAAATTATGCATATCATGTATCATAAACTTTGTATATGTCTATCATTGATATAACAAATATAATATTGATTGACTTTAATATGAGATAAAGCATTTCACTTAAAATATTTCTTAATATAGCAACTATGGTCAGCGCCAGTAGTTTATATTAACAATATATTCTTATGGCTTATATATAGTACAGTAATTATACTGTACGATATATTATATATTGACTAATATATTGAATACACTATAAATGTTATATAAAGTTTCTAAAATTACATTTCTAATCTATAGTAATACATTAAAACTATAATTTTTCTTTATATATATATATATATATATGAATTATAATTTTTGGTATAAGTAAATTATTATCATTAATTACTTTACTATTTCTCATATTATAATATTATTAAGTAATGTCTTTGTTTATCTTAAACTTAGCGCTAAATTGTATAAGTAATTGTATTATTCAATAATAAAAGAAACCATTTAATGATGTTATATATTATTGCTTAATAACTAACACAGTTTCACTGTTAATAAGTTATTAATATTACTTTAAGTATATAATGATTTTGTGTAAAGAATCTGTAAGCCCTGTGTCTCATGATTATAGCTATTTAAGGCATAATTGTGGCTAAAATGTATTTAAACACAATGAAACTCATTTGTGTGACATTAGCTTAGTTTATTAATGTATATATATATTAAAAGATAATATTATAAAAAGAGCTATAATTGTAATGATAATAATTTAAAGTCAGGAAAAATTAGTTTTTTGCTCCAAAAGAAAATCTCTTTCAATTAGTTAATCATTATTATTGCGTGAATAATAATATATGTTATTCTATGTGCACATCATGTGGTATATATTATTTCTTTGCTTAAACTAATAGCTATTTATAATTATTTAAACAAATGAAAACCTTTCTCTTTAAGAGAATCTATAATTTGCTTTTTTTCTCATACACTAACATTAACACTCACTCACACTCATTGATGATATGCCATATCGGATGCTTATATAAACTGTATGTATGTATATATATATATGAATATAGTTTTTCGATAATGTTTTTTAAGACAATGAAAAGTGATTTATTTGCGACAAAAGAGCTCATATGTTAGGCTATGAATTAGTGAATAACTTTATCTGTTTTTTGTGTTTGAAATTAGAAAATGGCTTTTAAGTGATATATTCTTTAATTATTCTCCCATTTTTATGGTTTGTCGCTACAAAACAATGCATTAGATTTCACTCATTTTCAGTTATTTATTAAGTTTGAGAACTATATATAGTGACAAAAAAGGCAAAAATTGATTATCAGTTTTTTACTATTATTATTATATAATAAATAGGATGTAAGTATACGAATGGAAATATTTTCAATGGATATTTGATAAGTAAAAGTGAAAGACTATTCATTTTTGTTAATTAAACATTTTTTAACAATAATTATTTATTGGTATTGTTTTATGAATAAAAAAATATTATAGCATTAATAGAGCTAATGATTAAATCCATGGTATGGTCTGATTATACTCATCGACATCTTTAGCCACTTATCTCTCTATACTTTTTGGTGTATAATATTCAACTTAAACATTATTATTATGATTATCTAAATAAAGGTTTAAAACAAGTGAATGTCATTTGAAGCGGAATAATAAGTTTTATCATTAATTCGTTTTTTACAATTAGTTTTGTTTATATAATACCAATGAAAGCTTAAGAAATGCATTTTCCCATTGGCTTTACGATAACTATACGGTTAGATAACACTTATGAAACAGTATTTCATAGCTCACAGAACAAGCACTTTATATTTACTTTGTTTTACTTTTCATTATTATATGTAAACTCTATATTTTAATTAGAGACTCACTACTACTTGCAATTCACTGACATTTAATATTAGTTTACAAAATGTTAGCATATATTGTACAGTATATACCAAACACTGATATATTAGTGAATGGACACTAAAACTTTTCGTAAATATAATTAAAAATTAATAAGATTATTGCATATAAATTAAAATACTGTGATATTTGAGAAAAATTATTGATTTACAGTATCTAACATTTTTTAATTTATTTTGCTGGTGATATTTTATTTAATGGCCATGCTCATTTACTTATACTGTATTAAATTTTGCATATTATAAAATCTATTAGAAATAATATTTTAAATTTATAAGTTTAATTAATTGTTGATAATTATAATATTATGATAAAAATAAAGCAATAAAATGTTAAATATAGACATCAGTTCCGATTCATTCTCCAGTGGCCGGAGTTATAGAGGAATTGTTGGTAGAGGACGGGTCTACAGTACAACCGGGAAAAGCAGTATTAAAGATACGTGTTGGAGGTGCTGGCGGTGTCGCTGCTCCTAAAAAAGCTGACAAAGCAGAGGCACATAAAGCTGCTCCAGAGGCTACAGTTAAAGCGCCAGCTCCGCCATCTAAAGAGATACCAACAACACCTCCGCCCCTACCATCTCGGCCTTTATCACCGTTATCTTCCACTCCGGTCACACCAATCAAACAAAAAGATTCTTTTGGTGAGTCAGGCGTAACAATTGGCACCCGAAAGGAGAATAGAGTTAAAATAAATCGTATGCGACAGCGGATCGCTCAGAGACTAAAAGATGCCCAAAACACTTATGCAATGCTCACCACTTTTAATGAAATAGATATGAGGTTTGATTTTATATTCATTATAAAGACATTGCATTTTATTAATAATTATATAAATGAAACAGTAATGCAATTGAAATGAGAAACACATATAAAGATATCTTTCAGAAGAAACATAATCTCAAACTTGGTTTTATGTCTGCTTTCGTGAAGGCGACTGCCTATGCATTACAAGATCAGCCCATTGTTAATGCTGTTATTGATGAGTCAGAAATTGTCTATCGAGACTATGTAGACATTAGTGTTGCTGTGGCCACACCTAAAGGATTGGTTGTACCCGTCATTAGAAGTGTAGAAACTATGAGTTATGCAGACATTGAGAAAACTATAAATGCTTTGGGAGAAAAAGTAAATATAAAATGTTATTATTAAGTTACTTATCTAACAGCTATTACTAACTATTGTTAATAATAGGCCCGAAGTGGTTCATTGGCCATTGAGGACATGGATGGCGGAACTTTTACTATAAGTAATGGCGGTGTGTTTGGCTCAATGTTTGGCACTCCAATCATTAATCCGCCTCAATCTGCTATTTTGGGAATGCATGCCATCATTGAGAGACCGGTTGTTATTAATCATAAGGTATTTTTGTATTTCCTTTTATTTTGGTTAAAATAATTGAAAATTATATATATATATATTGTTGGATTAGATTGAAGTGCGACCAATGATGTACGTATGCCTCACGTATGACCACAGACTCATAGACGGCAGAGAAGCGGTCACTTTCTTACGTAAAATAAAGGCAGCCGTAGAAGACCCGAGAATTATGTTTTTAGAAATATAATTCTTTTTAAATAATGTGTTGAAGTGATTAGTGTTTTAAAATAATTAAAAGTAATTTAGATTTTAAAAATATTATATAAATTGTAATATATATATATATTTATTATATATATAAACAAAAATTTTAATTGTGATTCAGTTAACCAAAGGTTGACTTCACGTATTTAATATGAGTTCTCCATAGATATGATAGATATAAAAACCGCTTATATTGAGACCAAACTTTTTTCAGTTAAACTAAAGTTAACTTTTGGTCGCAAAATATTTATTTCGAGTCTTATATATGAAAGGATTAAAGAAGTTTAGAAGTAAACCATATTTTATTTATATTTTTTAACTTAAAATGATTATAATTTCTAACAATATATAACTAAATAATAATTACACAAATATTTAACGGTAGAGATGGTCGGCCTCTAAGTTGGCAGCAATTTCTGCCTCCCATTTGTCGCCGTTATTCAACAATTTTTCCTTATTATAAAGCAGTTCTTCATGAGTTTCGGTCGAGTACTCAAAGTTCGGTCCCTCGACTATGGCGTCCACAGGACAGGCCTCCTGACAGAAGCCACAGTATATACATTTAGTCATATCAATGTCGTAACGAGTGGTACGTCTACTGCCGTCAGCTCTCTCTTCGGCCTCAATAGTGATGGCCTGAGCCGGACATATGGCTTCACACAGTTTGCATGCAATACATCGCTCTTCACCCGACGGGTATCGCCGTAACGCGTGTTCGCCTCTAAATCGTGGACTTATGGGTCCCTTTTCAAAGGGATAGTTGATTGTCGCCGGCTCTTTAAATATCTGTCCGATCACTACACCTAAACCTCTGGTCATTTCAGTCATCAGTATCTTTTGCATCGACCTCTCGGTGATGTCTTTCCACTCCATTGAATCCAATTTTCCCATTTGTTTATACTCTCCGCCGCCCGACAGCATCGGTGTTGTCGTCAATGACCGACACGGATGGCATCGCAGCAGCAGTTGGTGGCGATTGTCTGCAAATCAAGTCATTAATATAAACATATCTTTGGATGACTTTTGTGATGATATTTACCAAACAATAGCCGATTCAAGAGTCTGACAGACATTGGATGCTATTAACCGATGATTTCAATTAATAATTAATTTGTTGTTTTCAATGTCGACACTAATGTTATTAAATGTATTATTATTACTGTATTTATATTTATGTTATTATTATTTATTTATAAATTTATTATAATATATACTACTCGTCAATAATTACGTCAATATTTGCAATTAATGTGTTATTTATTTATAAAAGAAAAAGTTAACAAATTTAATAAATTGTCTTTAATTTAATTAACTTTACTTTACTTTGACTATAAAATACATTTTTTATATTATTTGCAATAATTTTTTTATACATTTTTATAATTAAAATCATAGGCCGAGAGCATTTGAGACTCATCGGCTCATATTAGTTCTAAATGTGTTAGAGTCAGATTATGACATTTTATTTTGAAAAAAAAATATTGTTGAGATCTAACTTTAAAATGAAATTTTATTCAAAATACTAACATTTAGTATACAAAGTGCTAAATAATAAACAAAAAAATATATAAACAATATTTATGATATTTATAATTATAATAATTATTATAATAATTACTAGTTTGTCCCGAGCAACATGTATAGCCGTGCAATTCTTTTACTAATTTAAAAATATTTACTATAAGTAATTTGAATGAGACTTAATTTGTTTATACAACTACTACATAACCTAATGTAACAAAACTACTGAACCAATACACATTAATTCGACTAAACTTTTGAGAAATTTTAGTTTTTATATATATTTAAATAATTTTAATAAAAATTGAAAATTTAATTTTTGCGAAAAAAAATTTGCATTTGAAAAAAATTTACTGAAATTTAACACATGTAGCTAACATGTGCCATAAACTCACACAATATAGCAAAGTGTAATTACACGACACACCAACCTACCTGTCCCTAAAACCTACCTGAGCTCAACAAAAATTTAAAATTTCCCATAGAAATAACATTGCTTTAAATTTTAACACAAATTGAAAATTTTTGCATTTGAGAAAATTTTGCAAAAATTTAGCACAGGTAGCTTACCTCCCGGTGCCCTGTAACTCATATAATATAGCAAAGTGTAATTAGACGACACCAGCCTACCTGTCCCTAAAACCTACCTGAGCTCAATAATCATTTAAAATTTCCCATAGAAATAACATTGCTTTAAATTAAAATTGAAAATTTTAACACAAATTGAAAATTTTAACACAAATTGAAAATTTTTGCATTTGAGAAAATTTTGCAAAAATTTAGCACAGGTAGCTTACCTCCCGGTGCCCTGTAACTCATATAATATAGCAAAGTGTAATTACACGACACCAGCCTACCTGTCCCTAAAACCTACCTGAGCTCAATAATCATTTAAAATTTCCCATAGAAATAATATTGCTTTAAATTAAAATTGAAAATATAACAATATATTTTTAGCTTTGAATTAAAAAATGGTTGTTGAGGAAGTGTGCACACATACAAACAAACAAACAAACAAACAAACAAACAAACAAACAAACAAACAAACAAACAAACAAACAAACAGACAAAACAAATGTCTTAAAGTTATTAGGATAATAATTATAATTATAAAAATTATAAAAATTATAAAAATTATAAAAATTATAAAAATTATAAAAATTATAAAAATTATAAAAATTATAAAAATTATAAAAATTATAAAAATTATAAAAATTATAAAAATTATAAAAATTATAAAAATTAATAATTATAATATTAATAATTATAATATTAATATATTGTCTAGAATTTAAATAAAATATTAATAGAAAGGTAATTTTAATAAGGAAAAAATACTTAAATGCTAAAAAACCTTATTAAATTGCTTTTAATATTTAATAATAAAATATTAAAAAAGGTTACTTGGTTCAAAATAAACATAATTATCTTTATGATCTGTAGTTGTATCTTTTTTTTCTATAAGTCCAAATCAATGCTATTACACTGTATTATAATTTTAATTATTTTATATATCTTATATTTTAAATACCTGTATCGACAGTATTACTATTTATTTCATTAATCAAAATTTTACAAAATTTTTCATTATTTTCATTGTCAGTATTTTGTCCAGAAGTAGTATAATTAACATTAACCAAAATCGCAATTACAAAGATAGATGAAATAATAACATATTTTTTCTATAATTTAATAAATGAATGAAAAATATAAAAAATAAATATTTACAATTAATCTAATAGGTTTTATTTTTTAAATACAATTATTTATTTTTATACAAAGATATAAATTATATATTACCTTATTTTTGTAATTTTTTTTTATTTTTAAAGTTCATTATTATTTAAACTATTTTTAAATTCTTATTAATATAATTAAATTTTATTATATTTAATAGTTCCACGTTGCACTTTTTTAACACAATTTTTTAAAAACATTTAGTATATTTTTTACATGTTACATGTTAGATTTTTTAAGTGGCATTTTTTTATTATGAGATAAGTTAATAAGATAAGTTACCATAACAATATTTATTTTTTAAATAAAAATTTCAACTCTATGATTGGATTTTCTCAAATGCTCTCGGCCTATGATTAAAATTATTATTTATACTATTTTATATTATTAATACTTTACAGGTATTTTAATATCATTATTATTTATATATAATATGATACAATAGATGGCAACTATTAATAGTTATATAAATTTACTGATTTGTACTGTATATTAATGTACAGTAGAGTAAAATTTAGTATTTAATTAATACTATTAACTATAATAACAGTTGACATTAACTTGAGATTTAACACAAACAATCACTTAAACATAGATTCAAACTTCAATTAAAATTTTAAGTCATATATAGATTATCATAGATTCATAGGGTTATAGATTCCACCCCTCGTTTTATTATCAAAAAATTCCTTATGTTTCCACTCCCTGGGAATTCCCAGGGAATCTATTTCCTTGTGATACCACATATTAAACTCAAAATAACACATTTTATTATAATGTTTGAAATACAAATATATTAAACTGTATTTTAAGTCGTATTCATAAATAGTCACTAAATTTATTGAATTGAAATTTATTTTAAAATATTTTTTGCAAAATATTTAAGTTTTGCTTACTTTATACAGAATTGTAATAATATAACAAATATTTTCCCTTTCTAACGATTGAGGGAAGGAAAGTAAAATATTTTCCATATTTTACGGGAAAATTGGAATGATTTTTTAGGGAACTTCCCTCACTGGAAATGTTGATCGAACTCTAATTATATTAATTTAATTTTTATGTATAGTACAGATTTTATAAAAATTTTACAATTTTAAAAATTATAATTTAATAAACTCTTTAATACATTGAATGTGTTTTAGTGACAGTTTTTTGAGTCCAACATATTTTTGTGAATAATATAAGTTATAACTTGAGTTGAGTTATACCTTGTTTTTATAAAGCATTTTCTGCAAATATTTCTCTCAAAGTAAAGTATAAAATCGTTTTCATTAAGATATACTTAGCATTACTTTTATAATTATTAATATTTATTAATCATTTAGATTTTGATATTTATATTGACATAAAATATTAATACAAAAATTGTAAATAATATAATAAATACAATATACTGTTCTTTACCTCATATTAATACTTCATACCATAGATGCAGAGCATTTGACACGCATTGGCTCATATTAGTGATAAATATGTAAGGGTCAGTTTGTGAATTTTTATTTTGAAAAAATATATTGTTGAGATCTAAGTTTAAAATTATATTTTAAGTGGCATTTATAACATTAGACTATAAAATAGTTTTGTTACCATAACAATATAAATTTTTAAATTGAATTATTATTGGTTTATGTCAATTGCATCTATGTTTCATACTTTCATACTCTCTCAAAGTTTTGTGTTTTTGTTAACTTTAAAAGTCAAGTATAAGTAGTGTTTTTATTAAGAAATTTTGAAAATACTTTCAGAGTTTTCTTTATGAAAACAGAGTATTAGACCTCAAAAAGGATTGATTTTAAAATCAAAGCAATAATTGCTAATTATTTCTTGACTCAGAAATTTGTGAAAACAATAGTAAATGAATTATTATTTTAAATTTAATTAATATCTATTGATATTATTAATAAGTATATAATATAATAGTTATCTTTATTTTAATTTAAATTTAAATTAAATTAATAAATTAAGTTAAATTTTGAATATTTCATTCATTTAAATATACAATATGTACTGTATTTATATTGATATAAATTTATATACTTATATAACAGTATTTATGTTTTAAATTTAATATAATTGTATAATATATATATATTTATGACTTGATAATTACAAATGGTTAATTGTGGTGGGTAAATTATATAAAAAATAAAAAATTATTAGTTAATTAACTTTGTTTATAAAAAATATTAGATATATAATACAATAGTAAATATAAATTTTCAATTGAGTATCATTTAAATTAATTAACCATTTTTAATAAAACAAAAATACAATTTCATGATATAAGTTAAAAATAAAACAATTAATTTATAAACGTTTTTATTTTATTTTTTGGTATAATTAATAGTCTATGATGAGTGACTGGTATAAAAAAATTAAAATTTATTTGTTTAAAAAATGAATTTGAATTAATTTTCAATTAACGAGAATATAATTAGAAAAATTAAATAAATTATTATTATAGCATTCAATTAATGGTAAACTACTTTTAAAATAAATTTTATTAATTACATATAAGTTTTGGTCCAATATTATGGGACCTGTTTTGCATAACATGTTATTCTTAGAGTCTACTAACTTGTAAGTGGGAGGGAGGGGGTCATCAAAAGTAAATTATGAGATTACGCCCTACATTTGTAGGCCGTATACCTGATAATAATCATCATATTGTATACTGTATGAGCCGGGGGTCTAATGGGCATCAATTGTTGAATGTATATAAATGTTATAAAAACACAATTTATTATTTTATTAATATGTATGAAATTGAGTGTTAACGTAAAGTTATTTTTAAGTATGCATTAAATTATTAGAAAATATCAAATTTAATACTTTTATAAGAAAAATAAAATAAAGAAAAATATGCACAAAAAAAGCATTAGTGGATAAATAAATATTGACTTAAAGCTAAGTTTTTGTTGGGTTGGATGCCATGGATGGCCTTCACTTCAACAGTTGTTTCAAATTATCTTACATTTGGACAACACTTGAGAGACGCTAATAATCAGAAAAACTAATTCAATAGTGAGTTAAAAAAGACTGGTTTGCAAGTAGATTGAGGCAAACCATCACTGATTATAATCAATTCAATTGGACTCCAAATGAGGCTAACAGTGCTTTAAAAGCATATAAATGAGCCAACAATTTGACACAAATGAGATAGACTTGCATTCAATGTCTTTTATTGCTGATTAAAAATAGTCAAATAAAACTTAATTTTGTTATTATTAGTTGTATTTTTAAACATAAATTTGACTTTTATTGTTTGACCACAATTTTCTTAATTAAAAAATAATCAATGGATTCGCGATTCATAATTATAATACTATGTATGACTTCATTAATCATAATCTCATCGATGGACAGTTGTGAAGCTGTCTTTGAGATGGCCTGTATGGACAAGTGTCTCAAAACCAGACGTTGCAAAAAGTATGGATTGGTTTCATTGGACACCGATTGTGATCGACAGTGCAAGAAGAAGTGCTATAAGGTTTGACACAGTTTTTACTTAAATTATTTATTTATTTATTTATTGAATATTTATTTATTAGTTTATATTGTTATCTAAATTAATGTCAATTTTTACAATGTTTTATATCTATATATATTTAGGTAAAAGCTTGAAATCAACAATTAATTCATTTAAGACATTCATTTATGTCTATTAAACAATTTATTATTATTACATTACATAAACCTTACATTTAAAACTCATTGATATAATATTAATATATCCATTTAAAATAAAATGTATTTAAGCTTTTATTGATTATGTATTTCTAATTATATTGTCATATAAATATATTAATAAGCATTTAAATATCATTCAAATTTGTCATTAAATAAAATAACTTTGTATTAAATGATCTACAAATAAAAATTAATTTTATATAATAATTTCAATGTTTTTTGTTAACACATTATATACATACATACCTAGATTTGAATTACAAATTATTACATTACTTACTGAGTAATCCATATAATGATAGTATCTTATAATTTACTGAAACGATATCTTTAATTATTTGTTATACGCTTTTAGAAAGCCTAAGGAAATCAAGTTTTTATTTGTTAATAAAATTAAGTATTTGTTGCAAAATAAAAAAAAAACTTCGATAAAATTGTACACTTAATTAACGTTTTAACTAAATATTATTAACCGTTATTTTAAATTACATTTATGTGAGAAAACCTGTATGTTTAATAACCAATAACTAGTAAAATATACCATTAATCATATGACAACCAATTAGTAATCAATCAATTTGTTTATTGATTTTTACAAATATATGTACTTTTTTATGATAAGCCATTTAACATCACTTTAAATTGAAAATAAATGTTGTGAAAGAATAACATTAATATTAATATTCATAGACATCTCAGTAACAAATAAATCATTGTTTTATCAAATAAAATGATTGATATTTTCCTGTTTTGAAGACATTTTGATTGAGATATTTAATTATTGCAACAATTTTCAAGAAGTTTCTATTATTTTTTCATAATTATTTAAAATAACTTTTCAACAATTTATTGCAAATATTAGCTTTATGTTTGTTTTTTATGCAATTATCGTGATCAATTTTTCTAATGAATCATTTATTATGGTTTATTTTATTTTATTTTTTTGTAAACTTTACAAAACTAAATAATAAAATAAACTTTGAATATTATTTTTCAAACAAGTATAATTTTGTTTGTTTGTCTTTATAAAGCAGTTAAATTATGTGTATTAGTAATATTATAATTTTGTTAGTAAAAAATTAACAAATAATTAAACTTTCAAAATTTTTCATAAGTTTAGCTTTAATGTTAAACTTGAAAATCAATTTTGACGCAGACTGTACATACAGTGTACAGTACGTATATTCAATGACAATCAATTTTTGCATTTTTACATACCTGGGTATAGGATAGGTATGTAATACTATGTATCTATCAATAGAGCAAATAAAAGTCAAACAACTTTTGTTTATTAAAAAAAAGTTCATTACTAAAGAAAAGTGATTGAATTTTAAGTTTATTTGGGATAAAATTTTTGAGATTCTTGTACACAAAATAAATGCATTTTTCAGTGAAATGTATTTTTTAAAACTAATAATTCATTTAAAAACTATTTTAAAATAAATGCTTTGATTTTGATTTGCAAATAACTAAATATTTTGAAACTAATTTATTTACAAACCTTAGAGATATTGCTAATTAATTGGCAATCATTTTAAGAGTTTTATGTTAGTTAAGAGTTAAAAAATTAGCATAAAATTTATTATTAAATAAATATTTTAATGAATATTAAATTTAAATTATTTAATTATAACACTTTTTGCTAAACAAATGATAAAATTGAATACTTTTTTAATGCCTATTGAATGATAAGTATATTAATACTAATGTAATGCTTATTAAAGTATTATTAATAATATATTAATTGTAACGCTATTGATGTGAGACAACATTGAATGCAATGATTGACACATTGATTGACATTTGACTGTATATTCAAATGTGATTACAAAGAGTCAGAAGTCAAGTGAAGAGTCATATGATATGTGTTTCAAGTGTTGATCCGTGTCTTCAATGGTTATCAATGGCAACAATGTATTACACGAAGACATATATGAAAGGATATTTGGTTCGTCAGTATTATCTGTCGGCCAAAGAGTCGGATGTAACGCTAAAAGTCGGTCGACAGGCGCTGAGTGGCCACAAGTTTGTGTTGGCCAACAAATCCATTATTTTCAAGACCATGTTCTTCGGCAACTTCAAAGAGGCCATGGAGTCGGAGATACAGATATCCGAGGATTACGATTTGGATGCATTTAAACTGGTCCTCAAGTATTGCTACTTTGAAGAGTTGACATCAAAGGATTGGCCATTAGAACCGTTACCGATGGCTATCAAAGTGTTTCAATTGGCGCACTTCTATCGGATCAAACACTTGTGTTTTATTGCCGAACGAAAGATAATTAATTTGATATCTGTGGACAACTTGATTGATATATTTGATTTCGGACGACAATATCGTCGCAAAAGAGTGATAGTCTTATTGAGAAAGTTTATTAAGACTCACTTCAACGACATTATCACTTCCAATATGTTTCTAAGTCTGACATCTGAGACTTTCGTTAGATATTTGATTAAATTAATGAAATGTGATAATCAATTGACACTAATTAAAGCATTAAAGATTGTCGCCGACAAAAACAATTGGAAATTAATTAAATTTGTCGATTGTATTGATTTAAACAAGTTATCGGTGGATGAGTTGAAATATTTGGCCGACAAAGACTCAGATACTTATATAGATCTCTCACTTAAAAAGTTAAGCCAAATGAGTGATCGCATCCAACAACTTGAAAATCAAAACCAAAGAGTCAATCAAAGAGAATCACTTATCACTGGTTATCATCACTTGAGGACAATGGGGTCTCATTCGGACAGTTGGGATGACTGGGGTTTGGAGTAATGGTTTGTTATGATTAAAGTTAACATATATCGGGAAATTCACATTTAAAAAAATAATATACCGGTATATAATTTACTATTTATTGAATAACATTACCTATAAAAAAATCTATTTTACTATAAAATATTTATTACATACACAACAATAACCAACAATTATTTTGACATAAGATATAATTAATGATCAGTTTATGAAAACTAAAATAAATTAAAAATTATGAATATTTCAATTAAAATCTAGAATTTTTTATATAAAATTAGTTAATTTAGTTCATATAATTTATTTATAATTTACACTAAACGACAAGCATTTAAATTACCTGATTGTGACATATCTTCAATTTCCGATTTTCATAGTTTAGTTCCCGATATTTGTTAACTATAGTTACTATTAAAACAAAGTTTTTTCATATTTTTATTTCGTTTCATACAATTGCCAATAATATTACATTTATTTTTGTTTTAATGTTTTTTGATACTAAAAAGTTGCTATTTTTAATATTTTTAAACAAATACTTATATATATATATATATATATATATATATATATATATATATATATATATATATATAGTGTATAAATTGCTTTAAAACAAATAAAGATTATATCGTAATATGATATACTTAAATTGAAATATATAAATATTATATACGATATGTGATATATTAAGTAACTTTATTTATAATGTTATAAAAGTTGTTTATTGCAATATTATTATGAGAGAGCATTTTTATGGTCATTCAGGTGAACAGTGTCTGAATATACCATTCCTTATTGAGTGAAGACATTAATCACAAAATACAAGAAGAGATCTGAAATAATGATTAAATTTTTTTATAAGATTTTTGATTAATTATTTTTGAAAGATTTGAGGATTTATATTACGTATAAATAGTAATTTTTATATATAAAGCATATATTTGTGTATTATTTGATATGTTGGTTGAATATTATTTAGACGATGAAAAATATTTTCACTAATATTTCATGAAAAACTTATTTTATATCTTATAAATTAATTTTGAATAATTAGCCAATTTATTAAATAAGTAAAAATATACGAATTAATATTAAAATTATAATAAACTAAAAGCGTATTATGTTTATTTTGTAATATTTTATTAATTATTCATTAGTAAAAAATTTTAAATACATAAAATATTACTAAATATTTATAATTAAATTTAAAATAATGTGTTTATGTAAAAATACTTAAAATCTTTTTGAATGAAACAATTTATTAAATAAATTGAATATTTGTTATATAAAAACAAATAATAGATAGTATTTTTTTACAATATATCGGTAATTAAATTTGAGTTATGATTCTTATTTAAAAATGATAAATTGAAAAAAAATTTTAAAAATGCAATTCAATTAGTTTAATATAAAAATATAATTAATTTTGATTAGCGTTCAGAATTGGTAATCAAGTAATGAATGATATGTTTGTAGTGAATAATTGAATTGAATTACAAGATTACACTATAATTATATGGGAGACCTAATGGCAACAAAACGGTTTGAATAGTGATAGCAAACCAGAAGCAGTTAACAAATGAGATACTCATTGATCAGTCTTTACAATGAATCACAATTGCAATTACTGAACATAACTGTGTATTTTGAATAGTAGTGACCCATCACTACAATCAATGCCTTTTATTTACAAAACAAGAAGTAGTTGTTGTTGTGATGTTTGGCAATGAATGAAACACACTGTGTATATACTGTATATACTATATATATACACACAGCAAGTCTATTGACCCGTATTTTTGGTAAGCCTAACACAGTGTAGCACTGGTAGATTATTGGTATATAGTGTAATAGCCATACAATAGTCAGTTTTTTCTGTGAGTGTTTGATAACAGGTTTGGGTTGTTGTGTTGGTTTTACTAAATTATATGTTTACATAACAGAGCAATAGGGGATCAATAGTGAGAGAGGGAGAGAAAGAGAGAGAGAGAGAACCTCTCATTTAGACCTATAATTAAGTGTTGAGGTGTGGTTGGTATCCAAGAGAATATCAATTAAGGAACAGCTTATCATAGGTATGAGTGTTGTATGCCTTATGATGAGTGGCACTCAAAAATTCATTGTTATATCCAAACTCAGAGGTGGTCCTAACTAAGGATCGGGTTTCCCTATCAGCACAACTACTTCTCAGTTCGCATCGGGAGGTCTTACTCCATGACATGATATATACTTCTAAGACTGACCTCTCATTGACCTCTTCACCAAACTCTCAGTGTTCACATACTTATCATTTAAACGAATTCATTTCCAAACACTGTCTGCATATGTCTGACCCCTTAAGAGACCCAATGGTCTTAATTCATAAAAAACTTAATGATATCAATGAATAGAAATTTTGCCATTAGTTTTACTCATTATATAACATCTCATACTGTAATTGACTCTTATTTTTCATTATAACATGTATTAAATATATTATTTTATATATACTGTAATATCAGTTGCATTACTGAATTTACTAAAAACACTACCAGTGCTGCAACATATCCAACAGTATTGTCAGGGCTTTAATGTTTGATCAAATTTGATGGCAAAGTTAAGATGAGCACCAATGACTACCGCACTGCCAATGTTTTAGTGGCCCTTCACAGCCATATTCCCAATGGATCGGTAGCTACAGCTGTAAGCCTTACCTGAATTATGGAGTGTTGTGTTTTGGACCATTGCTAGAGCTCATCAAATCATAGATGCATTTCCAAAATGTGCTGCACGTGATCACTGGTCCATAAACTTTTTGCTGCACTACTCACCATTATCTCCACTTATATATATGACGTTTCATGTGAACCAAACAACTAAAACTAACCAAACTTTAGCACAACACACATACACAACACTATTAGGTCTCTCCTATAGACTATCAGTCACTCTATGATTATATTGAATTGACTACAGCTATGAATCACATCAAGAATCGGCTCAATACTTATGCAATCATATAATGCATTCAAACGATTATAAACACTATTAGCTCTCATAATCTATGTATTGAATTACCAAATGTTTTGTCCACTAATATATAATTTTGTTTTTATATCAACAAATATATTATGTATTTGATATTTTTTGATACAATAAAACTATTTATATTGAAAAAACTCAATATTTTTGTAATTTAGTATCGATTGAATACAATTAGAGAATATTCTGATCGTTAAGTCATTGTTGGCGAAGATTTCATGTCATTCATGATATAAATCTTTGAGTTTATATTGAAATTGGTTTCAGATATTGGTATCAAATGAAACGTAAAAATGCAAAACAAAAGTGAATATATAATTGAAGTGCAATGAATGTTGCGATGATTTAGATATTATGAGATGTTTTGTATCATTAAATAGATGTGTGGGGGAAGTGGTCGTACAGTTGGATGTGTTGATGCAGAGGAAGGCACGCATTAATCTGAATAATCCATTTTATAATGAAGTGCACACATCCGTAATGTTCAATACAATGGTTGTGCACTTGATGTTTAAGGCCACCTGCCATACATTATAATGGCAAAGAGCACACACATCATACAGCACAGGGTTTATACCGTACTGTACTATAGATGTTATACATGTTATACATGTTAATAGAGAAATGATGAAAATACAAACTTAATAGTGTATATAGTATTGGTATATACTGTACAGTATATGTATATATGTTTGAAAAAATGAGTTTCAGAGCAAAAGACAAATCAATAGTAATATCGATCGCAATGTGAGTGTAGTATGAGTTTGTATGGCTGTTCCTACCGCTGCCACTGTTAGACAGTCAGAGCCACACCCGACTCGACCATTGCGTGCAAACACTATAAGCGTTTAACCTATGCTTTTGGCTCTCATTGTCGGTGAACACAAATAGACAAATGTTTATGTATTATGTATTCACACACTTTTCAATGCCATAATTCATTGCTTTCTCTCTATTGTATTGTCACAAGAGTTATCTAATATAATATAATATAATAAGTTTGATGTTATTTCTACTATAAATGCAATGCTAATCAATGATTTGTGTAAACATATTTATAGCGCTCAACAATAAGCTTAATGGCAAATAATAGGCTCATTGCAGCAAACATTGAATCAACTTATTTATACACTTTTCATGTTATCTGAATTAAAACAGTGTTTGCTTTAAAATAATATACTATATAATCAATACAAATAATTAACAACTAATAATACTTTTTTTTCTACAAGTTTAGCATTGGTTGTCAATAGATAACAAATTATTATTATTTTGACAAACAGTATGTTTATTCAGTTTAGACTTGAATTATATGTAATTCAATACGAAAAGAGCCGTAAAGTAGTTTTTGGCTAAAATCCCGAATTTGTGACTCAAAATGCACTGAAAATGCCGACAAATTGACACAAACTTTAATAGAAGAGATAACTAAAAGCCGATTATAAATAAATACTAAAATAAGTTATAAGTTATAGATGTACTGTAGAGTAGTATTAATATACTGTACTATGTTTTATAAAAAATACTTTATTATGTAATAAGTGTCGATCATATGACTATGTATTTGCATATTAATGAATAATATATTGTTCAGTACTTGAGAGACATTGGGGACCGTTGTCTGACACTGGGGTTCGGGAGTCATTATAAGCATAATAACAATATTACTATACATTAATAAGTGAAGTGATTTCAATTGAAATATTGCAATCAATAGTTTGATACCAAACCTAATATTAAAAAAGTGAGTAAAAGATTTTAAACAATTTATTTTCATTTGACTCAATAGGCGTTTGCATTCTTAGCACTGAAACACTGGTTCCATGTCTTTAGGCTATGATATCCTATGAATGTGTTGGTCAGGTCTGACTCAGGCCTACCTATCCTCTCAGTGCTCGTTTCGATTATTTTTGGCAATAAAACACAAGACTAATAGCATTTTTTGTCTGCCTTTTCTCAATAATTCATTTTAAAAAAGTCAAGACCTCTCATCTCTCACTCACTCCCATAGTATTGGCTAAACATTTAAATTTAATCGTTTAAATCTATCGTTTAAAATAGTTTTTAGGAGTTCATTATATTATTTTAAATAATAAACAAAATCTTTATAGAAAATTTTCTCAAATTATTTATTTATATAATTTTTATTTGTTGTCAAATCAGTTAAATCGATGAGTTTGCTATTAATAAATAACTTACAGTAATTTAAGCATAAAGACATATAAACTCAAAAACATTTTACATAATAATAATAATAACCACAGATTTATAAAAATTAATGCATTTTAAAATATAGTAAAACTTTTGACATATGTTTCTCATTTTGTTTATAATATTTATAATAATGATACATATAAATGTTAATATTATTTATAAAAATGAAATCAATTTTTATAAAACAACAAATTGAAAAATAGTGGCCTTCGGGCCAAACATACAAAAAGTGAAGTAATTGTTTTAGATTAGACACTAAATGAGAGATAAAAGACTACTTCTTGCAAATGACTACCGACTGCTTTCTCACATAAAACTTAACACAAATTTTGGTCTTTATATTACATATATATATATATATTTCTGTATATATCATATAATTTATATAAATACTGATGAAGTAATTTCAGTATAAGTTATTTGTTTGACTCCTTATAGTTTAACTAAAACCTATCAAATATCTAAAACAGTATCTCATTTATAAATGGCTGACAGCTATAAAAAATCATTTTGAAAAGCTTTGAGTCAATTCATGTTGAAATGTGTACTCTCCAGTCCCTCCCATTCCCATACAATGTTAGCATAAAAGCGTGAGATGATGGTTCAGATCCGTATATTTTAATACATTATTAACTTATTCTTGAAAGTTATACTGATTTTTTCAAATGAGCTCTCTATGGGCTCAACTATTATTGTTTATATCTCTCAACATTAAAATTCTATATCAAATAAACCATAATTCAAATCAATAAATAATAATAAATACAATCACACATGAAATTCTTGTATATATATATATATATGAATATTTAAATAACGAGATCTAAAATAATTGTTTGTTAAACGGATATAAATAAAAAAAAACATTAACTTCTGGTCCATTCATGGCATGAGAGCTGTCTGTCCTACAGCTTATCAAATGATTTAGAGTTTGTTAGTAACTCTCGGGTTAATCTCCAGGTCATCTTCGCTGCATTTTCCAGTGAACTATTCAATACAATTAAAGTATATAACATTTTATTGTATGTTATAGACAATGCATTTATCACAACAACAAAAATGTTATATTTCTACAAAATGGCTATTCAATTGTTTGTATGAAAAATTATTATATAAAACAAATATCATTTTACAAAAGACAAATAATCTAAACATTTATCACTCCTATAACAGGCTATTGAATGATTGTTTAGCATATTTATAAAAAGAGATATACAGTATAATGAAAACATATTAAAAATCCATTTCTCTGCATGTTTTCAAAATGTGATTTAAAGTACTAATATATATTTTCGCAACTAATACAGTATATACACTCTCATGTATTGCAAATGAAGTTTAGCTAAAATATACAGTTTATAAAGTATATAATAAAATTTTTTTTTGCTCAAAACTAAGTTCAATAAAAAT
Organism: Oppia nitens; assembly: GCF_028296485.1. Lineage (NCBI taxonomy): Eukaryota > Metazoa > Arthropoda > Arachnida > Sarcoptiformes > Oppiidae > Oppia > Oppia nitens. The sequence continues at coordinate 3,935,655 of NW_026533199.1, forward strand.
GCTATGTGGGATAAAATGGGATAATAGGCAGGTGTGATACTATTAAATAAATAATATTTATGTGATTTTTTTAAAGTTTACACTAAATATAACGATATCTATAATTAGCTAAATTTTATGTTATGTATAAAAACGAGCAAAATTATAGTATATTATGACTAAACTTATATTATAAGGAATAAAATGAATGGATGTGCAAACCTGTGAGACTTTCCCCTAAATAAGTCGAGATTAGGCAGAAAATAGTGTGGACAGCGACGACATTGTAGACATGATATGAGTTGCAGTAGTATACCATTGATGCGGTCACCCAAACACACTTCATCCCATTCACCCTCTCGGGGGTGTTTCTCACACTCATATAATAATAGTGTCTTCAAATGATAGGCATTGACGGGCAGTCCCGGCAAATCTAAGTGACGGTCGCGAAGTGTTTTTAATATTGAAAGACATTTCTTACGACATCCGCCCTAATGTTAGCAATACATGACAAACAAATTATTTAGTAAATTATAGAAAACAAACATATTTTTTGAAATATTTCAAATATAGACAACAAATACCTGAAGCAATCTATTTTCTGCCTCAAGAAAACTGAGAACCCAGGCGTCCCCTTCCATAGAGCTTTGTTTACCCTATTTTGGACATACATTTGGTTTAAATATTACAATAGTTTGTATGACATAATCGTAAACATACTTGAAGTGATACACAATCTTTGCTGAGCAAATCAAAGCCCTCAGCCTTGACTTCAGCAACAATATTAGGAGGTGGCCAGGGGCAAGTCGGCATTGGCCAATGTGCCGCCGAACGAGGCCAAAGGCCACTGCACCGAAACGCTGACAAACCCATATGGGATTTAGTATACAATAATGTTTGATATAATATATAAAAACTAATATAAAGATGAATACCAGGTGTGATCTGAACGATATATCTCTCTCTAATCCTTAACTTGACTTCACTGGTGTCGGCAATCATTTTGACCAAATCGCGGTAATTACTCTTATCACATGCTTGTGCTACCTATGAAGGACAGTCACATTTTGGTAAATGAATGAAATTTGTAAATTTTTTACACATTTATAGCTTATAATACTAATTTATATGTAGTGCTAAAGTGATTATTTAAAATATGATATTAAAAAAATACAAATAATATGAATTTGATATTAGCCTTTAGGGTATAGTTTATATGTGTTTATGAATTTCCAACACAAATGGTTGGGCGTGAAAATGATTTAACGATTAGTTGCTCTATAGTTAAAGTGTTTGTTTAGACTAAAAAACTAAACCTTAAAATTAATGACTCGATTATAAGGATTCAGTTTATTTAATACTTACTAATGTCTGAAATCGAGACCTTATTTTACGTGCACTTAAGTAACCGCTCGCTGTTATGAACTCAACCCATAAAGACATCGATCGCTTTCGACCATCAGATAGCTGTATAAGAAACCAATAGTTAATATATTGTTATTCATTGTCTCATTAATAAGTCACTTATTGTCGACATTTTGTTATCATTTTTATAAGACATACCTTCAAGACAGCACATCCCGGCAGTGAGCCGTCGTCAACAAAGTTGAAAACTCCCATTTGGTTTAGATATAAGACTACCTCGAATTCTGTCGGTGATATCACTTCCAGACCTAATAAAATAATAACAATCATTAGTTGTCTATAATGTCTATTAATAAATCACTTTTCTGTTGTCAATCTAATAATAATAATTCAAATATTATAAAATATATTTATATACTAAACCTAAGAACATCTTATATCTTCATTGTATGATTTATAGTACTGTTTGATTGTTATCTTTAAAACAATATTAATGTATAACTTAAGAATAAAATAATAAAAAAATAATTTATTTATCTATAATAATTATATATAAGATAATTAATATCTTAACAGTATTTTATAAACAAACCAAGTATTCAAATATTTATTTTTCGTAATTGAAAATTTATTTTTTTATGTTACATGGCTTTCATCAGGTATTTAATTTTTTTCACAAAAAAATCTAATTAATAGTTTTTCATTAATTAAAATACAGATAATTTTAAAATTTACTTATTTATATTGTTAAAAGCTTATTATCAAAATATAGTTTTTTGTTTTCATTTGAAAACATATTTTCACTAGAATTTATTGATTATACAGTATTATTATTATCTATGTTTTTTAGTTACTATTTTAAATATAACAGTATAATAAATAAGCATTGATAGTTAACAATAAATAGTTAAATATTAGTTAAATATTTTTTGTGAAAACAGTCTAAAGTAATGTTGTAAAGCATTTTGAAGGCATCTAAAGATTGATTGAAAACGTTTCTCACGTTTTTTTGTTTGGCTCGTTATCTAAGGCATAGTCTCTGAGTCTAAGAGACAAACTCTTATTGATTTGGATCCCAAAACATCCCTTTTAGTTAACAGTATTTGAATTTATTATATTATGATTTTTAATTTTTTTTGTCTGCTATTTTCTAATTGTTTTGCAACAAATAAACAACAAATATATGACACAAAACATAGACTTAAGATGTATTGAATACAATCCATTAAAATATAAACTTCAAGACTCCTTGTGAGAGTAAATTGGATTATTTATAGATAGTTATGTATAATGACTTCATTTTAATGCATTTAAATGGCATTTATTTTGGAAACCAATGAATTAATATAAAAATCAATGAATAAACAGTTGTAACAATTAATAATAGGGCTTTAAATTTATAGATGTTTTTTTAATAAATTGTGTATCAATTTAGCATTTTTTAACAATGATATTATATACATATTATAGAATCTATAATATAGATGTATACCTTCATAATGGCCATTGCATTCAGTGAGACTGGATATGAATCTGGGCTCCTGGACTTCGACCTCCTTGAGCACATCCTGAACTATTTTGGTGATCTCACGGATAGTTTTAGCAATTTGTCCCCTACTGTATAAATAAATTGACATTCAATTGAGTTGTTGTCAGTTTTGCACATATAATAAAATACAAACAAAATGACACTATTTTCATGTGTCTGTGTTGTAAAGTTATCGGAGAAAATGTTTTCAAATTAATGGTTCTTTTTTAAAGTGAAAACACATAAAATCATTCAAAAAGAGATAAAAAACATTTGAATGAATAGATGAATGAATGTTATAGTTTTTTTTGTTATGCAAAAAAATTATTATTTCTTACAATATTTTTCTAAATTAATATATTAGTTGTAAAGTAATTTTTATTTCCTAATAAAAGTATTTACTAACAATTGTAATTTGAGATTTAATTCATTGAAAAGCTGATTATAGAGTTTGAAAATAGCATTACAATAGATAAGCTAAATAACTTTTGAGCAAAACATTAGAGATTACTAATTCATATGTTATTACTGGAAAATTTTGATTATTAATAGATTTTATTGATTATATAAATAAACTTATGAACTTTATGTGTATTTTTATTTTATTTAAAATTTCTAAAATATATCTAAATATCAAAAAATTAAATTTAAAATTATATTAATCTTACCGATAGACAACTCTTTCATTGCAATATTTATTAATATGAAAGAGCAGTTTTGAAGCGCCTAATTGAGAATCTGGTGGTACCAACATTTTCAATGATAAGCTCCAAAAAATTTTTTAGTTATCCAAATAATTTATTTAATATCACAAACACTAAGCACTTATTAACACAATTTGTCAGTGATGTGGTGACAATAGATATATATGAAACTTGAAAAACTCAATTATCAACAACAACTAGTAATGTATATTCAAATGATAAACATTGTGACCATTGAATAAAGTGATTGTAATGTTAATGTCACACATATGAAGTACAACCGGAATATAATACTTGAATCTATAGTTGTGTTTGAAATCTATATAAGAAAAGTCTTGCGAGAGATTAGGGATGAAGTGTTGGCTTCAGATGTATTTTAGTCACCACTAACTGAGCGCAGGCTCTCCTCATCGGTACTCTTGACTCTCTTGTCTTTTCTTATACACTCTTGATATCAATGATAAATAGTAGAGAATAGCCCAGAGTTGTGATGATAATGTTTAGAGCTGACGGTGCAAATGTAGTACTTGGATGCCATGGCATTGTGAAAATGTTGTGGTGTGTATGCGATGGTTTTGGATGCCACGCGCGCACCGGCTATTGGGGCGGTTCTGTTTGTTTTAGCATTGGCTGAGTCAACGGCGCTATCATTTCATATAAATCTTATGTGAGGTCTGCTCTACTCTGCCTTATGTGAGAGCACTTCCAACCTTTTCCTCCTTATATTAATGATTGTCTACTTTCTGTAATGTAATCCTATATAATATATTGCAATTGCTTTCAATGGTTGCCTTTTCTTTTTGCTCTTATTTTGTGTTATATCTCTCATGAGATAAAACAGTGGCGGAACCGCTAACTATTAATACTGACATTTGACAGTTCACTAAATATTATTATTTGTTGATTGAATTCAAGTTTTGTCATTACCTTACAAATAGATTTTTAATATTTTTTTTGGTCAACAGTAACAGCAAGTTATCAAAATATAATACTTTAACTATTGTCAAGTGATTGCTTACTATAACGTATGTCTTATACAACACTTCCGCCACTAATTTCTTATTGATTTTTCTTTCCATTGTTTTTTTCCTTTCTTTAATCATAGTTTCGATATTATCTCATTTTTTAGAAATTTGTTTAACAAAAATTATCAGATGAATATTGCACTGAATAATATATATATTCTGTATATATAATGAGATTTTAATAATTATTTATTTGCTTATAATTACGTGATTATAATAACAATTATGTAAATATATTTTAATAAATTATTGAAAACTGCATTTGTACTTTACATACTATTTATTTAAATATACTATTAAAGATACAATTTCAACTTAGTTGACAAAAAAATAAAGTTAAACCAATTTATATACTATAATTTGCTATAAAAATTTGATTAATTTCTCACAAATTCTGTAAATAAATATAAAAACTTTACTTGAGGCGTATTTTAAATAATAAAATATGTTTTATTTGATTTTTAATTAGTTTGAAAAAGTCAAGCAAATAAAAAGATTGAGATTTTTTTAAAAATTAAATAAAATTCATGCGATTTCCAGTTAATCAATCAAATGCATTGAAATAGTAACTTATAACTCACTCTACACTATCTTCTCTATTATTTAATACAATTTTTAATTCATTTTCATGTATTCAATCATTTAAATAATGTATAACATATATAGTACAATATACAGTACTGTATATGCTATAAATTGTTTATACTGTATATGCAATGCATCAACAAAATATTTTTTTATTAAATTTTAATATATGAATATAATTTTTCTAATAAATAATTTATGAAGTAAATACTTAAATGCATAACAATTAATTAAATTCGTTGTAAAACTTGATTTTATGGCCAATTTAAGTAAACACAAAATATTGAGTACAATGTATATAATTTATATTAATTTGTTTGCCAATTAGTTTGTTGTATTGATATTGTTTATTGTAATGGATGAAACCGTTAGATAAATAAAAATTTTGGTTTTATTTATTTTATTGATATTTATGGTATAATATATTTTACGCTTAATTGTTAGACAAAAAATAAAAAGTTCACTAATTTTCTACATCTTAAATAAATATTAGTTTAAACATATACTATACTTAAACATGTCTATGACTTTATGTCTCTGACACCCACTGAGACATGAAAAAAATTAAAACAAAATAACAATTAAAGTTTTTTATTTTGTGAATTTGAAAAACATGTTATTGCTAGCAATGCTATAAATAATAAAAAATGATGATTTGACTTGTATTTTGTTTATAATATTTTTTAATTATTATTAAAATACAGTATAAAAATAGACATTAGATATTATTTGTTGATATTATAATATTAAATATTATTAAAAACCTCATTAACTAAAAGAAATGAACTTTTTTTTTAATTTATTTCACAAATCAAACATTAATACAGTATATAAAAATTTAAGAAAAATTTTATAACCTAATAAAAAAATTTGCTATTAAATATTTTTATCGTTTTTCATTCAAATTGATAATAATTTTAACAATTTATAGATTATTTATAATATGAAATTGAAAATTGATACAGATAAAATAATAATAATAATAATTTTATGTGAGCATAAATATAAATATATAGTTAATATGATATGTCTTTTTTGGATTGAATGAATGGATGCGATAATTGCAAGACATTAACGATGACCGACAGCTGCAGAAAAAAATAATTTAAAAACTTTTTTTCAAAAAGTAATGAATGTATTGAAAAAAGTAACTCCAGTTTTAGTCACAATATATTAGATGAGATGAGAGAGCAATAGAAATAGAGTTTTTTGTTTTTAAAAGCAATTCATTGGTTATGGAAATGAATGAGTGTTTTCTGAGGCCATGAAGGACTCGAAATGTCTGTCTTATCTGATTTGTCACAAAAACTGAGGAAAAATATTTCTTTTTAGAAACAAATAATTATTTTTAAAAGACACCAAAAGATTATTATCTGACAGAACTATGAAGACTGAGTACTGAGTACTGGAAAGACTGGAGAAATAAAGAGAGACCAGAGATAGAGGGAGAGGGAGTCTCTCTTACCGGTCATGGATTAGAGTGACATAAATGTGAATCTATAGTTATATCTGTCTCACATATAAATAAATACACAAACTTTTATTTTATTAGCAAATCTACACAATTTAGTGACTCTTAGCTTTTTACTAGTGATAGAGACAACACATATTTCTCTATGAATGACATTATTATCAAAAATAATTATTTCCGATTAAATGATAGCAAACTTTTTAAAATTCAGTTTCTCTAGAATTCAAGCACTTGTTTACGTGTATTAAACAACTTTTCTTAAAGAGATAAGTTGTTATGTTATATAATAAGTTTTATTTGTTTTTTTCACTATTTATTTGTAATGTACAGACTATTTTGACATAATTTTTTAGTAGCAATATATTTTGCTTAAAATATATATTTTACGTACTGTTTTGTACAGTACATTTTAAATGATAAATTAATCATTTATAGTGATATTAAATTGATATCATTTATAATGAGAATTTGTTTAAACTATAATATATACTGTATATAAACTTTATATTTAACTATTAAATTTCAGTAAAACTACTTCAAAAAATTAAGTAAACTTATAGGTATTATCAAAATTTCTTTTTGTGATTTGTTTTGCATATAATTTATATATCAATTTGTTTAAAGTATTGCCGAAAAATCTTTGAAGATTTTACCGAATAAATGCCTAAAAGTTTTTGTCGGAGAAATAAAACATAGACAACAAAATCTTAGGACTACTGTACTGTTTGTTATTTTGGGCACCGATAGTACATTACATGTTTGAGAGGTTAGAAAACTGCATTCAAATCAATGACAATACATACTCAGTTGGGGAAACAGTCGGTACAATACAGACAATGGCTTTATTTGAAACTAATCGGTCGGATAAATGACGAGAGAGAGAGAGAGAGAGAGAGAGAGAGAGAGAGAGAGAGAGTTATGTTGTAAGTATTGGTGTCCCAAATGAATGTTTTCTATGATGTGGTGCTGAATGAAGGGTCCAAAGAGAGGTGCCGTTCAATACAATCAGTTAATAATAGAACTGTTAGTCCGTCTGTTGCTTTGGGCATAACTCAGGTCAGACTAATATTGCACTTAATATAATAGTACAACAGTTTATAAAACATGAGCTCATATACTAATCAAACAATACTTGTGAAAATAAACTAAATATTAGTATATGTTTTCATTTTATTTGTTAACACAATATTTTTTAGAGTACATTGATATCTAGAGATTTGACTTTTTATCGATTGCATTGCAATGCTATGGAGCTATTCTCTCATATTTATAATATTATATTTTCTTACATATAATAGTTTTTTAAGGTTTAAATGTTTGAAACTTAAGAATTTTGTATTCAATAAGTAATCGTTAAAAAAATCGAAAAACATATTTTTCAGTCATTCTTTAGAAAGAAGAATAAGTATTAATAAGTCGTGGTTTTGGACTGAAGAATGATTGAAGAAATAGAAGAACCATCTGATAGACTGTGATACCTGTGTGACGGCCTTATGAGAGGTAGAGACCTGTGGTTAATAAGTTTGGTTTATAGGCTGCGGACCTGTCGACGCCAGAGAAGACACTTTTCACAGCAGGATTTAACCACTCGGATAGCTATTCATCAGATAAGAAGTAAAATATACTCTGCTTTCCAGTTATATACACACAGTCTCTCATTTAATATCAATTGACATAATATTTGGCATTTTGTAAACAATATATGGCTTATGTTTATTGCAAATATATGTTAATCGCTATTAATTCTTCATTTAAATTTTGACATAACATTCAAGTTAGCAGACAGTGACAGACCATTTGGCAAAACAAACAGACATTTCATAATACATTTGTGGGAATCCATTGCATTCAACACAAGAAAACTGACTTTTTTGAAGTCTTGTTCAACAAAATGCAAACAATCTCTCTGTTTGTGTAATCGATTATCTCATGACTTTAGTCTCAATCATTAATAATCAGTGAATCATTTGTATTAAATATTATACTCTAATACTTCTCTGTCTTATAGTTGTAATTGTAATGCTTTTCAATCATCTATTAATTTTTTCAGTTATTTTTTTCTTTATTTTAGCACTCATTTATCAAAAGCTATAATTATTTTTAAAGTAATGAATAAATATAATATTAAATATCATACAATGATTACTCGTATTACATGTAAAATATATGGAATAAAAAGTATTAGTTTTGAAAACATAGAATCATTGATACAATAATTGGTTTATTTTTATGTTATCACTATTTGTTGAATTTTCATCAGTTTGATTGCAAACTTTACCGATAATTATAATTTTAGTGATATTTTAGTGATACTATCACATTGAGTGCTACTCGAAGTACTTTTCAATATTGACAAATGTTTTACAATGACTGGTACTAAATAGTACTACTGTTCCTCACTATCTACTGTCCCTCCCGTTGAAAAGGGACGCTACGAGTGCCGCAAATTTGATTATAAGTTTGGCACTAATGTATCGCAAATTGAATTACTCGATAACATATACCGTATAACACAATATATAACAAAAACATAAATGTATTTATGAATAAAAGTTTTGTTCAAAACTATGATTCCCTTTCAAAGCGATTATTAAATTTTTGCCAAATATTTCACTTGTTCTCCACTATTATAGTACTTCACTACTAAATTTATAGCATACAGTATTAAACTATGTTTATATTTTTACTCCCTTTCACTTTCATTTATTGTAAAAATATTATTAAATTTAATTACAAATGTAATTTTGAATTGATTTTATTCGCTGATATTAAAACTTAATTTATAATAATGCAATTTTAAATATATATTGTGCTGTAAATACAGTATATATTTGACATATAATTTCTCCATAATACATTGAATATATGTTGAATATATTATAAATTATAAATATATGTTTAATTATTTAATGTACAGTATTATAAATTATATATCTATACTATAGATTCTATAGTATATTAATAGTATACATTTCTATAAAGTTTAAATTGTTTTAATTATAATTGTTAACATGGTTTTATATAGTTTTAGATAATAGATATAATTGAGCTTCAAAATGAGTTATAAGTAACTTAATATTTAAAATTTTATTTTTCATTAATTAAATAATAGTTATATATATATATAAAAGATAGATTTGCAATTAAATACATTTATTCAATGTTTACTATTAAAATATAATTTTAATATAATTTTGAAATAATTTTAATTTATAGATAAATAAATTTTTGAATTTTATTTTTTAAGTAAAATCTAAGTACAGTATTTGATGCAATATTAAGACAAAAATGCATATATCCGTTGCTTTACTTTCTAAAATCATTCATCACTAGTGATGTCATTATAAGTAAACGGATATACAATAGTTGTGTGCATTTGTGGTAATTGAGCGCATATTTAACTAATTGATAGAAACACAAAACTACTCAACTAATTGTCAAATGAAACTAAAACTCTAAAAACTTTATTATCTCTCTCTCTCTCTCTCTCTCTCTCTCTCTCTCTCTCTCTCTCTCTCTCTCTCTCTCTCTCTCTCTCTCTCTCTCTCTCTCTCTCTCTCTCTCTCATTGACTTAGACTGTCTCACTAGAAGACACACTCACTCACAAATCCATTCATTGACTTACGTTTCTCTCTTTTAGTTCCGCAACACTTAATCCAAGTCTTGAGAGTCACATCAATGCAAAAGACACTCATATTATGTTTTCCTGTTTTCTTAAGACATAAGACAACATTAAATTCTTTACTAATTATTAAAAATTCTTTCAAAAATATCGATTATATGAATGTATATTATATACATTGTATAACATATGTATAATCTTTTAATAATTAATATAATTAAATTGTAGTTTTTAAAATTGTGTTGTTTTTAATGAAAATAATAAACCAAATGACAAAATGGTAATACTTGTGGATTATGTCTTAAAGCAGCTGTTTATCTAAAAAATTGATTTATAAGAAATGGAAAACTTTTGGAGACTTCCTTTCAAACGATAGTGTAGACGACTGTCATCTCATTTAACTAAAACCAAATGTTATGATAGTATCGGTGCTCTATTGGCATAGTCTTCACACTTAAATCCTATGAAATTCAAAACCTCTAAATAATTGAAACATTTTTCAATTTACACATTCATTCATAAAACTTATTACTGTAGTAATTGGTATTTAAAATGATTAGTAATAAACTATTACTGTATTATGTTATATTTATAACCATCAAAATTATATACATTAATTGATTTAATGGTAATTTATATACGCTAATAGACAATTGTATTTTTTTATATTGATATTGAAATAACTGAGTTACTTATAATTTATATACAATACGGTATATGTAAATTTTTAATCATTAATAATAATAATAATTAAATCAATAAAATTTTATCAATATTTAGCAAAAATGTATTTATATATTTTATATACATTAAAGATTAATATTATGGTAATATAATTTTAAAGTCATTAAATAACAATAATTGTCATAAAATAACTAACATTATAAATTAGCATGATACAATTTGAGTTTTATTATTCATTTATGAATATTAAAATTAGTTTTTGCACTTTATAACAATTATTATTAATTATAATTTAGCAACAAATTTACATTAGTTATATATAATATTTGATTTTCTTTAAATAAAAAAATGTTATCAATTTATTTGACTAATATCAAAATCAACCATGCTCACTTTAATGATTTGTCTAATTATTATTAGACTAATATACTGTACAAGTAGTGTATAAAATATATTGACATCTATTGTATTGAAAGCCAATTACAATAAACATTACAAACGGTTATTATAATCGGCGGGTATTAAGCATTAGTTTGTTTTATTTAATATTAAAGTTATAAACTGTAGTCAAAAGTGAAAACAATAAGTCGATAGCAATGAGTAATTGAATTCATATTATATTAACTTTTAATGAATTCAACTTTAAATCAAATCAAACATAACTTTTAGTGATTACTGATTATCTTAAGAAAGTTATCGCCATTTCGGTCATCAGTGACCACCAGTTATGGCACAAAAAAGGACAATCACTGATGTGTTGGCCAATAATATAGATTTTGTCGATGAAAGCAAACAGACGAATACGTTTGGATTCAACTCAACGGACGACCTCTACAGCCGATTGACGACCAATGAGTTGATTGAATCAAAAAGTATTTGTTTGACCGATTCATTTGTCGATGACTTGTCCACAATGTTAAGCAATCATGAGTTTAGCGATTGTATCCTTCGGGTCGACGGAACCGATATTGCTGTAAATCGGGCTTTTCTGTCAGTACGCTGTCCTCACTTTAAAGCATTATTTTACGGCCAAATGAAAGAAACAAATGAATCGGTGATTGAATTGAAAGGCATAAAAGCGGAACCGTTTCAACACGTCTTGCGTTTCATATATACGGCTAGTCTTTCGCTTCACTTGTTATCAATCGATACCATTATTGATGTCTTAAGTGTAGCGCAGTATTTGTGTCTTCAAGAGTTGTGCGATCGTATTGTCCACCACTTAGTGACCACTATATCGTTGGACAACGTATTTGTTTTGCATAGTGTGGCCAATGAGTATTCATTTGCCGAACTAATTCGGGCCACAAATCTATTTATCGATCAAAATGCTGAACACATTCTTATGAATCCATCGTTTAATTTACTTTCAATCCATCATTTGATTGATATGTTTAAAAGAGACTCATTTTATGTGACAACTGAAGAGATACTTCTCGACAAAGTTTGTCATTGGTTTGAGCAAAATGAAGACCAATTGAACGAAACGACAGTTGAAATGGTATTGTCGTCAATATGTTTGCGGAATATAAGTAATGACAGATTCATATCAATCCTCACACCATATGAATTGTGTCATCAATTGTTTACTCAATTTTATGGCAAATATCGTAAAAGTTTAAGAAATACGGATAAAATGGTTCGAGGATTTGTATGTCTTAATCAAAATGTTGCCACAAATCAAATGAATGTCAAAGTAACTAAAGGTCGCTACAGATATAAGATGATCAACGAAACTAATCGATTATATTATCGCCGATCGGCCACAAGTCATACCATTAGATATAGCGGCGGTAGCGGTGAAAAGTCCATCGAAGTTGAATTGTCTAAAGTTTTCTTCATTAATCACATTGTTTTGGTACTGTTTGACGTCGGAATGCAAGGATTCAGTTATTTTATAGAAGTGTCGATCAATCGCAAGACATGGCATACAATTGTTGATTATAAACAATATTTGTGTCGTTCCTATCAATACCTGTTCTTCAAGTGTCAACCCATCAAATATATACGTATCTCTGGAACTAAATCGATGGATATGACCACCAAAATACAGAACACAACATTCGATGTCTTGCATTTCGAGTGCATGTATAGTACGGTTTGTCCACAATTGGTGGCAAAAATTGAACACAATATTATCAAACCTATTAATAAAGTTATTTGTGATATCGATAATAGTGTTAAAAATCATGACAGAAAAATACTTATAGTTAACCAAAAATATGAAAAAACAGAAACACTTAAAGACAAAGAGTATCGTCACATAGTGTTTCCATTTTATAGGGGAAGTGCTTATTGCTATACAAACAACTCACTTGTCATTCACTTAACTCAACCATTTGTTATCAATTGGATGTCATTTGAGTTTAAGAATAATTGGTGTCATTTTGTGTCCGCAGTCTTCTCTGAAAACTTTATTATTCAAACCTCTTGTGATTATGAGAATTGGCAAACAATTAATATCAAAGAAATCTTTATTAATGAAATGCGAAGAATTGTCTACTTTATCGAAGAGCAGACATTTGTTTTTGTCCGACTGTTTGCAATCAATCCATTGAATATCTCATCTTTGCCTGAACTCGACACATACAAGTGTGCATACCTTTCATACCTTTCCAAACAGCGGCAAATGAACCGTAAGAAGCTTAAGATATAACTATCTATAACTACAGTATACCGGTATACTGTATATATAAACCTATTTATGTGTTATTTTTATTATAAATATTTAAATTATTATTGTATTAAAGGTGTCGTATTAAGCAAATTAATATTACATTAAAAACATCACAATTATTTGTTATTAAAATATGTTTATTTTTTATTATATATTCAATATTATTATAATTTATTAGATGTTGTGTTGTGATTATAAAGTTAAAAATGTTATTAGAGTTGTGCTATCATTGGATTGTTTTTCAACTCTTAGAAAAGTTTTAATAAAAAATATATATATATTTGATACACAATTATTTAAATGATACATTTATATCGTACATATATAATATTTCTAATTGCAATTAAATGCATTTAATTATACATTATATTGATATCAAAAAAGATCTTACGATAAGCATCTTATTCGTCACAATAAACAACTGTTTCTTATATAGTATGGTAATACAGTGTATTATATAATATTAATATATAATTATTATATTAATTATCATACAAATGAAATTTACTATCTATGAAATTTACTTTCACTCATTATATAATTTTTTACGCGTACCAAAAAACTAACCACGTATTTGATTAAATACTTTACAATGTAGACAATTTACAGTCTAGTAATCGTGATTTACATTTTTAGGTTAATTTTTTTTAGTACATTAATTTATATTTGAATTTTTAAAAAGAAAAAGTGAATTTATATACAGGTATGAAAAGTTTAAAATTATGTAAAAATAGGCTACAGATTATACACTAATGATCAAAAAAAAAATTTTTAACTAAAGTATTAAAATAGAAAATAATTTGATAATTTAAAATTATTGGCTATTATTTTCCATAGTTAACTTCGAGACTAACACCTAAGTCATTAATATTATCACAAATTATTCTAATATTATAATAAAGATATTATTAAATTTTTATTCATTTTGAATGACTGTTACATTTTAATCAATAAATACATAATGAGTATTAATATTTAATGTATCAGTATTTAGATAAAATTATTATAGTTTATATTATTATATTTAAATTTTGTTGTAATGTTCTTAATTAATTGCAATTATCTTTAATTAATTAATTAATTATCTATGATCTTACTATTACTTATTTGGTTGTATTGTTGACCAAATATATATATAATTAGTTATCCGAGAACTGTTAGTTGTGGTGCATTGAAAGCAATGGGATTTTTAGCCCATTGAATGAATCGGTTGTTGACTCTGAAATTAGGAGTGGGAACAGCAAAGTGTTGGTTGATCTGTGCGAGTGTAGCACCGGCTGGTAATGGTTGAGCATACAATGGAAAGTGATCATAATTATCATCGTTATGCGGTATCTTAAGTTTTGGCTTATGTATGGTATGGACGTGTATTGGCTGACCATTCATATAAGCCTTCCTGAGGCCCTCGTCTAACCATTTCTTTTGATGCCAGTGTTCCTCTTCTTCGTGTTTATAATGTCTATAGTTTGCGTCTTCTAAGTCTTTACTGGAATGCATTTCTCTATCTCCGTGGTCACCGTCGGGTGCATTCTCCATATTCTTCCACCGAATTTCAATGGCGTACTGATGAGGATAATGGTTGGGATCATCATTGGACTTCAAGTCTTCCCCTTGAATTCCGTTATAGTTTTTTTCATTATCTGTTTCACTGTCATCTGGTTTGTCATCTTCGCTGTCTTGTAATAATTGGTGTTTATTGTCGTCGTTTTCATCGTTATCGTCGTTATCATCGCTAACATCTCGTTCATCATCTGATTCATGACTTTCA
The DNA here is from genome assembly GCF_028296485.1 of Oppia nitens. Lineage (NCBI taxonomy): Eukaryota > Metazoa > Arthropoda > Arachnida > Sarcoptiformes > Oppiidae > Oppia > Oppia nitens. The sequence continues at coordinate 3,951,064 of NW_026533199.1, forward strand.
TTATATTTATCAAAATTATTATTATTTTTACTATTACTCGGAATCATTTTGTGTCGATATTCTTCATTTTTGCTATTATTTTGTTTGTCATTCATTAAAGATGGCATAGAGTCTGGACGTCTTGTCTGTGGTTTATGTGACAATTGGTTAGCTGTTGCTGTCCTATACTTCTTGTTTTTAGTTAAGATTTTATTAAAAGTCTTATCGGGAAAGTATTTCGAAGGAATATCCACTTTGTCTGACTGTACGAATGGATTCAATACATCTGATGGATTGCCCATTGAATGCGGTGGCAAACTATCAAACAATGACAATGACTTTTGAGGAGTTCTTTCATTTTTAATATCTTTTTTAGCATTGAATTTCTGTTGAGATTGTGATGTCTTAGAATAAATTTTTAATTGTTTTTTGTCACCATTTTTATTATTTTTTGATTTATTCTTGTCGTCATTTTTCGGTGAATTTAATATTTGCTTATTTTTCTTCAATAATTGTTTTGGATGTGACGACTGGTCATGAGGTTCCTCACAGTCTTCTTCGTCGTCTTCATTTGGTTCATCATCTTCTGGTTCTGAGTCGTATTGCATTTTCAACTGATCCTTAATACTCTTCGGATAATTATCTTTAAGTTTCTTTCGTTTGTGTTTATGTCTGTGTTTGATGTGATGTCTTCTATCATCAGAATGATGTCTAAACTTACGTTTTGATGATTTTTTAGTTTTTTGAGAATCATTTGGAAGAATTCTTGAGTGAAAAACCGGATGATATGCCGGTGTTTCCATATGTGAGACAGGAGTCAAACCATAGGGTGTCCTTTTGGGCAAAATAAGTGTAACGCCATCGAAAATAGGCTGATCCCGCATATAATTGGTGGCGCCGTCAAAGTAATTGTCCAAAACATTGATATCAGTGATACCGTTGCCGCCATTACAACAGACCCGATAAATGAAGAGACAAAACAAAGTTAACGAAAACATTGACAAATCGTTGACAATATCAAGAAAGTCATGACTTTCAACACATCGACACTAAAGTTAAAGCAAACATTGACATCAACTTCTTTGATACAAACAATTGAAAGCAGCTATCAATCAATAACTTGAATTTTTTTCAATAATTTTTTTCATTCAATTTGATTGTATATCAAGTAATCAGTGCATGAACTCAATGGACTCAATGCTGATATAATTATTTAATGCATTTAATAGATTATTGGTTTGTTTTTATTGTCATTATTATGAACATCAAGTTTCAGCTAAATTTTTTTTTCAACTATTAAATTATAAATAATATAAAATAATAATAATAAATTACAAATATATGTATTTAAAAAAAATTAAAATAAACTATAGATAATAGTTTATTAATAACTTATGAGAAAACAATGTAAAAATGGGAACAAAAAGCTCTGAGTAATAGTGAACTAACGGCTTATATACTCTAAAATAGGATGATATGAGAAATTAATTTTCTTATTCAATGTATTTTCAACCATTAATTTTCGTTTTTTATTTGTTTCTTCATTAGAATCGTTGGTTATATAATCGGATTCTCTTTTGATGTATTCTTTCCCAGGATTTGGTGACAATAAACTCGAGTTCGTCTTTGACGACATGCCTAACATTAGTGGCTTAAAGTTGTCGACATTAATATCAGACAATTCGTCACCAAATGTATGCAAAAACTCTTGTGAATTTGGTTTCGGTTTATAAAATAGAGAACTGGCGTCCAAATAGTTGTATTCATTATATGGGTTGGGTTTGCCTTTATATACAGGTGTTGGATCTGCATTGGATGACACTCCTGAAGTGACGGGAACGTGAATTACTTGAACAATAGGCGCTCCGTTAACATTAGGGTTAAGCAGTGTTGTTGTTCCCGAACTTTGCTGTATCTGTGCTATTGGTCTGCTATTTGGCGATTTGTGGTCAGAACTGGTCTGATGATTATCAATGACCATATCGGGTAGGATATAGTCAATACCGCTTTGACCGAATTGCATAGTTCCCGGTTTTTGAGGTCTTTTAAATGGTTTATCTGTGAGTCCATCTGTATTTGATTGTAAGTCCATAAGTTGTTGGAAGACATTGTCGGGCGATATGTGCGACAATTGTGGCAAATGTTTGATTTGTTGCAATAAATTGATTTGGCTTTTCAATAATTCTTGCGATTGACTTATGGAGGCGTCATTAGGTAGAGAACCTCCTAATATTGACCATAAAGTGTTACTCAAAGGGGGTGAAGGCATATGTTTTTTGTTTGATGGGTTAAAATTTGATGAACTGGCTTTTGGCTTGTAGTATGTCTTTCTAGTGACGTGACACGTGCACGCAGTTGGCATACGGAATGTGTCGATATAGAAACCCTTTCCTTTTTCAAACACTAGTAGTCTCTGAAATGCATGAACCTGTGCGCACCGGGAGCTGAAGTCAGGATAAGATATATAATTGCATTTACTGTTAGGTTTGAGACATTTTTCCATTCGTACAGTTTGTGTGAACTCAGCCGCATTGACAATCACTTTCCACTCTCCCCTCTTATTTCGGGCCAATTTTGGCTTTCCGTACATCACTTCTGTTGGACAGACAAACCCTCGACTGGGATCTGGCTTTTTGTCATTACCTTCAAAGCCAGTACTCGATGTTTGCGGATCTTTATTATCGTTATTATAATAATAGTCATTATTATTATACGATTCTTCGACATCTCGAGGAATGCCGTCGACGAGCGGCGAGTTATCTCTCACTTCAGAGTACATGAGTTCAAAAATATCTCTTCGTTTATAAATTTCCTCAACAATTGCTTGCTCTGGATATTCAAAATCATCGACACATATATCAGACGTAAACTTATCACATCGCGGACTCGTATCAAATGTTTGTTTATTTTGCGATGAGGAACTTCCTGAAGACTTTGGTTCATCAGTTGATCCCGACTCATCATCTTCATTGGGTGCATCATTGTCACCATTTTCATCTGCATATTCATCATCTTCTTCATTATGCTCTCCAGGTTTATCCCCTATATCTATAGGTTTAGGAGCTGACGGTCGATAAATTGGTCGACGAATTTGACTATTTTGTATAATCGGTCGAAAGTTTCCTTCTTCAGGTTCACCAGCATTGCCAGCATTTTCTATAAATTTTAGCCAATCTTTTATACCACTTTCCTCAAAGAATGAAGGCGGCAGTAAAATAGAGTCGGGATCGTTAGGCCCGGGAAAGTTAGGCGGTGGTCGACCTATTATTGGTGGCAAAACCTGTGGCGCAATATATGGATGAATGGTCTGTGGCTGTGGTCTTGGCTGTTGTGGTGTCGAGAAAAATGGTCTAAATTTGAATTGCGGTCTTCGGAAGCGATTAATGTCAAGTCCTAACCACGAACTTAATGTTCGCGATTCACTTGCGCTCACATTTTCACCTTTTTTATTGATCTCTTCCAGCAATTGCAACAAAACAAGTGATGAATTTGTTTGATTGTTAGTCACAGTCTTATTCAGAATAAATTCACTTAAATTTTCATTATTTGAATTAAAAGTTTTATTATTATTATTATTATTATTACTAATATTCACAACATTGTCTTTGATTAGAAATTCTTTTAAAAAGTTTTGAATAAAACTTAAGTTTCTGTTATAACTGTTTAGATGATTGTTATTTTGGTCATAAAAATGAGTTTTATTTTCATAATTAAAATCAACACAAAAAATATAAGTAGTGAAATATAATACAATAAAAACAATAAAAATGTTAATTAAATAATGAATTTTATTGACAAACATATTGTATGATTGCTGAAGATGTTGTGCGCAACGGAAGGACTGGCGATCGCAAAAACTTGTGTCAACTGTTTTTAGGGGAGAGAAGTATTACAAGAACTAGAATCTGAACGAGTGATTGGGTTCTGCACTGTAGACCATGAGATTAAACAAAAGGTCAGAAAAAAATCGGCTTTTCTCAACTCAACCAAACATATCGAGTCTTTCAATTGAAAACTTGCTTTTATTTGTGTTCATAGATTGCTGTTGTAGTTGTTATTATAATAATAATAATTATTATTATTAGTCAAAAATTGTTGTTTGATGTCTCACAAGTTTCTCAATGTTAATGACCCTAAAAAATATATAATAAAAACCGTTTTCTGGAAACTTGTCTCCCATTTCTGTCTTTAGGTTAGAAAGATTTCTATTCCGGGAAACACTAGTGAAACACCAAAAAAAAATCAGTGACAACTCATTACTGTAACTGTATTGGCAATAATTACTGAACCATTTATTGAGGCAATTTGACTAATTTTTATTAAAGCGAAACAATCCATTCAATAATTCAATTATTTTAATTGCAATTTTACAATATTATTACATAATTAATGTCAAAACACAAATTTTAAAAAACTAAAAAAACGCAATGAATAGTATTTTATAAATCAAATTTAAGTGAATTCCAGAGGGCGTGAAGTAATCTCCAGAAACCGGTGTCTTTGGGCTTCGTTAGGCCGCGACGTAACCGTTCTTTCATAACAGCGATAAACTCTTTATTGCTTAACTGTCCGTCCTCTGCATCCAAACAATAAATCAATTTAAGTAATCTATGATTTATATGTTTGCGGAAATATATGCAAATTCAATGAACTCACGGTTTTCATCAAACAAAGTAAAAAGTACTTTAACTAAATGGTCTCTCAGATCTACGTGAGCTACTGTTTTGGCCACATGTTTGAGAGTATCTGTTTTGCATATATTATAGTCAATTGAATAACAAATATATTATTATATTTAATGTAAAGAATAATACAAACCCTGATCTATAGAGGCACCGGCAATATTAAAGACAGCGAGTGCTATGTCAACATCATTGATATTTTGCAAAAAATTATAAAGACTTAGATAGTCATTCAAAGTGATGCCCTCTTGACCTAAGCCTTCCTCATCACTACCGAAGCATTTTTTAACTCTTTTAATCATTTTATTTCGTTTATTCTCTGAGAGTCCCGCATAAGCTATCAAAAGGTCCGCAAATTCTGCTTCTTTTAATTTACCGGTTATTGGATTTGGCTTTTTTCGTTCAAACTATTATTTTTTAAACAACAATCAATTATTAATAATAATTTCTAAAAAATGAAGTATATTTTTTGTGCCATAAATTTATATTTGTGTAACACATATATATAAATATATACCTCAAGTGTTAACAATTCTGTCTGTAATTGCTTCTGAAAATCGAGAAACTTCTCAGTCGTTAACTTTTGTTTGAGATCTTCACCAAAAAAATATTTAGCGAGTGCTGAGCTCACACCTAATTATTAAACAGTTATGTTCTGATTAGTTAATTCTATAGTTCCTTACATTAGGTCAGATCTAATAATAATCTTTCATTTTTATTAAAATACTATTGACTCAATCGTTTTAAATATAATCCAATAAAATATTGTAGTATTTTAACAATAACTCTCATAAATTATTATTATTATTATTTCATTAATCTGATTTATATTTGATTGATATGTTTTTTAAGTCAATAAAAAATTAGATAAATAGGATACCTATAGATAATGAATGTGAAAACAATATGTTATTATATGCTGTTGTACTGACCCTTATATCCTGTTTTCGATGAAGAGCCTAACTTTTTGCCGACACTGGTTTGTGAGAGTATAGCGTTTTGGACTTTTTCAAACTCGTCAAACTCGACATCGCCGTCACCGTTGAGGTCAAACATACGGAATGCTATCTCAAAATGTCGTCGAGAAACTGTATCATTTTAATCATAATTTTTTTTATAAATAATACATTTAAAAAAATAAATACTTTTAGGTAATAATAATAATAAACAAATCCTTTACCCGATATAACGGTCAATAAAAATAGAAAATCCGAGTAATTAATGAGACCAAAGTTACTCAGTTTATAAAACATTGAATCAGCTTTAAGACCATAAGTTAACTCTCTGTTCCCCTAAAATCAGTTGTATTTCAGGTAAATTTCATACAAAATAAATATATTATTATTTGTATATCTAATATACTAATATAAAACATATGCAACAAAACACAACTACTGTGCAGGGATTCTACAAAATTAAAAAAAATTTAATTAATTTAAAAAGTTTAGTAACCAAATAAATAATAATAATAATAAATATTTTAGTTTCACTTTGTATTACTGTAATATTATATGTAATATATTTTTTTAAATTATAAATTTATTGTAAAATTACTCGAAATATTACCTACAGTATAGTTAACTTCACCCACCAGTATATTACTGTAAAACAAAGTGAGACAATCGGGTAGTGAACTAAAAAACTAATGATTTGGTAATGAAAATAACATACAAAAAACAATTGAAGCAATAAATAGCAAAAAAGCTCTAATTTTCAAAATTACTACTGTTTTGTGCAAATAGTACTAATTTAATACTATTTAAATGCAAATGAAATTAAATTAATTAAAAAAACAATTAATTAATAACTAATAAATGATATCATAATAGTGACAACAATAGTGACAAAAGCGGATAATATGCTCACAATTAGCAATACTTCAGAAAGCATAGCACTTATATCTCTGTCCTCTTCCTGTGAGTTTTTTTATTGATTTTTGATACCAAACAGTGATTTTTTTTAAAATTTATAACACAATTACAATTATGACAATGTAATTGTGTTCACAATTTTTCACATAAATAAAAACAGAAAATGTCATTATTATTATTTTAATACTATTTATAAGTAATTTTATTTTTTTAGATTATGTTGTGTACTCTATATTTCTGTTTATTTTTTAATATCCTCTAAAAATTTAGACTCAATTTAATTGTATTTTGTATTTTGCTTTTTTGTTGTGAATCTTATATATAATAAAACTAATTAAAAACCTTTGATAAGTCAATACGTTTGAATTGGTCTAATCCGAGTCCATCGGGTTGTTTGATGCCAGGAGTGAGAGCCCTCAAGAAGTCGTCGGGAGTCATGTATATCTCTGTCTCGTTTTGATCGTATATTATCTTAAGTGATGCAAAATACCTAAAAACTTTGTCTGGATTTGAATACATTCTGATTCTGTTTTCGTATTCAATAATCTTTCGGTCACGAAATCCATTCTTCTTTTTCTTCTTTGATTTTATATCTGATTGTTCGTCGATTACTTCATCGGCTGTTGACTTGTCATCAATGGTAAGCGCATCGACGCGTTTGTAGCCACAAATTTTGCGAACAAAACTCCATGTCATTTTGAGACCGGTCTCAATCGGGTCTCTGATGATTTCGGGTACATAAACGACCCAAATATTCTCGACATTGAAGACAATAATAAATAAGAGAAATATACCGACCGTTGGATACAAGAATGACACGGGAAGTGGTGCCACATTCTTCTGGTGCGCGAACTTATTGTTTTGTTTGAAAAGCCTTTTACTTACTGTTCCCACCAATGGTCGTCTCATATGACAAACATGTGGTCTACCAATACTTCGGTGATGACCACTGGTCCACAAGTTATTAGACCGAATGACCACAACATTGCTGTTAATGCAATTCTGTGACACCAATGATGACCAAATCGGCCGATATTGAGACCAGTTGTGTATTAATCGATGCGATTGTCGTTGAATTAATGTTGACAAAGACATGATTGTATTACACTGAAAACATTATTAAAATTGTGAATCAATTGTCACCACAAATGTCTTAATTATACGGAAAACAATTTCCTTTAACTTATGTAAACACTAAACACTTGTCTTCAGAGCGCATGTTTCGCAATGTTTGTCACAATAATTGTTTGTTTTATATTTAAGTTATAATACATTTGTAAAGCATTTGAATGAATACAAAATTTTTAAGAATATTCTTTGCAATTAATAATTCAATTAATTTTATTAATTATATATCAAATTATTATTTTAAGTTATATAACATCCTCTTTATAATTATTAATTTAAATACAAGTAATTTACAATCGTTAATAATTTAAATATATTAATAATAATAAAAATTTATAACTCTTTATAACAAATCATGTCTTTTTATCATTATTTGAATCTGATATCTGATTGGATGAGTTGGAGGCCTGACTTTGAGAAGCTGACTGATCAGTGACTATTGTTTCAGTGTTTGAGTCAATAATCGGTGGTTGAGTCTGTGAGAAACGCTGCAAACGTCTTTGGCGTAATATTTCTTGCGGATCGTTGGGTGCCCTCACCGGTAATGTATCGCCAGAACTGTTACTTGAAGTGGACGCGACACCTGCAGAAGTAGTTGCGGTCGCGCCTGAAGTAGAAGGCGTGTCTGATGAGACTGTTTGTGATGCAGTCATTTGATTCGTAACAGTATTGTATTGTTGTAGTTGAAGCAAAGCTGCCTCAACCAATGTCTGTACATTTCTTAAGCACCTAATTCTTGCCTCAACATTTTGTCGTTCCTGTCCCTCAAGATTTCGTAATTCTTCTAATGACAGTCGACTCAAATCTTGTGGTGGAGTCGGCATCGGTGGTGCCATAAATGGAACAAATGGAGGGAATGGGATAAATGAAGGAGCAGTTGTTGTCCTATTTGCTTGAGAACCGGCATTCGGAACATTTTGATTATTATTATTATTATTGTTATTATTTGTTTGATTATTATTATTATTATTGTTATTATTTGTTTGATTATTATTATTATTATTGTTAACATTATCATTATTGTTATTATTATTCTGATTGGCTAAGTTAGGTTGTTGTTGAGGAAAGCCAGCAGCAAATGCCTGCCAATTAGGAGGTATGAAAAATTGAGGCATTGGTGGTAATGGCTGTTGTACTCTGGGTTGTTGTTGTTGTTGTTGCTGCTGCTGTTGAGCTCTGACATTGTCTGCGCTCACATTTGGAATATTTCTGAGGACATCCATTCTACAGGTCGGACAAGTTTGTTGTCTTTGAAACCATGAACGTAGACATGATATATGAAACATGTGATTACACGGCAATTTCTTAGCGCTTCCATTTCCAGTCATTTCTTCTCTGCAAATGATACATACGTTGTCTGAAGACTGTAGATCTTCAGAAGTTGCGTCCGGATAACTATCAATTAAAATATATTAAAAATAGTTGTCCACTAAAATACATTTTTTTGTAAACATACAGTGTATTCATATTTCTTATGGCTCTTCGAGACATTATAACATCGTTTAGAGCTTTCTTAAAGGCTCTGAAAAATAATAATTTATAAAATAAATAAATTTTATTAACAATAATAATAATGAATTCATACCTCATACTCAAATACATTGGACGGATAGCAAACAGTGGGAAAGTATGGATTTTCATCATAATTGTTATAAAAGATAAATACAATATGACTTTCAAGAAACCCATCATTAGTTCTGTATATAATAGATATACGGCTTTATCTTCCCAGGGATTCTCGTTTTGAAGATCAACGAAATGTAATACATATTTCATAAGTATATTGAAGACAACGGCAAACAAAATAGCGTACTGTTTAACAAAAGACACCAACAATCAGTTACTGAAATCTGAAATGATATCTAAGACATTACCTCAAAGCCGAAAACCAATTGAACGGACGCTCCTTTTGTAAGAGTACTATAGTATGCCATATGAATAAACCAAAAGTCAAGACTTCCCAGAAGAAAGAGAAGTGCTATTAGTGGATGAGATAAGATGTCATAAATAAGATGAATGTCATAATAATAACATCTATGGCATACATATAACACGTATATGAAAAAGAAGTGATATATTAGGACTCCTTTCCATGTAATCCACTCTGTCTTCAGCCAACCAATGGAAACACTTCAAGAATAACAATAATGTGAAGAGTGCCACAAATTTTGGTGATAAGTCATCTCTGAAGACAGTAAAGGCGAGACACGTTTCAGTGACGGCATACCATGACTTCTCTATTAAATGCTATCAATAAATCAATCAAACATATGGTTACCGACAAAGTATTTGCAAAAAGTCATATAAAGTGATCATTACTTCCATCTCTGCAGTTCTTAATTGTCCAAAAAATATTTTTCGCATCAATTTTCCCATTAATAGGACGACCACAAAGGCTTGAATATATATTATCTAAGAGAAAATGTATGAAAAAATTAAGATAATTTCAAAGTATGTCTTAAATGTCAACTAACAGCCATCGATGGGTTAGATTTGGTGATGTAAACAACTGAAGGATAAAATTGTTTCTTCTGATAGAAAGCATTGCCGATGACAGTAGTGGTCAACACAGCACTCGCCATCGTTATCAACAGTGACCGCATTTCTGTTGACAACATCTCATATAATCATCGACTAAGAAGAAGAACAAGATATTGAAGAAGTGGCCAACAGTTAGACGTAAACAACAGTGAAGTCGACGACAAAAGTGTTTTGAAGTCAAACGACTCAAAGTATGTATGAATTGAATGAATGAATGATTGCTTTGAATACACTTTCAATAGATTGCAATGCATTACAAACTACAGTACAGTCAGTGTTAACCTAAAGACACGTCACTTACACTGTATTATTGAATGCAAAAGTAATACACAAATAATGACAACAATCAGTCAACAACTGATCCACAATTGTTGACAACTAGTTGTCATCACTTATCAACTCAGATGACATACATGTCATAACCTCTTAATTATCATTGTTTGAGTCCAACTGGTGGTCAATCAAGTGATCATTTGTTGATAATTTGCAGACATAATTGATTTGTCGGTTTGTTTTGATTATTGTTTGAAACCTTTGGTTAATAACAATAACTTTATTGACAACAAGTGAAGACAACTGATTGAAGAGACCATTGTGTTGGTCTTATCCATTATCACCACATAATTGGTCTCATTGTAGTGTAAAGACAATCAGGTATTTAACAGTAAATAATAACATTCTTAACATATGACTCATGCGTTTGTTATGATAACAGCCATGTCTTCGTCCGCCATCTACTTCTTGGACCTGAAGGGAAAAGTGTTGATCTCACGGAACTATAGGGGAGACGTCGATATGAATTCAATCGATAAGTTTATACCAATATTAATGGAGAGAGAAGAAGATGGTTCATTGAATCCCATTTTAAGACACAATGACATCAATTTTGCATTTATTAAATTCAATAATCTTTACATCGTTTCTGTGACCAAAAAGAATGCTAATATAGCTCTGATTTTTGCATTTCTTCATAAAATTGTTAACGTTTTGGTCGAGTATTTTAAAGAGCTTGAAGAGGAAAGTATTCGCGACAACTTTGTTCTTATATATGAACTGTTGGATGAATTAATGGATTTCGGATACCCTCAGACCACTGATGGAAAGATTCTTCAAGAATACATTACACAAGAGAGTCACAAAATGGAGGTACAGGTTAGGCCACCGATGACAGTGACCAATGCTGTCTCGTGGCGTTCAGAAGGAATCAAATATCGTAAAAATGAAGTATTTCTTGATGTCATCGAATCGGTTAATTTGTTGGCAAACGCCTCCGGAAGTGTACTTCAAAGCGAAATTGTTGGCTCAATCAAAATGAGAGTATATTTATCGGGAATGCCTGAACTGAGGTTAGGCCTTAATGACAAAGTATTGTTTGAGAGTACGGGTCGCGGCAAAAGTAAATCAGTAGAACTGGAAGACGTAAAGTTCCACCAATGCGTCCGATTATCACGATTTGAAAACGACAGGACTATATCATTCATTCCTCCCGATGGAGAGTTTGAGCTCATGTCCTATCGGCTCAACACACACGTCAAGCCTCTCATTTGGATTGAGTCTGTTATTGAAAGACATCAACATTCAAGAGTGGAATACATGATTAAAGCTAAGAGTCAATTCAAGCGTCGCTCCACAGCTAACAACGTCGAGATTATAATACCGGTTCCTCACGACGCAGACACACCTAAATTCAAGACATCAATCGGTAGCGTTAAATATACACCAGAAGTGAATTCAGTTGTTTGGAACATTAAATCATTTCCGGGAGGAAAGGAGTATCTGATGAGAGCCCACTTTGGTCTGCCATCAGTAGTCAGTGAAGAGATTGAAGGACGGCCTCCCATTCAAGTAAAGTTTGAGATCCCGTATTTCACTACTTCGGGAATACAGGTTCGCTATCTTAAGATTATTGAGAAGAGCGGTTATCAGGCGTTACCATGGGTTCGGTATATCACTCAAAATGGTGATTATCAGCTCAGAACCAATTAAATTGTTTTTAATTTATTTTAAGATTTATATAAAAATATTTTGCATTCCCAGCGAATAGTATTCAAACATTGTTATAAAATAGATTTAACGATGTATTGATGAGTAATCAATAAAAAAAAATCAAAATGTAATTATATTATAGATTTTAATTTATGTAAATTGTTTTATTGAAAGAGATTTTTATAGACAAAAGACATACAAATAATGGACTCGAAGTTTGTTGTTATGCACTGATAATATCAATCATTGATCTAAAGTATACTTAAATTAAGAACTAAAAAAAATAATTATAAAACTATTCAATGAGTTTCTTGGCCTTAAAAAATCGGCGCAAATAAAGCACCTGCCAAGTGGCCAAACCCAACAAACATAACATCGAAAATATCGACAAATACAGAACCCGATTGTTGGTCGACTCTATAGTATTGAATATAATGGTTAACATATCGTATCAAATATCAAAACATTAAATAAAACAAACCATTTGTGTCTCGCATTTCCTCTTCTCTCTTCTTCATGTATTCAAAGTCCTGAACGATAGACGACGACAGGTCTTCCAGTTTAGTCAACTCCATCTCCAAAGGCTTCAGTTTTCCTACATTTGCCAACTATTTGTCAAAAACATACACGAAATCAATCAATCATGAGATTAGTCAGCAGTTGTTGAATAACAAACCTCTTCATAACTTTTTGCTTCGACGCCGTGTTTCATCTCAAGATGAACTTCACGTTCGGGACCCGTTTGGTGACCGGTTTGCAGGTATGAGACAAAGCAGAAATCAAAGATGTCGTCTTCATCAGATGTGACGGCAAACTTTCCTTTGTCGAGACTCTCTCTCGCAAACGCCGTGTGACCTTTTGAGTCGGTCACCGCTAAGTCTGTCCTCTGTCCCGGTGCGGGCGATAACTCATACTCGCCGGTCACCAACACGTCTTTACGCATCTCTTCTTTAAGACAGCGCTTACTGTTTGGTTGTAAATGAAATCTAAGCGATTGTGTCGGCGGTAGTGATGTGAGTGTCACCACTAATAACACATAATACACAACCAATTGATGGCCACATATCCCGCACTTGAGTTTGTCATAAACTTTTCCTAACATTGTGTCCAACGATATAATCGATGGTTAAGTGAATGGCATTTAAATGACAAATAAATCACTAATACATTAGTCAAACGTTAGATGTGATGATGTGATCATTGAATTGAGTTTAACATTGCATTCAATTATTGTACGCTATTTGTGATGACGCGACACAACACACACTCACATCTAGTGAGACATCAATGCAAACATTCATTACATTTATTACAAGTTATCCAACAATTCAATAGTTTTATAAACTTTTAGTACAGTATTAATATAGTATTAAAATTGTAAATTGTTTTATATAAAGATAGTGGACATACATTTGTATTAATAATTATCTAAATAAAAATAAATTTTATTTAAATTATTTTTTTTTTAAAACATCTTAAAAACAATTGATTGAAAATAAAATTCATTTATGAAATACCAATTATAATGATATAATGTTATTCTCTAAATTTGATAATTATTTTAAAATTAATATTTATTTTAATTTTTAGTTTAAATGTTTGGATCGATGTTATGTAATGCAACACTATTTCAAATACTTAACTTTTTAATATTTTATCATTTTATAAGATAAACCATCCATTGTTTATAATTTGTTAAATTATTTAAAATTTAAATATTCACAAAAATATTTTTTTTCTATTATAATTATTGATTGTTATTAATATTAAAATTTAAAAATATTTTATAGTTTTAAAAAAATATAAATTAATTTTATTTTCTAATTACAAAAAATACAAAATATAAAGAGTATTACAATATTTTTAATCGACACAGTATTTAAACTGTTGTAACATAAATAAAATTGATAATAAGATTAATTGCTATATTATTAATTTAATAATTACATATTTTGCCACATGAATTAGTCCGAACCCTAACTGTAATAATTGTATTTAATTTTTATAAAATAAGTATTTTATGCAATTTTTTATTATGGTATTAAAAAATGTCTAAAAATAATTTCATTTAAATCTTAGAAAATAACTAAATAGTAATTATTTCGAGCCTTCTCTAAGTTTAACCATTCTTTCCGGTGTTAATACATAAGGAAACAGTTTTCGCGATATTGTCGGTAAATATTGCGAAAAATAATGCATTGCAAGCACTGGTTGTATAGCCATCCATGACTTTTCAAATGATTAAATTTAATATTAATAATAATAATAACATATATATATATATATATACTGTATGTACAGTACTTAGACAAAAATATTTTATGTAAGCTTATATCTTGTAAACCAATAGTTAGATTTTGATGAAATATTTTTTAAGATCCTCAGAATTATATCATAAAATTTTCAACAAACTATCTTGATTAGTTTTTAAATTATTTAAAAATAAGTGAAAAATTACATTTTAATTACAATTAGTAAGTTGTGTGTCCATCAGATTGACATTCGTGTTGAATCCATAAAATTATAATAAATTAGAATATGATTTAAGTTAAATCAATATTAATTCTAATGGAATTCATTTGAGTGTCAATCTGTCGGATACACAAAAAATTAATTGTAATTTGCATTTATTTTTTATAATTTAAAACTACTCAAAGATAATGTGTTAAAAAATTTATGACACATTTTTGTGTAGTTTTACTTTAAATTAAAGAATATATCTTTAAAATCTAATTATTGGTTTACAAGATATAAGGTTGCATAGCTCTTAAATTATATAACTTTTTAAATTTGTTGAAAATTACTATTATAATTAAGTTATTAAAATTTTTTTAATTTTAAATTTATAAATAACTACCAATAACAAAAAAACCATATCTTAATATGTTAAGTAAATCTTAAGATATTTCCTCTTAAAATTTTTAAAGTAATTTTGTCTGAGTATTGTATATATATATATATATATATATAAAATGTATCATAAGATTTAATTTAAATCAAAACTGAACACAAACTTCGTCTAAATTGTTGACGAGTGCTGTAGCCATGAGATGAGCGCATCGGGAGGCAGTCATCCGCTTATTATCAATTGAATGGGTTTGTTCTGTGCTTTTACCGATCTTATCGGTGAAAGCGGCCTCTAATACACGTGAAAACACAGGTCCCGGACAAACCATTGTTACGGATATGCCTTTCATTTTAGATTCAATTCTTAAGCATTCAAAGTAACCCTTTGTGTAAATTTATATAACATTTATATAATTTTTTAAAAGTTAAATATTAAACTATAAAAAATAACTCACATGTAAAGCATGTTTAGATGCCGTATAGGAGGCAGAGTTGGGTACACCTAAATACCGGCAGATCATAAAAAATAATTTTTTGTAATTAAATTCAATTACTGGTAACTATCAAACTTACCCAACTTTCCTGCCGTACTTGAAGTGACCATAAAATGTCCTTTAATTTTATTTTGTAAGAAATATCTCAAAACAATTCGCGATAAATTTATGAGTCCGAAGACATTAATTTCAAATAACTCTTTGTCCACTTCAATATCAATGTCTTCAAATAAAGCTCTTTGACTGCGACCAGCATTTGCCACAAGAATATCAAGCTTTTGAATAAATAGTAATAAATAAATTAAAAATATTAAAAAATGATTCGCTGAGAGATGTGATCAAAAGGAGTGACAATACTTTCTTAAAATGAGAGACAACTGAATTGAAATATTTTTGGTGATCCGATAGGTTTTTCATATCAAAACATAAAATTAATACATCTGTGTCTTGCAATTGACCGCAATCTATAAATAGAGAGACAATCTATGAAAATAACAACTTTTTTATCAAATGTATGTCAAGACTAACGAATGCATTTTTGTTTGACTTCTTCGAGTCGGTTCCTATTCGTACCGGAGATGACTAGTTTGACGCCATTTGCCGCTAGAATATAAGCCAAGGCTTCTCCGATACCACTCGAGGCAC
Organism: Oppia nitens; assembly: GCF_028296485.1. NCBI lineage: Eukaryota > Metazoa > Arthropoda > Arachnida > Sarcoptiformes > Oppiidae > Oppia > Oppia nitens. Next base: position 3,967,237 of record NW_026533199.1, read on the forward strand.
CGGTAATCCAAACTACTTTTCCTCTCAGATCACCTAATAATTACAAATTTATTATTTTATTTTAATAACTAAATAATTGACTCTTACTTATAGGTCGTCCAAACTTTTCGGCCCATAAGACCTGCAAATCACAGTCTAGTTTTGAGAAAAGCCATAAAAATGTGATTACAATTGCGATAAATGCCGTCACAAAAGTTAACATTTTTTAGTTACTGTAATATATTATTATAATACTATTTATAACAAAATTATGTATAGTTTTGCCAAACAATTAATCTTAAAAAATTTTTAATTAATAAAATATATAAAAATTGAATATTCATCGAATGATTTTAAATTTAACATATATTTTGTTTGTAACTAAAATTAATCTAAACTTTTATCAAAATCATGCAATCATATCATTTAATGTTTAATGAAATCAATTAAATTATGTGTTTATTATTTTATCAAAATAAACATGCTAAATTTTATATATTCATAATATTGATAAATACTGTATAATTTACTTTATATCAATTACGTAATAATAAAATTATTTTGTTTTATTTTAGTTAAAAAGTTCAAATGTACCGGTAATATAAAAATACTGTATTTTTGAATGTTATAAATACAGTATAATATACAATATTTCTACCAACACTTTATACGAATTTTCTACTAAATTTATTTCTATTTATGAAAATAAATATTCATTAATATAAAATATTAAATATTTGTACATATATTTTAAAACTATTTATGTTTTACCGTAAAATCGTGTTTTTCCCATATGGAATTCAAAAAAAATAACATTTTAACATTAACATTTTTTTCACGGTAAAAAACTCGCATTTTTTGCACAAAACAGTAAATTATTAAATTTATAGAAAGTAAAAACTATATTTTTCATATGGTATAAAACTCGACATTATTCCCATGACTTAGACATTTCCATATGGGAGAAAAACCCGATTTTACGGTATGTAATTTATTGTATTGTACAATACTGGTACTACAGTATACTATATAAACAAATTTAATAACTTAATTTTAATTTTATTATTTATTAAACATAATTAATATTCATTAAAATTAAAGTTCAATAATTTATTATTATATAATAACTATTTATACTTTAATTCTTTATAATAACAGCTAATATTCATAATTATTATAAATGTCGTCAAATATTTCTTTACATTTGAATTTAGCCCTAAGTTTTGAGGATAACATGAAAAGACCGGATATTTTCCTATGAAGTGAATATATTTCTTCTGGCGGTGGAGTCAAACGATATTTAAGAAGAACAGGCATTAAGTCGTGTATTCTTTTTGTTAACTTTTGGTCTCCAAAATCAAACTCTCCTTCCGTTGAAAAGGCTTCGCCTAAAATCATGATTGCATTGGTGTGTGTCCTCTCAAATACCTGTGTCTCATATCCGGTGAGAAACCCAATAGTCTTCGAGCATTCAACCACTCGTTCCCTGTCCTGATCGGCAGAAGCTTTAATGACATCCATATATTTGTTGACAAATTCTTTACTAAAATCACGAGTAGAGCCAAAGTCTAACAAATTAATAACACCAGTATTCATATCATAGTAAAAGTTAGACCAATTGGGATCTGTTTGCATGAATTTAAATTCAAAGATTTCTCGTAAACAGAGTTTCATTAGTTGTCGTGCGATACGACTTTTGACTTCTTGTGGTACAGAATCAGTTGTCTCGAGTCTATCAACAGATATTCCAGAAATCAACTCAGAAGTAAATACTTTTTTAGTGGACAACTCTTCAATAACTTTTGGTACATAAAAGCCTTCAGTGTTGAGATGTGTGGTAAGTATTTCTTTATATTTGCGTTGCATTAATGCTTCCCTAACGTAATCCACTTCCCAACTCAACTCTTTTCTCGCGTATTGCATAATATTCTCAACGAACAGACCTTCGGGTAAGAAGTTTCCAAATTTAAGAATCGATAACAAGTTTCTGATATCACTTTCAATGCCGTCAGCAACGCCTGGATATTGTATTTTGACGGCAACTTCCAGACCATTATGAAGAGTGGCTCTATGGACCTGACCTATAGATGCGGCTGCAAATGGTTTCTCATCAAAACTTTTAAACTTTGTTTGCCAATCATCGCCCAACTCTTCCTTCAAAACTTTCCTCATTTGCTTAATCGGCATAAAGTCTGCCGATTGTCTAACTCTTTCAAATATTTTTTGTAATTCAGGACTAATTAAATTGTTGTCTTGAATGCTAAGCATTTGTCCTAATTTAAGTGCCGCTCCTCTCACTCGACATAATGTGTCAACAATTCTATTGGCATTCGCTTCAGTCAACAACGGATTTGATCCTAAAATTGTTTTCTCATTATTTGCTGAAGAAGTAAAACCCAAAGTTTTTTTTGTTAGCTCTTCGAGAGCACCGAATCCAAGACCGATAGCCAAACTTCCGAATGATGCCATACGACTCACCCGATTAGCCGGCACTTTGCGCTCCTTTGATTTCTGGCTTAAAGTTTGCTGCAAATTATTATTAGGTCTCGAAGTGATATTTCCAATTGATTTATTTGTTATGATTTTAGTATTAACATCGTTGACACCATTTAATACATTTTCATCACTAGTTATACTTTTAGCCAAACTTTCATTAACTGCTGAACTTTTGGTAATATTTTCATTAAATGTCTGGTTTTCAACAGGTATTTCATGTGTTTTGCGATGAGTTTTAAAATTTATGTCATAATTATCTCCATCTGAAATAAATTTTGCTCTTCAGTTAGCATTTAGTATACAAATATTTATACAAACCATTTGTATGTTTGTTATCTTGTCTTTGAATCGGTATCTCAACTTCAAGTGATGAACTAAATGGTGACAAAACACTTGATTTCATATTATGTTTAGCAATGTATTGCATGTATTGTCGGACGCCTTCGTATATCATATAAGACCTGTCGACTACTTCGGCACTGTTTAGCCGCTAAATACAAAAAATATTATCAAATGATTGATACAATAAAAACTATAATTTATACGTTTGATCTAATTTTGCCATTTCTTGTAGACAATGGTCTAAACAAACTTTTGGTGACATTACGATTACTGTCTCTGCATCGGTGGTTAATATCGCGACGAATATCATTGAAAAAGTTTTTAAACAATAAGTCATCGACCGATCGGTTCCTGAGTCGCAAACCAATTCTTAACGATGAATCCAATTGATTCAAGAAGTGTAATAAAATACGATAATTGTTTGATGACATGTCATATGTTTTGGACAATCAGTTAAATCACTTAATATATTAATAACTAATAAATTTATCTAAATTTATAAAACATATCAATCATATGATACACTATTTAATGGACATTCAGTAGTAATGTTATGACATTTAAATGATTAAAACTCTATGACAATCACGTGATTACTATTATATACTGAAATAAAATATATTATTTATAAGTATTAATTAATTATAAGTAATAAGTAAAAAAAGTATAATAATAATAATATCATTAAAACTTTATATAAATTTATTTTTTAAAATATAATTAAAATCTAATTAATTATTTATTACATTCATTACAGTTATTTAATATTTGATAAAATAGTGAATCAATAATAACATACTTTATGAATGTTTTTTGACGATTGAGAGAGAAAAGTCAAAAACAGCCCATAACTATTTAGACTCATTTATAAAAGGCCCAACTTTACAATAAACATTAATAATGTAAATTAAACAAAATTTAACTCTATTATCAATTATTTATTTATAATAAATTTAATTTAATAGTTATTTATACTTTTGAATGAAATATTAATAAAAATGTGTTATAAATTTTGAATTAAACTATTTGTAAAAATATTTGAAATCAAATGATAGAGATTAAGAAAGTTTTTCAGTTGTTTAAGGATTAGTACTATTTTTGATAAGAGTCATCAGTTTATGGGCTGTTCTTGATTTTTCTCTCTCGATTGTCTGCACAATATTATTGACATTTGATATACAAGTGTTGATAACTTTTGGATGAAATTATTAATTGTCATCAATTAATAACCCGTCGGTGATGTCCAACAATCGTACCGTTAGTCGCAATGGTTGACGATATCCTCTTTGATTTTCTTCATATGGAAAGCGTTGATCTGTTGGCCAAAAACAGTGACAACGACTCTAATGTTTGTCATTAAAAAATATCACTCATTTGATTACAATATGATTGATGTCTTGTTTTTTTTTGTTGATATCAGGAGTTATGTGTCTCACGTCTGGAGCACATCGGCTATAATACTGGCTATCGGTTTATCGAAAGACTGACCAAAGAGTTGCAGCGATTTAAGGATGAGTTGGATGTAATGAAATTTGTTTGCAAAGAGTTTTGGTCGACAATCTTCAAGAAACAAATCGATAACTTGCGGACCAATCATATGGGAACTTATGTCTTACTCGACAATCGGTTCCGATTCATAACACATATGTCTAACTCCAAGCAATACGTGGACCAAATGCCAAAAGTTTGCTTCAAATTTTATGACTTATTATTATTAATTTAAGCAATTATTTGATAATTAATTTATGATTTAATATCTTTGATGGCAGTATTTAGCCTTTACTTGTGGTCTCATAAGAGGAGCGTTAAGTAATTTGGGAATCAATAGCATTGTGACGGCAGAGATTGTGATGCCTCCCAGTTGTCGATTTCAGATACAGATTCAAAGATCACAATAATTACATTTAACGTTACTTTAAGAAACTTTAAATTATATTGATATATCGTATTGTATTAGATTTTTTAATTTATAAATCAATTTTAATTATTTAATAATTATTGTGTGTTAGCTAGCGGTCAGTACGCGTGCGGTTCAAACAAGTGGTCAGTTAAGTGCATTGTTTTTTTAAATGTCAGAATAAGGAAAGACAACTCTAATTTTTATTTACGAAAGTGTCTTAAATAGTAACATGAGATAAGTGTTGTGACTATGTTTGGAGTGACCAATCAATTGGTAATATATCTGTAACTCTTTGATAGCAATTTTCAGTTATTATTAGTGTCTTGATTTCCAACTAAAAAAATTATTTTGTCGGTTCAACGCTTATAACTGGGACTTAGTATGTCCACCGAAGTTTACCAGTGGACGCTATTTCCGAAATTTTATTATAACTATAAATAACTATTTGTTGGGTTAGAAACTATAAAAACTTATAAATCACTATTTCAGTTATTTTGAAAAATATAAGCATTAAATTGTAAAATTAAGCACAAATATATGTAAAAACAAAAAGTAATAGTTTATATAAATTATATAAAATGTGTAAACTGTTTCAACTCATATTACTTTTTTAACAATAGAAATAATTAGTTTATTTATATAAATCATTTTTGTAAATATGCTGAAAACAAATGAATTATATATCAGTTGAAATATTTATAAAAAATAAATAACTATTTCAATAACTATTTGGCTTTTTTAGCAACTATATACAACTATTTAATAGAGTATAAAAAATTATTAATCAATACACTAGTTATTATGCAAAACCATTGATAAAAACCACTCCTTTTCTATTAAAAGACATCATATATGGTATGTCACAACTTATGAAAGTTATAACATTTTTATAGTTAAAATTACTACAATATTATTGCTTAAATTATCCGGAATTATGTTTTATTTTGCAACAATTGCTTACCGGTATCTAATTATCTCAATTACGATTGATTTTATCATAAATTGTGATACTATTGTAGGTCACGGGCTATAATGTTAGGTAATGAAGTTGAAAGTATCTGCTTGTTTACAGTCATAGGAAGTTTAGGCCCAATAGTTATCTTAATTCAATGCTATTAAATGAGTATTTGTTTTTAGTATTTATCAATAAATATTTTATTTCTCAACATTCAACAAACGGTAATATCACTAATATAAACAATGCCGTAATTTAATTTATATTGTAATAAACAAATACATATAAATAGCACTGTATTAAAGTATTGCTGACTTTGATTAGGGTATTAAATTTAATAGGCCCATAGATACGACCTTGATTATTTTGTCAAAATGGCAATTATTAAGGCAAATGTTTACATTAGTTGTGAATCAATAATAATCATTAAATAAATTATTGAAAAATAATTTTTATTATTAATATGGGATTATATTTATAAACTCTTAAAATGTTAAATAATTAAATAATTAGTAAACAATATTGTTTTCGATGATAATAAACATAATTATGATGTTTAAGTGACAGCAAATATCAATCAATAGAAATGATGTCCGGATCTGAATTGTTTGGTCGTGTATTTTGTCTCTAATATAACAGAATATATAATCGTATTTTACAATAAATAATTTATAATAAATTGTTAATAAAAGTTTAAAACCTCTCTGTTTTCTGCAGTTTGTCTGAAAAGTCGGTCAAACGCTGAACTCATATCAATATCTAAAAAAAATGTTTTGACAATACATTAGTTTGAATAAAGTTTTATTAAAATATATGCAATAATTACTCGAATAGTTGCTAAACATTGAACTGTTTGAGTTGACGTATAGATCGGCGTAAAAATTATTTGCATTCATAACACTTGAGTAGGGATTGGCCGGTGAGGAGGTGGCAGTTGAACGACCCATTGATGTCATCGATGGGATACTTAAAGACGAGGGTAGAGTAGATCTAATTCATATATAAATAATATATTATTTTCTACTAAACTATTTGATAATATAAAATATGAACCATTTTTAATATTATTCAATTTATTATGCAATTGAATCATAAATTGTCGCAAATAGTATTACGGTATATTGTTTACTGTACGACACGTATAGTATATTTATTGAGTTAACAACTTATTATATAAATCTGATATTTTTTAATTTCAAATATTTTTACTCTAAATAGTTGACGTTTTCGAAAATATTTAATAATTTCAAATATGCATTTATACAAAAATTACTTGGAATCAAAATAATCAAATTTTATAATAATTTAATAGATAATAAAATTGTGTTTTATGGTAATTAAAATCAATGATAGATAAAATTAAAACTTGATTTAAAAATTATTTCAAATAATTTTATTTATAAACTATAAATAATTAATTAATAAATTAGCGGTAATTATATTTTAAGCAATATTCAACATTATTTGTTGTTAACTAATATCAAAATATAATTATCTAATAATTAATTTAAAATTGTATAAATCAGACAAAATAATTGAAAAACGATAAATATATCTCTTATTAATAATAATATTGACTAATATTTATAAGTTATTACAAATACAGTGCAATTAATCCAATTGAATGTAATCAAAATACCTATTGCTGTTGTGTGCGGGACTTAGTGATTGTCCATTACTTGATGGAGACGATGTATTGTGTGAAGAGAAGTACAGTGAATTAGGAGTATTGGACTTCGAGGCGATTGGCTGTAAATTACTAGAAGCAGAACTCGAGGAATCAGGTGAAGGGAGTGATTGCATGTGATTTGGTGTTCCACAGGATTCGGATCCCGATCCAGACGATAGTACAGGTGTAGAGAGTGCGGGTCGCGGTGACGAGTCTTTAATGGTTTCATCGTCGTCGTCATCACTCGAATCAATTGTAATTATATCGATCTTTGGTCGCTTTGGTTCAGTCCTTTCTTGTGCTGTTATTATACACATTTAAATTTTAAAAAAATAATAGCAAATAAAATCAAAGTAAACGACAATAGCTTACAACTCTCTCTTTTAGTAGTTTTTCTCGAACCCGATCCCAGAGTCTCACAAGTGTTTTCTTTTTTCAGTTGGACCGGAGTCCAGGAGCCATCCTCATGGAACTGGACTTCATTACAAGTAGAAGGCGCTTCTTTCATAATTTCATTAAATAGTCTATTAAAGTCAACATAATAATTAGATAAATGATTTATAAAAATAATTGAAATATTTTACCCGTCAATTGCAAGGTTAGAAAAGACGGCGGATTTATCACATACGGGACAGACCCACGTAGGCTTCTTCTCATTCATTTGTAAATACAAAAGTGCGTCAAAACACTGGACGTGAGCGCATGTAATTGCACGACAGGGTATTTGAATACGCATTTTACCCAACTATATATAAACAAAATTTAGTTATAAAAAAAGTAAAATAAATATCAATTATAGTAAATGTATGACAAACCGGACAAAGCAATGAACCCCTGAGACTCATTGTTGCGATTTCCGAGTCTTCATCGTGAGATAATTTCTCTTTAATCAACGCTCTCGTATGGTCTGCATTACGAACTCCTTTGCGTTTAATCCTATCGAGAAGTGTTTGTGACGTCAACTTTTTGACCAAAAACACTCCGACAGCGTACGGACGGTTGTAATCGGACGCCCATGAGATCGATATTTGATTCGCAACAGTAGGCGATAATTTACAAAGAGTTGTAATGCTAACTGGTCTGCTCGGCCTCTTTGGCTCAACACCCGGTTTGTTAGTTGGCAGTGGATTCTGATTAGTAAACAAAAACAATTATTTCAAAATAATAATTATATATCGTATTTAATGAAACATACGGGTAATGGACACATCTTTGAGTTGATTTTGACACAAATACTCGGAGGAAAATTATCTTCTTGTTCACAGGTGGTCTCATTCAGACAAAATCTTAGCTGAACCTGAACTGTGTAGTCGACTTTAGGTCCGGGCAAACACTCCCTAGACATGGTTACATCATTGGCCTGTTGTGGTGTTAAGTGGAATGAATAGTTACTCTCTTGAAATCGAGAGCCGGCAACAGTCGGTACTATTAACACATCAATTGTTTCTTATTAGTAAACATTGCGGTAATAATTAATAAGTTTTTTATAGAAAATAATTGATAACTTATACCCAAACTCGATGGCTTAAGAAGTTCACCCAAAATATCATAAAAAGGTAATCCTTTGAACTTAACGTCGGGATAAACAGGAAATTGAAGCGATTGCGAGCTTTGCAACGATTGGTATGACTTTGGCGGATAAGCGTCGATCCCAAGTCGTGGCATTGATCCGTAATGATCTGTCCTCGAGTTATTATTGTACAAACTCTTTGACGGTATGCCAGTACTGCTGTATTGATGATTACTACTCGATTGAGAAGTCATTTGATTGACGGAGTGGTGTCCGCCAGTAGTCGACCGTAAACTCATTGAATGGCCGTAATCGGAGTCCAATGTGTCCGAAGAATTGTTTCCCAAATAACTTAAATTATTATATCGTTGTCTATGAAGTTCTTTAATCTTGTTTTGTATGGAAGTGGTCAGTGACCGACCCTTAAGAAGTTCCAGTGCCTGGACTTGCAATTCGTTCTTTTTTCCCGATTTTTGTTTACCAGCGAAACCCAATAGCATCTGTAGTTCGGCGACACGGAAGGACATTATCATATTCTGGTCATCAAAACAAAGACAAAACAAATAAATCATTCAATTAATAAAATCATACATTAATTAAATAAATGTCATTCGTATTCATCACAAGTCATTAGACGTATCGTATGTCGACCGCCGATACAGACCCGCAACGAATTGATGACATTGTCGTCCATTTCGTGTCTCACTCTTTCATCTTATGACCGGAAAGTGTGGTCAGTCTTCAGTTACGCCTTCCATACGACTAATGCTATTTGAATGCACTCTTAAAATGGGATCAAATGTTGTGTTAAACCACTCAAACAATTGGGGACTCAATCAGTGATCAGTGACTGTTGCCATCTGTTGGCCATTTTATACGCTTCGGTAATTCAGTCAAACTTGTTATCAATTAAATAGTTGTCAAACAAACCATAAGATCTATTTCAGTGATAACAAAGTAGTCAACAATTGGTAAGACATTCATCACTTCAATTGTATGACAATATAAACACAAAATATTGATTGAAATGTGTGTTAAATATTGTGAACTAATATCGAGTGTTGTATTAAACGATCGGTTAATTAATAACTCAATTATCGGTCCAAAGATGTCTCCAAACGTTTGTTTGTGTCAAATGTCAATCAATTGATTTGTGTGTCAATTGAGTGACACAACTGCGCACTAAAACCTATTTCAATCGTAAGCCCCGCCTCTCTGTCTATACGACCCACGTATTGACACATTTGACACATTTGTCTACAATTTAATCATTTTTAATGACAATTAGGTCACTATTTCTCAATAATAATAATAATATAACAATTAATTACTAACTTTTGTTTAGTTTATTTTTGTGCAAAACTTTTCAAAATATATTTCCAAAACATGTAATTCTATATCAAATTTATTGGTAAATAACGTCATATACTTTGAGATCCCTTTTAAAAAAGTTATTATAATTTATATACAATTGTTGTGTAATCGCAAACATTTATAATAAAAAAAACTAATTAATGGAAATTCAATGCATTTATCAATTGAATTGCAAACACATATACAGTAATTGTTTAAATGACTCATAAATATGACATAAATTAATGCCAAATGAAATGTTTAAATGATTTATTAATTATAAGATATATTAAGTTATTATTAATTTGAATCAAGTGTTTGAATGTTTGTCATAACTATATATGACTTATAATCCGGTAATAACTATATGTTTAGTTTGTTAGACACGACTAACTGATGACTTGATTATTGTTGTTGTTGTCTGACAGGTGATCCCGTACTGCGATCGCATCGGTTATCCGCTAAACATCGGAACATTGGTGCGAATCAGCGGCACATCTCACCCAACGGCCCGATGGTCTGTATTATTGACAAATGATTTGAATGGTATTTATCTCATGTATTGTTGTCCACAGTTTTGCAATCAATTTTCAATGCGGACCATCAATCAACCCGCGTGACGATCTCGCGCTACACTTAAGTCCAGTCTTTACAGCCCCGCCACGAGTAGTCAGAAATTCATTGCAAGGCCAGCGATGGGGTCCTGAAGAGAGTTTCGGTGGTTTTCCGTTTATCGGTGGCCAACCATTTGAATTGTTAATATTAGTAGAAAGCGATAACTTTAAAATTGCAATCAATGGACAACATTTTACTGAATTTCGACACCGCCTACCATTAAACCGTATCAGTCATCTGTCCATTGATGGCGATGTGAGTATTGCTTCAATCATATATGAGTTGACACAACCAACATACGCACCTCCGTCTGCACCGATTGCGCCCATACCTCCATATCCTGCCGGTGGAAGCGGACATTATGTTCCTCCACCAGTACCTGGATATGCTACGGGATATCCGCCACAATCTTCATATCCACCTAATCCTCCAGTTTATCCAACTGGTGGTTATCCAACTGGTGGTTATCCAACAGCCGGTTATCCAACTGCTGGTTATCCAACAGCTGGTTATGCACCACAAGGATATCCGGTTTGGTTTATATAAAATTGTTAAAAAAATTTCGTTAATTTTAAAAGTAATTATAATTTTTATAGCATTCTCCTAACAATCCAAATAAAGGCATATTAGGTGGATTAGGAGGTGCTTTGGGTGGTTTGACTGCCGGTGCTGCTGCATCTTCTATTGGATCAGCAATCCTTGGTAAAGGTAAACATCACGGCATCGGCGGACATCATTCGAAGCATTCAAGCCCTATACCAATTGCAGGATTGGCTGCTGGTGCCGGTGCTGCTGCACTGGGAGCTGCTGTTCTTACAGGACATCATCCCGTATGCATTATAATTAGTTAAATTGATTTTTTTTAATTACGAATTATTTTTTAAATATATATATATACTATAGTTTAAAAAGGCAAAGAAAATGTTTAAACACAAAGGTTTTAAACATAAATGGCATAAACCAAAGTTTGGGAAATGGAAACACAAGGGTTGGAGCAGTGGTAGCAGTTCTAGTGAATGATTAACAATTAAATTAACAATTGTTAGTTTAAATATATTTATCGGTAATTTATAGCACATTACCATAAGTTGCAAACATATATCGGTAAACTGATGCTTACAATAATGTGTGTTATTTAATTTATGTGACATCAAAACAATAGGATTAAGATTTCCACAATATATCAATAGATATAAATAATAATTTTTTAAAGTCTCATTTAAATGAATGCTGTATTAGATACATAAACAACAAATCTATGTTCTAAAAGATTTATTGACAATAATTTTTATTGAAATTGATTTATTGAATATCATAAATGCTTATTACTATATTAACGCTTATACTAATCTTTAAAGTAAACTACAGTATATTATAGGCATTGATCATAATAAACAGTATAATAATCTCATTTTTTGTTTTGTTTATATTGTTATATACCGTATATTATATGAGAATAACAACGACTTTAAACAAAATGTCTTTTTTAATATTTATAAATTTTGTTATTTTATTACAAATTTATTACCAGTAAATTTAATTTTTATTAAAAAAATAACTGGTATATTTTAAAATACAAGATTTACTATCAAACTTACCTTAACTGGTATTAAATAAAATTAATATATTGTTTTTTACAATTTTTAACAATTTAATATTTCCTGTACTTATTTTTAAATGATCTGCTGTTAACTAATAAATTAAACATGAAATAAATATTTTATAAGTATCGGTAATTAAAAATTTTATAAGTAATTTAGAAATAAATAAATAAATGCATTGAATTAGAAATTGCAAAATTAATTAATTTTAATAACAAAATTAAATTATTAATATAAAAATAAGAAAATATTTACAAAATAAACTAACATTTTTTGTGGCACTTATTTAAAATATATAATTAAATTATAATAAAATTTATTGCATTACTTAATGAACTCATTGATTGTATTAATTTCAATGCTCCACAATATCTCAATTTTTTTTATAAACCTCTCTCTCAGTAATTTTGTCGACTCTCGGAGCGAAACATTTTTATAACTTTATATATTTTGTTTGCAATTTTGCCCGATATATGACTATTAAAAATAGATTTTATTTTATGGACCATCAAGTGGTCAACTGGTGTTCGGCCCAAATCCTATCGATAAAGTCTGCGGTCTTATTGCGAAATTCATGACCAGGTGTTTGTTGATTGTGATACTGTTCCCAAACATAATTGTTCTGTAGGTTAGGATATTCAATGTGCCAACTCGTCGGCCGATTATTATTGATAGTAAGTTTAGGTATGTGTATCTCTGACTCTATTTTTCTGGACGGCATAATTGAGATGTGTTTATAGGGAATGTCGGCGCTTATGTCAGAACTACAAGAATATCGTCTAATATCTCGAGCAGTACTGATGTGTCGTTGACCAGAGCCGGGAACTGTCTTTGGAACCATCATTAGTGATCTGTCATTGAATAAGGCCGTAATGAGTGGTAAATTCATGTCTCGACTCTTTTGTCTGAGTTGTTGTAAATCAGAAATTGATCCGTTCTTCTCGTCATTGTATGTCTTGGAGTCGAGTCTTCCATTTGCTGTAATTAAGGAGTTCTTCAGGGAATTGAAAACAAAATAAAATTAATGAAAAACGTATTTAAATTTGTAAATTGTATTAATAACTAACCCTTTTCTGACTAGTGATAAATTGTGAATCAATATAATTATTATTAATAGATCTTAAATATTGGATCTCATTGAATGAGTTGGCGTATTGTGGCGGTGGAGGAGGTATTAGTAATGACTTTACTTTAGATTCAGTATTATTATTAACATTGATATCACTTGCAAACAGTCTTAAAGGATGATTTGATGTCATAGAGATGTTATTCAGAGACTGATGAAAGGATGGCTGAACTGATAATTCATTGTTGCAATCAATTAAATGTTTTGTAACGGGAAAACAATTTTGATTGTTGTTGACTGTGGGGACAGTAGTATATTGGGCACTGGAGTCGGAGTGAGCTCTACTATCTCGAAGTAATTTTCTGGCCAATTGAATATTGACTCCATTGCATACATTTATGTTTAATTCTTTGTTTAAATTGTTTTGAGAGCTAATGGTTGGATTCACTTGATATTTGTTGGTTTCTTCATTGACAAACAATTTGGTTCTGTTTGGTAGATATGTTGGTGATGTTGTCCAAAGTGGTGATGTATGAAGATTGGGTTCGGATGCAGCAATTGGTTGTGCTTTTGGTGTTGAATGAGAGTCAGGTGTAAACACCGATAGAGTCGGCTTAACGTGTGATCGAGTGAGAGATGAAACACCGATTCTTGTGGTTGTTCTTTGAGTTGGTGTTGTTGTGGTTGAAGTTAGTGTAGAGCTTAGCGAAGGACAGGCTCTCAATGCTAACTTTGGTTTAATATCTTGATTTTGAAATTGTGAAAAATATGGTATATTTTCATAGATATGGTTCATTGATTCGGCTCTTTCAGTTAATTTGGACAGATTTACCGATCGCACCGTTAGATCGGGTTTTTGTGTAATTCTGGTATTGTTTTCAATATTTGTTGAATATATCAACTCATGACTAGTTGATGAAGTGTTTGGTTTAAGTGGTATTATATCACTTGTTTGACTCTCATTGTGACAAAAATCATATAAATGGTTGTTATTATTGCCAATTATGTTAATTATCTGTCTATTTGTGGTAACGAGAGGAACAATAGATTTGATGGTTGTATTACTTTGTTCAGATGAAGTACTTTTAATACTGTTAGCACTGGAAGGCACTCCGTTATCACTGTTTTTTTGTTTGTTTTGTTGATTATGATTGCAATTCATAGTAATATTGCTGATAGAGTTAGACTGTTTGTCTTCAAGATTTGTCGACGATCTTCGTATTGAGTTATCTATGGGTTCACTCAAAGCTAGAGATTCAAGTGATACTACCGGCGCTGAGTTTATCATTATCTCAATATCAATGTCTTCTCTATCACTGTCTTCAATACTTTGCACTTTATCCGATACAATACCAGATGTAGTATTAGATGAAGCATTGCTAATGACAGACACCCTTTGAGTACTGGTGTCGTCCAACACAGAACTCATACTTTTGCTATAATCGGATCCACTTTTGATTCGCGATATTAATGGCAAATCAAAACTTTGATCGTAAATATAGGACTCTCTAAATTTTTTTCTATTCATTTCTGACTCTCGTCTCTTAATTTCTTTCATTTTCAATTGAATGACGAGTTGGAACTGATGGGTGACTTTGCAGAGCCATAGCAAATGTCGGGCCGCATCTTCACTGCTGGCATAATATGTAAACTTTCTGACAGATGGACCAATTGAGCGAATCTCAAACTTTTTCTTATCGAAGTACAGTTTCCCGATGTCAGACCACGTGAAGTATGAAATGCGGGTCTTTTGTTTAGCACAGGTATGACTACTATGACTATTGGTGTGAATACTTGATATGCGTTGCTCTTCGGAGTTAATCTCGACACCAGTCGTGCAAATGCCGATCCAAACATCACTTGCTGTCGTCTTGTTCCTCATCCTATACAGGTGTAGATTATGTGGAGCATTGGCATCGGATGCCTCTTTAATATACAGAGATTGGGCTTCAAATTTTGGTATTCCCTTATGATCCCGGTGCAAATATGGTAAATGTTCTATAATGTAATCTAATCCAATCATTTCAATTACCTAATAAAAATGTAATCAAATTAATTTTAATTTTTATACAATTTTTTAAAAGTAATATTCTTAGACTAGAAATTTTTCAATAGTTTACTAATACAGCATTTAGTATATATAGTACATAAATTTAACTAATGTAGTATAAATAAAAATGCTAAATTAGCTTGATAAATTTGCTTTTTAAAATATTTATATGTACAGATATAAATATACATACAATATAATTATCATTGAAGTTATTACAAATATTTCATTATTTTACTTTAATTATATTTAAAAATTTAAAAAAAAACAATTCAAACATTAATTTTATGCAATATTTTTGTTTTGGTTTTACTAATAAATTTTATCAAATATTTCTTTAATTTTTGTTGCTATTTTGAATTTGATTTCTTGAATCTCAATAAAGCTTTAATTTATTTTACTGATTTTATTTATAAATAAATATTTCAAAATCCAGTTTTAAATATATGCATAAATTTATAAATATATTTCTATTAATTTAAACAACAAGTTTGTACTAAATTTATAAATTCAAACTATTAATTCATATTGGATATGTCGTATACTATTAATATATAAAATATATTTTAAAAACTTTTTAATAAAATATATATACTATAAATTTATGCAGAAAAATATGCAAAACACATAATAATTGGTAACAAACATATAGGGAATGAGACTCATAGGCAATGAAAATATAGCGCAAAATATTATGTATTTTTTGAAGGGCAGGGATGGGAAATAAATAGAGAAGTGGTGGATAGTATTTTTAATATATATAGTATAAAGGTATCATATAAATAGATTAGTCTATATACTGGTGTGCAATGCCTTACCCATGAAGCGAAATATAGCTGAGGGTTAAAATATTGGCCGACGTGTAGCTCAGGATTGAAATTACCGAAATCTGCCTGAAGGGCATACGATGCCAACATAAAAGCCCTCTCCTCGCAAAGGGCCTGACCATAATTGACTACATTCTCCCTTTTTATTATAAAAACGACCAAAAATTAGTATACGTCAACCCGGGGCCTATTATTTTTTTTTGTTTCAATACCATACCTTAGTTGTAGATAATAGAGAAGTTTCGCTACTTTATCACTTTAGACATAGAAAAAAATAAAAAATGTTTTCTATTAATGCAATTTCATCTTTAAGATTATACAAAAACATTTATATAAAATTATAGATCAAAACAGATGAGAATAAGAAATAAAACAACAAAAAACACAAATTATATATAAAAACACAATTATTTGATATATCATATAAACAATAATTAAAGATAAGGTGTGCGGTGTCTCACTTGCACTCACCTAATGAACAGATAAGAGTCGACATAAAACTGTACTCTCATATGAATTGAAAATAATGGTTTGCCGGTGTTGTCGACCCCCTAAATAAAATAACAACAAAAAAGACAGTCATTTAGTAAAAGTGTCTTCACTTTTCTACTATAAAATGAGTTATTATTTAGATGTGTGTGTAATTAAAGTGAGACAAATCTCGTAATCAAATATAAAATGAGTTAAATAAATGAAGAGTTCATTGAATTTACATTATTTTGTAGTTTCCACTGTTTGGACGCATATTTGCACAGCTTTTGTGTGGTATCCAGAAATAAATATGAATCTAACAAAAAATAAATAAATAAAACAAAAATTATATACGATATATATAAATATATATATTAAATATACTATATATGAATATAATGATAAATATATAATTTAGATTTGAATAAAATTTGAAAAAAATTAAAAAAATATATAATAAAAATAATATCACATCTTTAAAAAACTGGATATTATAAGAGACACTGTTATTAAAATTATGTGGCAATAACTTTCACAAATGCATACCATTTATATCTCAAAAAGTAAAATGCATTTTCAGAGAAAAGACTCATCGTTATTAATATTCATGACTTTAATATTAGAAGTAAAGTAAAGTATTTTTTATAATAAGTTAGAGTCTGTTATTTTGTTAGTTTGTTTTCCAGCAAAAAAAATATATCATTAGTTGGCTATAAATGATAAATTAATGACAAAATGACTGACCCGTTCTGATTGCGAGACCAAAGAGCTCTGTTTGACATAAACTCAGGTATTTGCAGATCTGTCCAAACAATTCACTGACTCTGCTTTTAAGCTGAAAATGTATAAAAAATATATTATTTTTAGTAAATATATGTTGTTTTATATTAACAGTTTTTTTTTATAAATTAGTCACTAACGATAAAATAGTATACAATTTATATGCAATTTTAAGAGTAATTTATAAATGTTATATATATATAGGAATAGAAATATATATATATATAAATATGAAATAATATTATAAATACCTCGACAACAAAATAGAGGGTCTCATCAGTTAACAAGTTTACGGCCACAAACTTCTTGCCCGTCGGTAATTGTGAATCACATGTCGAGTATACGTTACGCCTCATTGTCTCGGATTTCACGTTTGACTGAATAAATCATAAAAGAAAAATAGATGACAAACACATTAATATCTCTCGTTGATTATGACTATTGATTTGTTTGCCAAAACTTTTTTGCTAAGTTTTTTTTGTAGATGTTATTTGCTATGGCTTTTTAAACACCAACAACAATACTATAGTTTGAAAATTATTTTTTCACTTAATTTTTTCTTCCATTCAATATTTCATTTACTTTAAAAAACTTTTTTTAAAGCAAAAAGTTTACGCCCAAAAAACTTAAGCATAAAAAATAAGGCAACACTAAATAAAATAAAAAACAGTTGTTTGTAATGATTAATATAGTAAATATGCGATCTCATAACATAGTAGTGTTGAATGTTTTATATAATATATTTTTAACGATAAAATACCAAATAATAAACATGTGCTATTTGTTGAAAAATTGTTTTCAAATTAACTCATATCATTTTACATACAAATAATATACAATATTTTGTATTGTAATTAAAATAAAAAAAATATATTTTCTCGCTTTTATTGATTATTATTATTCGTTAGAAAAATAAATAAATAAATACAAAAACAACACTTTTATTGTTTCATTTCATAACACTTTAGTTATTGTGACAAATAGTTGTGATATTTTAGTAACTATGTTATAAAAATATTTGACTGATTGTTGATTGGTTTTATGCAAAATGTTAGATATCATATAATTGATAATCATTTAAATATATAAATTAATATAAAGGTATAGTTTGCTAATAGTGCATAACTTCATTAGCAAAATATTTTATCAGACAATTACTGGAATTTAAACTCACTTAAAATTGCTTTAATAATAGCACTAATAATAACTAGTAGTAGTAATGCTAATAATAAAATGTTAACAATTGTTATCAGCAAACAGTCCTAGAGTTGAATGGTCTGGAATGCAATTCCTATAGGAATGGTATGGAAAGGTAAGGTATGCCATACTATGCCATATCATTACTTATTGTATGAACTCTCGAGCAAAAAAAAGCTGTAAAATCATCCCAAACATCGGTACACATTTACATATGGCTCTTGCAAAGTGTTTAATCTTATATTTCAATAATAGCTTTAATAATATAGTAATAATAATAATAATAAACACCTCAAGAAAATATTATTTGAAAATAAGATAAATATTTGGATTCAAAACAAACAAAATTTATTTTTAAATATTTGTGTTGTTTTTATTAGTTTGAAATTCTTGATTGAACTCGTTTTCATCGATCATCTTATATCATAATATAATTAATTCTGTATTCAAATTAATATTTTAATTTATAATTTTTTCTCTTTTTAGAATAAATTATTTATATTAAAAAGAAATGATTATATTAAAAACTATTTATAATTTCCTATATTTTTTTTGCTGATTATATAAAAAATATCTAAATAAAAGTTATTAGTGTCCAACACTTTTTTTGCTAATTGTTTACTATAGTTAAGGTTAATCACGAATGAAACAAAAGACCAATTAATTTATATTTATCAATGAATTTAATTAAAAAAGATTTTTATTCAAAAAATTAATTGTAAAACTCTATTGTCGAGTGAATGCATTTTTTTGTGTGTGCAGTGAATCAACCATTTGTTAGAATTACTGGAAACGGATTCCCTTTGAATTTTTCATGAATACAATCAAATCTAAAGTGTATTAAAAAATTGTTTTCATTTTTCCGACTCCGTTAAGTGTCACGGCTTTGTGAACAGCAATGAAAAGGGAGTATTGAATTATATGTAGGCGTTATGGCTATCATATGACCATTGAAAGAGTGAGTGAGAGAGAGAGAGAGAGGACAAAAAACAGGACAGACATGTAAGGATAGGAGTCAATATAAATGTATGGATGGCATACTTCAACAAAAATATATCTACTTTTATGTTTAGTAATCATAAATATTATTTTTTTAAATTCATTCATATTTAAATAAATGAGATTTGAAAATATTTAACAACAAAAATATATAGATTTTTTTAGTAAACACGAGCAACAAATTTGTTATTTATTTGTATATGAAAACAATAAATATACATTACTGTATAGTAGAAACTTATTTAGTTATAAATTTTTGAAATAAAATATAAAAATACAGATAACATGAGCTGCAAAGTTCATGGACTCAGGTGTTAGTCAGTAATGTTTTGCCGTTAAACACGAAGCTCTGCATAAACAATGTGTTATCGCATATCATATCAATTTCCATACACTAAATCCATAGGAATTTTAATGAAATATCAAATAAATGTTAACCTATTTTTCGTATTATAAACACAACAAAAAAATAACATAAATTTCAATATTTCTAACAACTGTTATATAAATGCAATTTTATTTCCTCTTTAGACATTCTCTACAAAAATATTATATAATTAATTGAATGCAAATTTATTTATACTAAAACCTAAATACTTTTGCAATTTTTTTTTGATTTAAATTAAGATTGAAAATTCAATTACTGTACATATATAAATAATTAGAAATTGAAAATATAATCTTAATAATATTACAGCTGTAAAATAGATAAAATATTTGTTATATAAATATATTTTTGTTTGTCAGTCAATCTAAAACAACTTTTATAGATAATTAAAAATTGCTTTTGTAGTATTGTCTCTATTATTATAGAAGTTATAAAAATATTTTGAAATAAACTGATAAACAATGTATATGTTTGTAATCTCAACTAAAAAATTTTAGACAATGTTTTTTTATAACTTATTGAAATATTTTAACAAATTGCTGATAACAATCGTATAACTCATTCATTAAATAAATTGGCATTATTTGCAATACAAATGTTATATTATATTTGCCTCAATCTGTAGTCAATTGAGTGCCCGGAACTGTGCTTCAAATAAATATTTCATAAAAATAAAATAATCAGACATTAATTTTTATTTAAACATAAGTTTTCTCAGAGTTATATCATTTTAAGTACAATATATACAATATATGCAAATAATAAATATTTTTCACATTAATTTTATTTCTGCCATCAATTGCCAGTATTATAATAGTATGTTTAACCAGTGATACAACAATTGAGAGCATAAACTGTCAGTTTGTGTCAAACCATAGGATGTGAGCACAACTGTTGATCTCTTGTTTCATATATAGACTAAAACATCTGCACTTCACTATAAATAATATATATTACTCTTAAACTTTTGAAGTATTTTTGTATTATACAGTGAGTACACAATGTGAATATACAATATGTATAATTAAAATGATTTTTAACAATCTTTTGAATAGCTCATTGAATGAACATATATTTGAAAATATCGTTAGTTATCAAATAGTTTTATTAGTCTAATAGTTATTCATTTAACAATACGTTGCCATATAGACGAACGGTTTATAACAAGAGAATAATGTATAATAATATAATAAATAATATAATAATTGGTAACAAAAATATGAAACTTTCAATCTCTACTTCAACTGTTGTATTGATTAACAGTACAATTGTATCCTCCATTGAGATGCAAACACATTATTCTTTTGGTAAATATTATATATTATACATACTGTATATATATATAAATTCAAGAGTCGTTAGCTTTAGTGCCGGCACCACTAATACATTGATGGGGTACTGGAGGTCTCTCTCTCTCTCTCTCTTTCACTCATTCATCTCCTCTGCTTTTTCTGACTCTTATTGGAAATGTTAACCAAAAGTTAGTAAACATATAGTAATAGAGTATATGTTGAGGTACTACACGTTTTCTTTTTCACTCTCTGTCTAACCAATTATCGATAGTTTGCTTTTATAACTACAGTAATAGCTAAGACTAACAAAATTTTATAAGTAAATGCTTTGTATTTAGTATTGTACTCTATGTGTGCTGTATGGCATCGACTATGACCCCGGAATCTATAAGGTTAACCCATATTACCGTAAAAACTAAATATACTATTATATGGGGGTCACTTGTAATATCATTATATATAAATTACAATTTATGTAAAAACACAAACTCAAAAAATAAATAATAAATAGCCTAAAAATTTGCTACAAAATATTTTTATATTTAATGTCTTGATATAAATCATAAATTGAGTCTCTCTCTCTCTCTCTCTCTCTCTCACTCATTGCATGAGAAAATTATAATTTAGCTTTCGGTGAAATTACTAAACAAAATGTAATGTAAAAATATTTTTCTCGAGTGAATTTAATATATACAATATATATATATATATATATATCCGACAGGAAAATAAATACGTGTATATCATTGACTTTCTCGACATTAAATTGAAACTTATAGGACATTAAAATGGAAATAAAATTATTTTGATTTTTATGTTCATTTTTTGTAAGTCATCCAAAAAAGTAAAAGATTTTCCACTTTAGTTATGTCTCACCACTTGAGGGCTAATACACTCTTCATATATCTATGCATATGGTATGGTATGCTAGATATGTGTCGATTGTATAGTTGTTTGTATAGCTGAGAGTTTTTGCCAGATTTTCCCAGACATGAGACATGAAAATGAAGTATTGGTCAGAAAGTGCTTCTAATTTGATAAACACAACAAAGAGTCAGTTGGCTTATGAATGCCTGACAGTCACGACAATCAGTACTTAATTGAGACCAACATTAGACAAGACGTCAAGAGAAAGAGATTACTATTAGGCATTCAATGGTGTGAACACAATATACCATTAAATTATATAAGAAATTCAATAGTAATTACCGGTTATATAAAGTAGTACTCATTCATAAAGAATGAAAAGTTTTACTTTTTCTCAAAATTCAAATCGTATTTAAATTCAAAATCATTTTAATTTATATATAATACAGTATTTCATACTATATTTTATACCTTATATAACACATCATTTTTAATATATTACACACTTTCTTGACTCAGATTTGCATTTAACTATAATATGTATAATAAAAAGTTTTTAATATTTAACAAATCAATACAAAAAGCCTGTATTTAAAAGTAAAATAATTTATTTAAGAATTGCTTACAGGAATCCACGATTTGGGCATTTTTGTTGTCCACAAACATCCACAGTGTTTGTCAATATAAAAACATTCAAATATAGTAAAAGTATATTTTTATAGTTCAAAAAATAAATAAAAATAATAAACAATAAAAATATTGATTATTTGAACACAAAATGTGTTTTTTCACACAAATAAAAAAAAGTATTGAGAATTAAAATACTTGTTTTCTCCCACTCTTATGATGAGCGGAGACACAAATATTTTTCAAATACTTTAGCAATAAGTTGTTATTTGGAGAAAAATTGCAAATACTTTAATAATAATAATAATATCGAAGGACTTGGCTCTACAAAGTAAAGGCTCAGACACTTTTAGCTCAAGGAGTTAATAGTTAACACTGTATTAAACACAAAAATGCAAGGATTTTGTTGGAAAAGCAAAAAAGCTAATCATCAGTGAAGAGTAGCTATCAAATAGCATCAATCAGTGATAATGCCTAAGTCTATGCCAATCGGATAGCGATCCCAAATGTAACCGAAACACTAAATATATATCCAATGTATAAAATATGCGCCACTTTTAATGCATGGCATGCGTGGGGAATGTGTTGGAAGAGCTTCTTGTGGTGAGTTTGGTGGGCATGTATTCAGTGTATGGTATGTATGGTTCACCTAATAGGGTGGCGCTTGCATTCCAGTGCCGCCACTCTCCTTGTATTGCAAAAGCTGAAACTCATTGAGTTGTTAAATGAATCCAACATTTCATATATTGATAACAAATTTTCGGAGTTCAGTTGTGTTACCAATAATAATATAACCCTTTTATTTTGTTATTGATTTTAACATTAAATTACATACTTTAAGAATCAGTGGATTCCTTAAAAATATTTTGTCATATCTCTCTCTCTCTCTTTACAATTTATTTGATATTACTAAACGCATGGCTTATCTTTCAATTAGATATCGGGTTTTAAAAAAATATATTATTTCAATAAACACTTTATTTATAGTATAATTATATTGAAATATTTAACTGACAATTAAAATAAGAAATATTTCTCTTTATTATTATTTTTATTATTATTATAAACGATTGAAATAAAAATATTATAACGATATAAATTTTTCTGGCTTGAACTCAATGCATTAGAAATGACAGTCGCATCACACCATTACATAACTTTGATGGCATCAAACCATTTCACAATCAATACTAATTATACAGTAATATTCAATACATTTTAATGTAAACTAATTTTAATTTTAAAAATAAAAACTAGTTTTAATTCAAGAACTAGATTTTATATTTTAAGATTATTACAGACTATATATTTAAACTACATTTATGTTATATTACATTTGTTATGAAAGATGTGATGACTAAATGAGATCCTCTAAATAAATGATTGGGATTATGATTCACATAAACACCAATTTTCACTAATAAATGCCATTTAATTGTCAAATAAATATCAATTAATTATTCATAAATTTATTAGTCTTAAGTTTTTACAGTATACTGTGTATATAACCATTATTTTTGCTTTTTGCTGTAAGTGACTAAAATGATTATTTAATAGAAATATTTTAAAAATTAATTTATAGTTTATATTAATTATTGTAACTTAAATATAAATTTATAACATTATCATCTAATATATAGTATTAGAATTCAACTCTATTTTGCTAATATATAAGTACAATATATAACTTACAATACATTCATTATTAAACCTTGAATTTGTAGAATTGATTCATTATTGTAATATTTATCTCAAAACAAAACTTTCATTTTCACAATTTGTTTTTATATTAAAAATTTATTTTATATGTAATTCACTTTTATGACTATTACATACATACATACATATATATACAGAAAGAGAGAGAAAGAGAGAATTATGAAATTATTTATGGAGCGACAATCCATGTCATAAAATAATGCAAATTATATATTTAGCAAAATGATAGATAAGAGTCACTTTTTTAATTACAATTTTTGATATTTTTAGTTAGTTTAAATAAACCAAAAGTATTTTAATGCTTTGGTTTAATTTGTTTACAAAACTGATTCAACAATTTTTAATTGCCAGTATATAACCAATTCATACAGTAGTTACTTAAAAAAAAATCAATTTAAAAATAACAATATAATTTTAACTACAGTATATAATTGAATACATCAAATTAAACCAAACTTGATATTACAAAAAAATGACTAAAATTAAATCTAATTATTTATACAAACTAATTGTAACTTTGTTAATACAAAAAGTATTATATTTTATATACTCATAATTGTGGTAAATTGCAAACATTTGTCAACACACATATATATATATATATATCATAATACTTTTTTAAAAATGCTCACAAAAAAGGTTAAAATGTTAGTTAAATTATATATAGTGTGCAAAAAATAAATATCTTTAGGAAGTCGTTAAATGATATGAAAAATATAGTTTTATTAGAGTAATAATCATTTCATTTAGACATAAAATATTTAAAAAAAATTTAGTTATACAAAAAAAAATTCGGAAGATAAATCGGCAATTTAAATTTTAAAATTTATTATAATAATTATTTGTAACTTTTTAAGACTTGTCACAATTATTGTTTTGCATGTGTTTAATATATTTTATTAAAAAATAGCACTTATTTTTATTTTGAATATTAACGTTTAATTGCTATTTTCGTTTTTTCACAAAACACTAAAATAAATATTACATTATATACTATAAATATTTAAGCATAATTAAGCTTAGATAAAATTTCTGATGATTTAATAATTAAATAATAATCGGAAATTCCCGAAATGTTTACTGTCTAGTTATTAATTAAAAAATAGTTTCTCAATGTAAAAGTAATATAATTTTTTTTTATAAAATAATTTTTTGTTTGTTTGAATCATTAGATTGTAACGTATTTTTATAATTATATGAAATATATCTTCGAGAAAGTTGAGCAACAATTACCTGTTCTTGACCTTAATTTCCAATTATATATTTTTATATATCAAAATGTTTTCTTAAAGATGATATATTTACCATTAATTGTCCTCTTATTATATCAATTTATGGTTAAATTAAAACGCTATTTAAAAAATTATTTTATGTTCAATTTGACATGTTTTAGTAATATTTTATTACTATAGTATTGATATATTTAGGAATTTATATTAATATCATAATTAGTAGTTATAAAATATCTATATGACGTAATTAAAATAAAAATATTTGATATTTATTATTATATTTAATATTGTATACCAAATATAATATTAAAATTATATATCAAATTAGAATTAAAATAATCATTAAAAAACATTACATTTTGAATATACAGTATATTATAAGACATACATAATTATAATATAAGTAAATGTTTTCAAATTTCAGTTAATTTTGTTTAAACTAAAAGCTTTTTCCTTAATATAAAAATCAAAAAGAATTTATATATCAATAAAATGTTGAGAGATATGTGTTAAGCCATAAATTGTGAAACAATATGAGTGTTTGGATAAAGTTCCTGACTATTAGTTACGCCTCTATTTTTCCACTAATTTGTGGCCCAAAAAAGGAATTTATTTTTAAAAAGTTGAAAACATTTTGATCACCCGGTGCACAGCATATGGAGGTGTAGGTACCACTACTATGTATGAAACTATCAATATATATATATATATATATATATATATATATATATTTATATACTGTATATTATATATGCACAGTTGGATCTCTCTCTCTCTCTCTCTCTCTTTCTCTCTCACTTCAGGATCTAAAAGTTGATAAAAGAATTTTTAAATAATTACTTTTCGTTTGCCAACTCTGACTGACTGCAAGATATGAATTAAATGTATTTTACCATAAAATCATGAATTGAATGACTAAATTAAAAAAGTTAGAGAGAGAGAAATCGTTGGCAATTTAATAGAATTTTTCAATGTATTTGTGATATTGATTGCAATAAAAAGTTATCACAAAAATACAAAATTTGATAAGTATTCTAATAAAAAATATTTTTAAAAATTAAGTGGAAATTTTATGTGTCTAAATAAATACACAAAAATATATTTGTCTACGACATTAATAATTTTCTGAACTGTTCAAAATAATAAAATATATGATACTACAGCATATTTATAAGTTTGTATTATGAAACTCAAAACTAGGCTACTTTTATACCGTTTTTGTCACATAATACGTGTTATTTTTACAAATTATAAATAAGTTATAAATAATAACCTCTGATTTTAGTTTTTTAAATTGTTATTTTTTAACTTGATGTCTGAATTTTGCAATATAAAAAACAATTTTTATCTTACTCACAAATCAATGTAATAGTTTAATATCGCTTAAAGATAATCCTAATTTAATAATTTATTAAGAAAAATAAACATTTTTTAGTTATAAAATTCTTCTAATAATAAATAATAAAATTATTAATAGTTTGTCAGATACTGTATATAATTATTATCTTTTAAGATAATTTTAAAATTCTAATAATTATTAAACTGACTGAAAATATTTTTAAAATATGTATAAAAATTATGTAAATTCTTCGAAACATTAAATAAAATAAGTTATATGTCTTTTAATGCATCAGTTTTTGAGAAATAATTGTAAAGTTGTTTTTCAATTGTAAGTTATAACTCAATAACTAAAAACTTTTCTGCTGTAAAAATTTTAAGCTCTCTCTCTCTCTCTATTCACTTGATTCACTCCATCAAACTATTTATCTTCAAAACCGAAACTAAATTTCATTTTTCAAAGAATTTCTCTTTCGGTAATTTTAAGTGAGTTTTATAGCTTTAACTCTAGAAGTGGTAGTGATAGTTGTGAAGTCAATTGCTATAATTGTTGAATACATGTATGGTATGTATTGAGCAGTCAATGGTAGTGTTGGTGGTAGTGGTAGTCTCGTCCTTGCCTTAGGGCACTGGCATCACAAAGGAATGCATTTTCTAAGAGGAGAGTGCTTTCTAAGTGTTGGCTCACTTCCAAAGCCGCATATTTGAGACCAAACCTCATACCTCATGATTTCCTAATAGAGGTTTACTCCCATTTTGATGTAATTCACGGTAAATGCTTGTGTTTTGTATAGCATTTATTGATGTAATAATTGGAAATTTGGCGCCAATTCAGCCATCATTTGAGTCATCATCGGTAGTGATGTTCTCCAATAAGCTATCATTTTGCTTATACTGTAGTAATGCCACCCGAAGCCAACATTGGCTCCATTAATACAAAAGAGTCATTTGCATAGGTATGCCATACATTGCTATGTCGGTGCATAATATACCATACAATCACTGCAAACAATGTATGATTATATTTGTTGCGAATTATCAATACTTTGAAACTATAAGTGCGATACAATCATGTCTTAGTCTTTTTTGTTTTAATGGTTTGCCTTAATATTAATATATCACGGATTGGCATTAAAATAGATGCATAGCTTGTGATGTGGTGATGGCGTTATGGGGAATGGCATACCTGTTGAGCCGATAACACTTAATGATATGCTTTGGGCTATTTGTAGGAAATTTCACCCAAAATAGTAATCAATGCCTCCTTTCTTAAGGAATTCAAAACTCCTCCCAAAAATGCTAATCTTCTCTCTCTCTCTCTCTCTAACTCACTCACTCACTCACTCACTCACTCACTCACTCATTTGCTTACTCACACAATCAATAAAACAAAAACTGATTACTTCTGATAACTTTTAACGATATAAAGTTTATATAACATTAAAATATTTTTTAAACTAAATAATATATTATATAAAACAAAACAAAAATAACTTGTTAGAATTTTTAAAATTAATGTAAGTATAGCTTAAAACTTGAAAATATTACAAATAATAATAATAACATTTTATTAGTATTAATAAATGTATATTTCTATAATTTCAAATAATATTTTAATTAATAAAAAAATAATATTAAATAATATAACTAGACATAACTTTTTTGGGGCCAATACTTAATATTATATATAAACAAAAATTAAGCCAAAAAAATGAGTGCAAAAAATTCATATGAAGTGGAATAGTGACTAATAGCTGGATATCTGTTTTGTTTGAATTTATTTGTGGAGTGAATATATTGAACCAAATAATACTGTAGTTATGATTGCAATGGTATTAGAAGTGAAGTGTATATTATTGCTGTATATTATTGCTGAGGGCATCAGTGGCTGCTCTCGACTCTTGTATCACAAGTGCAACAAAAATGTGGCACAAATTACTGTATATGTTGTGTATATGTGTACAACTGTAGTATTGTCAGTGCAATAGTAAAGGTATAGTTGAGGTATTTGAACTATTTTACTATTTTAACCCAAACACCAATTTGCTTATTAATGTAGTTTTCAAATAATTTTTATAGCATAACCATCGTCTATATTATACTCTATATATTATCAACACATTTAAATGTCACCATTTATAGGCAACTATTTATCCATTCAATAAATTTATGATATCAAATGTGGTATACATTCAATGCATTTACTAAATAAAATATATGGTATCACATGAGTCCATCCATACATTGTCACAAATATATGCAGTAAATATGATATACTTTATTACAACAGTTTAACACATTTTATAAAAAATCGTGATAATAATATATTGATATACAGTATATATAACATTAAACAAATAATATGATTATATATTTACATACCTTTGAATTTTGTAAATCAAGTAATAATTGGCAAACCAGGAGATGATGTGTGGTATTGAATGGTATGTAATCAAACAAATTCAATGTTTCACTGATGAACACAATAACTAAATGCCAAACAAACAGTTATAATAGGAATCCAAATGAAATAAATGACAAAATCAATTGATTGGAAATAAATGGTCACAAAAAACAGTAAATATTTTGATTGTCAGTAAGTTTTTCAAGCGATCATATTATTAAAACAACTTTTGAAAATAGTTGAGCGAATCGTTGAGTATAAGTATATTCTGAGCTCAGTTAGTGCTGTATGTGCTGTAAAACAGACTGTTCTCCAATGCATTCATCGTTTCAAATGCTTTGATAAACAAGTTTTTGAAGTTTCATAATATAAGTAAAAATATATATACTATTAATATATATAAATATATATATATAGTATATTTCTATATACACTATCAAAAGTATATAACAACTGGTTGTACGAGAAATGAGTGTTTGATGATAGAGAAGTGGCTTTTATGTGTGCATAAGTGTATAGCAATGCATAGGTATGTATGTATGAGTATGTATGCTATGAAGCGTACTCTCAGGTCTGACCAAAGAGAGAGAGGGCTGTTGTGTTGACAATCATCAGGTAATACCACAATTCAATTGGTTGTGTCCGTCATTTGAGCACAAATTCATTTGACGTCACGAAGGAATGCAATAGAAAAACACAAAACATAAGACATGTTTTAAAGTTGTTTAGAGTGTTGTTTAGATGCCATTCAATGCATTCAATTGCCGTAATATACAACACACTAAACGGCAAAACTGTAAGCAATACCCTGGGCTGTGTTTGAGAGCTACAGGAGCCACACCAATACCACTATCACAACTACAGCAAACTAAACACTATTTTAATACCACTGGCACTGGTATTACTGGCATTTTTTCTAAAGGCAATACTTTATTGGCGCTGTGTTGTCGTACCCGAGCAGGTGTACCAAACTTATAGTCCACAGGTCTAGCCTTACATACCACTCAATTATATATATATATATATATATATAAATAGCTGATATAAATACTTTATTTATTACTTTAGAAATGAGTCGAAAGTATTTAAAACAAAAAATGAGTAATTTTTAAAAGAGAAAAAACATAAGCAATAAGAAAACAATATTTTTAATAAATTATTAAAAAATACTAAAAAACTTTACAAAACAGTGAAAATATTGAAACAATTTTCTGTCAAATATAATATAATTTTGTTGTTGTTTTGTTTTTTAATACATTTCTCGTTTACTATAAGTTTTAACACATTAAGTACTGAGGCTATGGTTTGCGGAAATTATCCAATCATTCAAATACTTAATACTGAATAAATAAAAGGAGAAAATATTTTTTTGTCAAAATCATTACATTTTTTTTTAATTTTTATTTGTTTTTCTCCTCTTTTCGTGAAACTTAATTTGAATTTATTATAAATATAAAATTTTAATAATATTTTCTAACTAATTTTCTTTTATTTTTAATGGCAATCGATAAAGTAAAACAAATGAATGAAATTGAAAAAATTAATAATAATAATTAGTAGCAAATATTTTCTTATATTTTGCAATATTGATTAAATATGTTGATAAATACATAAATTATTTAATAACTTTAAATCGTTTACAATATATATATATATATAAATTTATTATAATTTTCATGTTAGACAGTGAATATTATTACCTAAATTACTTTATTATAACATATTGTAGTACAGTATATATAATAGTATATCTAACGAAACAATTGATAAATAATTGGTAAAGTCAACACTAGTAAAAAAACATTATTAGTATAGTATAATTGATTTATAAATTATTTTTTAAAAAGTTGCTTTGAGTAATATTTATATATTTGGTTTATCATAAAATGCATAAATAGTTATAAATAATTTGTTAGTTATTTTTGCATTAAATATTTACTTATAGATTTTATTTAAGTGAAAAAATCAATTAAGTTTATTTCCTTATAATTTAAATAAAAATTTTTGTTATTCACACAACATATAAATATTTTTATAACATATACATATAAACATTTATATATAATATTGATATAAAGTGTATCCAATATATAATATTATATATAACTTATATATATATACAGTATTTAACCCGACCTGTTTTGAAACAAGTTTTGAAAAGCGCGCATATTATGGACACACATGTGTATATTATACACTGTATAATAACATGCCTTTCTATAAGTTTGGGATTTGAAAACTTTTGATATTAGTTAAAAAACTTATACAATAATATTAAAATTATTATGATATATAAATGTAATATTAAAATAAATGATATTTTGCCCGAAATATTTTGTAGCAATTAATACCATTAAATTACTTTTTAATTTGTTAATTATTTTATGATAATTATTTACTGATACTTAATATTTTTTTATTTTTTATTTAAATGAGACTAAAAAATCACAAATTATTTTTTAAATATAGGGTTAAGAAATACGGTATACAGTATTATTTTTAAAATATTTTATATATTATATTTTAACATTTAAATATAGTTTAATTAATTGTGCAATTTATTCAATTTACTTTACATAAAGTAGTTTTATTAAAATACTATCAATAATATGTATTAAATATTAATTCGATTGTTTGTTTTTTTAAAATGACAATTGAATTATAAATGTATCAAATCTTATTAAAATTAACATAATATAGCTTAACACTATTATATTTTCAATGTTAGCAATAAAAATAACAATTAATAATATAATTAACTAATTAATTATATCAAAAATTATTGTTTATTAATATTTTGAAAAAAATTAAAAACATTTTTAAATCTATAAATTAAGTAGAATTAAATTATTCATATATAGATTAATTAAAATAATAATTTAAAAAATATTTTTTTAATATTTTTTTAATATAACAAAAACAGATTAATTAAAAATGCAATTAATGTTTATAGCAAATGAAGTGAAAAGGTATTCAAAGAATGCTAATTACATAAGCCTTTCATTTAAAGAAATACATAAAATTATAAATACCTGCAATCATAACGTAAAATAAAAAATTTGTTTTGAAATTTCCTGTAATTTTATAGACAAATATTTTAATAATAGAAATTTTTCACAGACTAAAAAAATTCTCAATTTTTTCAAAACATTTTAAATAAATAAATTTTCAAAAAAACTATACTCTAGTTACTAGAATCAAGTATATCAATATTAAAGATATAAATATAATTCATGACATAAAATGGCTAATATTTTATAATAATAATTAAGTTGATAATCATATTTGTCATTTTGTAATTAATTTAATATATGTGATATCAAAATGTGGTAATTACTATTGCTTATAAATTTATATTAAACAATAATTTATAATGATAAAAATCTTTTTATAAAATTAAATTGCATTTTATTTAAATATGGTATAATTTATTATTATATTTATATTATATTAATATATTAATGAATTGGTTTTTAAATTGATTGGATATTAATAAAAATATTATAAAATAAAAAATATAAATAATATTTTTAAAATTCGTTTCTGATTTTTAATTTATTAGAGAGTTATTAAATGATTAATCTTCTAATACTTACCGAATGAAGACCTAAATTCTTAATGAAATTCTTAATAATTAATGAATTATTAATGTAATAATTAATGTAATAATTAATGTAATAATTAATGTAATAATTAATGTAATAATTAATGTAATAATTAATGTAATAATTAATGTAATAATTAATGTAATACACAATATATTATATTCAAATTTCTTTAATTAAAAATTTTTGTCGAAACAAATATATATATATAAATACATATATATATATTAATAAATTTATTTACATAAGTGTTTTTTTTAATCTAAATATCAATAGTTCCTATAAAATTACGACATAATTAATGACTAATACATAACACAATTTGTAACTAAAATAATTTTTTTGTATATACTTTCATATGTTTCTATAAATGCTGACAAAATGATTAGCGATTCTCTGGAATTTAAAACAGAAAATAAAATGATATAATATTTATATATAATTATAAATAATTCTATTTTAAATAATAATATATTTAGTGAATCAGCAAATAATATTTTTTTAAAAACAAACTGTAAACTATTGATGCTTATTAAAAAATGCAAAATTTAATGTAAATTTCAAAAATGTTTTCAACAATATCATAATTTTTATAGCAATTTAACCAATAAAAGTTAAATTTTAATAGTTAACTACTTTTTTCAAATTAAGTACAACAAACTAAATTTAAGAAATTAATGTTTAA
This sequence comes from Oppia nitens, assembly GCF_028296485.1. NCBI lineage: Eukaryota > Metazoa > Arthropoda > Arachnida > Sarcoptiformes > Oppiidae > Oppia > Oppia nitens. The sequence goes on from NW_026533199.1 coordinate 4,001,204, forward strand.
TAGGGAATGTATTTGAAATATATCAACAAAATAAATACAATTAAATTACAAATATTAGGCACTCATTATACATAATTCGTATGTATAATTTTTTGTTTGGTTTGAAAATAATAATTAAAATAACTTTAAAATAATAGCAGCAAATCTCAAGTTATTTATCTGTAACTCATGTTTATGGCAATAAATTATATAAGATATAATATATATATAACAAAGTGGTAAATCATAAACATTAAATATAATGATAAATAAATTGTTTTAATTTAATAACAAAAATGCATTTAATGTATTTTCGATGTTTACTTTTAATATTATCTCAACTATTGGTGGCTTCAGTTTGAATAACGAGAAACTGATCGTGACTTTTATGTGTCAGAAGTTGTGGATCGGGAGAGAAAAGCTCTGATTTACGTCTTAACAATGGTTTCTCTTTCTTTAAGTTCTTTTTAGCCTTTAATGCAATTAATAAAATATTATAATTACTATTAGTTTTACAATAATTATGACTCACTTCTTTAGCTTCAGTTTCAAACTTTTCATAAGAAATGTCTTCGTAGTCATCATTAGGCGAAAGGATATCATTTTGCAAATTCATTGCGTAATTCAGATTAAGATTGATTTGTCCCCCTCTTTGTCTCAATTCAATAAAATTAGGATTACTTTGAGCTAATGTATTGAGTTTAATCCAAGCCTCGTCTCGATCCTTCAATTTAGTTTTTTCACTTTATAAACAATTCAATATTAATTAATAAAATGTTATATAAAATTAAAAACTAATAATTTAATCATACATTTGTCTCTCGTGTTTATAATTTTGAACGCATTCATCAAATAATCTTTGATTCATTTCCATAAATAATTTCAATGCATTATATATTAATCCGTGAATAGTTTTATTCCAGTGAGTCTTGGAGTTGCGGTACAGCGCGGGAAACATAATCGGTAAAATAACAGTAGCGTTGTCGGTAATCAAACTCATTATGTACTCATTATTCCAGTAATAGAGGGCCCGTTCAGCCACTTGAAAGTGTGGAGACGACACACATTTGGTCAGTTGTCGAAACAATGGTGACATCACTTTCTGGAACTCTGCCGGTTCTATCACATCCAATATCTCTTCCAATTCGTTTAAAAACATAACTTCTTTAGGACTGTGAACTTTTGGCCAGAATTTTAATAGATTTATGATTACCTAATAATATAATAAATATAAGTGTCAGTAAAATTACTAAAATTCAAATTCAAATTACTCTTTCTGTAAGACTCGGATCTTTTTCGAGAAATTGGACGACACAATAGGCCAGTTGTGGGTGATATACACTTAACGACTTGACTTTGTGTAAAGGCATTAGTACTTTAAGTAGAAAATTTTTGTGTTCGTCCTTAAGGGGTAATGCAAACCCATTTATAATACTAAAAAATAAATTAAAATAATTAGTTGTTTTGACAATAAGTTAGGACAGTCTGTTATGACACATACCTGCCTAGAATTTCAAGCAGTTCGGCCACACCGTTATGGCGTTCCGTTTCGTAAATAAATCGATAAAATATATTATTAATTTGTTTCCTAATATATGCCCTCAATCCCAAAAATTTGCCATAAATTCGATGTAATGTTGTTTTCAAAAGATCTCGTTCTCGCGGATCTTCGCTATCAAACAAATCCAATAACTGTTTTTGTGATACAATAAACAAACAATATATCAATGACCACAATATACAGTATTATAAATATAATTAATTTATACCTGAATAACAAACTTCTGTTCGATGTGTCGTTTGGCAAGATTTGGCTGGAAATCTGGTGACTCCAAGAATCGCAGAAAAAACTCGTAAACCAATTGCAAGTGCGGCCACGCGGCCTCCAATGTCGGCTCATCCTCTTCGGGATCAAACTCAGCACCCATTGGGTTGGATGACGGAGGAAGCGTCCGGAAGACATTTATTGAAAACTATTTTAAAACATTATTATTAATTAAATGCATTCAAATTGTAATTGACTAATTAGATCAATTATTAAACATATTAAATATTAAACAATTTTCAATGCATTAATAAAATGTGACAAAATTAAAGTAAATTATAAAATAGCACACATTATTAACTCGAAGTCATATATTATACTTTTAAAAATTATTTCATAGTAGATATCCAAAAAAAACTATGATAATCATAAAAATTATAGAATTTATATTAAGCAACTCTTAACAAATTAAATTTTCTAAAAATCAAAATAATTTATAATTATAAAAAATTACTTAATAATTATATTTCAAACATTATTTTGTATAATTAGTATATATATATATATATATATATATATATATATAAGATGATTGTCCTGTATATTGACAAAGTCCTTAAAACTAATTACTTATCTAAACTGTTTTTGAAAATTTTTTATTTTGATTCAAATTGGGAAAAATAATAAAAAAACAGAACATTACAATCATTGAAATTAATGTCCTATATATAAATAAACATGGTCATAATGGGACATATTTTTGAAGGTTTTAATATTGGGTATAAATTAATATAATTATTTAGGAATATATCAACTAAATATAAAATCACATCAATATATACTTATGTTAATAAATCAGTTTTTATACAGTCTATCATTATAATAATCAATGTTTATTATTTTTTAGTTAAATGTCTAAAACATAATTGAAATTTTCTAAACAAAATTTAAAACACTTTCAGGACTCCTGATTCAGGAGAATGGCTTAAAACAAATAAATAAAAACAAATATTAAAATACTTATAATTAAAGATTAAGCTTATATACAGTATCATAACTTATGATTCCTAAGTAAATGAGAAAATTTAATAAATTATAGCTAATATAATAAAATACAATAAATATTTATTATTTAAATAGTGATAAAAAGGACATTAAGTGATGTCACAGCGATTATACCAATATATGTTATTTAAATACACTTAAACTCATATTAATCATTCCTACTATAGTAACGTTTTATATCAAAGTAGCCATTAAATAACATATAAATTACTTAATAAATTCAATCGACATCGATAACAAATTGACATATATATACTATAATTTATATTTTTTAATTTATAAAAAATATTTATTAGTTATACATATACATTTAAGTGATAAAATCAAAACAAACAATTAAAACAGTAATTTGTATAATAAATAAATATTGCAATTTTAAAATTTAATAACTGATAAAATGTTTTTGTAAAAATTTTTTATCTTTACATCTAAATGTATTACTACTACAGTATAATAATATCAAGAAATAATATTTATTAAAGACCTTGTGTTGGATATAATTGCAAAGGCATCAGAAATCAAGTTTTTTAAATTATTTATTTTAGTCGTCAAATCCTCTTAAATATACAATTAAATATAAATAACAAATATTGATAACTAACACTATAATCAATGAATAATTATATATAATACTATTTATAATATATTTATTTAAATAATATATAATATCTAAAAACAATATTTTGTCTTTAATTAATACAATAGAATCAAATAAATGTTTAAATAATTAAGTTATAAATTCAAAAAAAAAGTATTGAATAATAATAAATAAATAAATTCCGTCTCTTTATATTAAGTGTATAACATTTAATCCATTTTAACCTCTAATATAAAAATTTCAATTAACCATTTATTTTATAAAATGACTTATACTAATGCATAATAAGTAGAGTTCGCGCAACTTTCGCAGGAATGGAAGTTTCATAATAAAATTCCTTAGATTTTCACGTAAAATATTTTATTATCCCTCCCTTCATCGTTAGAAAAGTAATTTTTTTAATATATTATTACAATAAATAATACAAATACTTTTACACAACATTTTGCAAAAATATATTGAAAATTTTACTTATTAAAAATTAAACAAAAAAAATTATTTATTTTTTTATCAATACAACTCAAAAATACAGTTTAAAAACATAATACAATGTGTTGTTTAGAGTTCAATATGTGGTAACACAAGGAAATAGCATCCTTAGGAATTCATAGAACAGGGAATATAAGAAAATAAAACGGGAATTTCATCGAACCCTAATAAGATAGACTACATTTGAGTTTAAAAATAAAAACATTGGAAATAAACAAATTGTTTTAAGCAAATAGATTTTGGTATTTAGTTTAATCATTTAATAGCTAAATCTAATGACTCAATAGGGTTTAGATTAATGTAATTACAAATACTGTATTATAAATTTTTTATTTTTAACAATAAATACTATTCTAAAATAAAATAAAAATACAGACTAATAATACATTATATGCCTAATCTTTCAAATAATAAATAGTTAATTAAAAAATTAAAATTCATTAGAAAATAATTAATTAGCAATATTTTTTATAAAAAAATTATCTTAAAATATTGATCATTTATTACAACATATTTTTAATATTTAAATAATTTATTATAATTACTCAACAGTTTAAGTATAAACACATAATAAAGCAAAACCAATATAAAAATTATTATTAAATTATTTAATTGCTATATTGTAGTCATGTCAGTAAAAATATATGAACCATATATTTGCGTTAAATGTATTTTTGAATGTCATTTTAAATGTGATATCATGAATGGTAAACAACTGTTATATATAACACAGCTTTAATAACTCAGAGATGTATTGAATCCCTTAATTCATAGACTTATAAAAAAAACTATAAATAAATCACAAAAACTATTTATAAATTGCATAAATTCTTCAAATTAACTAAAATAAACACCAATAATATGTATGCCATAAACTTGAAAACCTTACAATATTAATAAAATATAAAGTTTGCAAATTTTTGCCAAATGCTTATAATAAATAAATCATAACAGATAAAAAAATGTTAGACAAAGTAATTTAAATATGTATTAACAGTAAAACAAAATAAAATAATAAATGCAATAAATCATACCATTGCTACCACTTCCGGATAAATGTTTTCAGTGATCACATTCCTCTGTGTCATAATATACTCGACGAGCTCATGAAGAGCGGCCCTCTTAACTTCCTTCCATTTAAGATCACTTAAAGGATCAGTTAAAAAATCAAACAAAACACAGCATTGTTTTAGTTTCTGAATAAACAGTTCTTCCCGTTCCTGGACTGAGGCGTCCTTAAGCGCCGGTAGTTTCTGTAGTTCACGATTCTGGCTGATGTTAAACCTGGACGATGACTGTCGGCGCGCGGTCTTCAATGTCGGCGAAACACCCGAATATCCTTTCGGTTTTTGGCTGTTGACCTGACTTGTGTTCAGACTATTGGGACAGACCTTCAAATTGGTTTCATTCACATAACTATTATTATTCTTCATCTCAACCTTTACCACAACAATAAATATGAAAATATCAGACGTGTATTGTTTAACAATTAAATATAAACATAAAAGAAAAGTCATATCAAATCAAAGAAAACAATACTATTAAGTAATAATAATTTTAACATAAATACAAATATTATGATTAATAGCTATTAATATCTATTGATATTTTGATATTTTTCATATAAACAAAGACAAAGAAGTGAAGACAATCATTACCTCATCGTTGGTGTTGTCGTTATTTTCCTTCTGGTTTTGGTCTCTATTGTTATTATTGTTGTTGTTGTTGGTTGTAGTGGTAGTAGTAGTAGTAGTGGTGGTTATGGTGTTGTTTTTGACGACAACCTATTGATGTAATAGACAAATATGACAATTAATTGATGACATAAAACAAAACAAATGGTAACAATAAATAATAATAATATATATATAAATTGAGTTCAATGTTTGGTGACATTTGAAGACATTAATTAATGGCTTCATTAATGTTATCATCAAAAACCACTCACTTTATCCTTTTTAGGCTTATTTGGCATCTTTTTGGTGACAATTAAAGTACGTTTTATGGAAACCAATTCAATGGATCAAATGTTTGGGTAATTTTAGTTAAATATTAATCAAAATAATTAACAATTAATTGATTGATAGATATCTGAAACACGAGTTTACAGTCAAAAGGCAACGCATAGACACAACACATAACACATCAATACATGCATTGAATGCAATGTAATGAACAAACACTACATAGAGTTGTGAGTTGTGTTGCAAAACACAATATAACAGACATTAGTGTCATCTCTCATCAAAAGGGATTACATCTCCAATTGATACTCAATGCCACTCAATATATAAACAAATAGCAACTATTTTATGCCTTTTTCATATTACTAGACTATCGTCAACTATATAGTTGTTTCGGGGCTTACATTACACTCACTATTATAAGACTACTCGTCATTATTAATATAATTACTGCATTTGAGGAAAGGGAGTATTGAGTGATAATGAGTTATATTGAATGATAAAAGTAGACAAATCATAGTTATATATACACTATAGGCTATAGTACTGTACAGTAGTGGTCCAATTAATCCCATATTTATTCAACACTTGAAAATTGCTATTATTTTTAATTACGATTACTATTATTACGATTATTATTGATATTTTTATAAAAACATTTCTATTGTTATGTTCAATAAGTTTTACAATAATCATTATTATACTTTTATAATGTATATAATTTTATATTGCATTTTATATACTGAATATAAATATATTGTATAAAATATGATGAATGCATTTTAAAGTTATAATAAAAGTCAAGTTAATTATAATATATATTATAATCATTGAATATCTAATATTAAACATTTACTGTATTTGGTTTCCCTTTAGACCTGACAATACTTTTTTATGAATTACAGAATATTCTATTAGTTTTGTAAATCAATATTTACAATACATTCAAACATCCGTACTATTATCACAATATTTAAATAATTTGTTATAAATATATTATAATTTTTTGATAATTATTTATTAAATATAAACAAATATTTATTTAAAGAAATTATTTTTAATATAATTGTTATTTCGAATATTTATTTTTTTTGCATACAGTATATAACATGAGTAACAAAATGGGTAGAAATGGTTTCTGTGGAAAATCTTTGTCTAGAATAAAACTCTATACTTATATAATACTTTATTTTAGTTATTGTTATAAAATAAAAGTGTTAGGGTATAAAATTTTGCAATTAATATATTTCAATTAGTAATTTATTTAAATGATATTTAAAAATATCTATTTTTATTAGAATGATTGTTTGTCATAAATAAATTAATATTAATATATCTGATAAATATATATTATAATAAATAAGTAATATTTAATAACTATAAACTAATGTGTTTGAAAATATGGTGTTATTTAATCAATCATAACATTTGTTTTATATTTAAACTGATATTCAAAATTAATAAATATATAAATAAAATATAAATCATATCATACCGTATCGCATAAATACAGTAAATCAAAACTAAAATAAATTACTATTATATGCAACAAAACAAGCATTTCTTTGATATTCTCAGTTCATTTTATTATCATTTTTGAATAATATTTATAAATGTTGATAATTGTTGAAAATTGTTGAAAATTGTTGATAATTGTTGTAACAAATTAATTTAGTAATTAATTATTTAAGTTTAATTAATTGTGATTCTATTTTATAAGATATTATAAGTTTAGAAAATAAGAAATATATACCGTATTATACAGTAGTATACTGTAGTATAATACTGTACTGTATAATACAATATTTAAATACATTACATGTACTCTATATTATAAAGTCTATAATATCAGTGTATACAGTATATCGCATCAAATAAAAATATTAGTTATTACAAGTAGTAATTAGTATTATTAATAATAATTGTGATTAGATTACAATTTTATAGGAATCAATGTATTTTCTAAAGAAAATCTTTTAACTGTATATGAATACAGTATAAAGTTTTTATTTGTATAATCATTTCATTTATTTAATGTTTTGCTTTAGATATTCAAGTTATATCAATATTTTGTCTTAAAATGCTTCTAATAAATAGTCTTTAGATTAATTTAATATAAAAATACAGTACTATACCGGTACAATGTTTTATGGGAAAATTTCTCAATATATTGTATGCATAATAATGCTAATAATACTATTATTACCGGTATATTACGGTAATATTGAATGCCAGACATACATTAATCAATATGTATATTATCAATGAACATATCCAAAGTTATATATTTATAATAATAATACTGTAGATATTTACATAATGAATAGTATATACAATGTATATATTGTTTATTCATTTGTTAATTTATGATTGTTAATACTTTTATAAAAATACATAAACTCTACTAAAGTATGAATTGTATATTTCATTTACTATTTATAATTTAAATTATCATCAATTTGTTTGCAATATTGTATTAATAGTTTTATTTTGTAGAATAGCACAGTAAATATGGTAGAGTGAACTCTGCAATATTTTATATAAATTTATTGAATTGCAAATGCATTGCAAGTTCAATATACATGTATATTATAAATTATTTTATTATAACTAATTTATAATATAGTTAAATACATTATTTTTAAAAAATGATAATAATTAATAAAAATATATATATTATTAACTATTGTACAGTGCTGTTACAATGCTTAAAATGCAGTGTTTTTAAGTATACATTATTTTTTTAAAGCAATGCTTTATATTTTTGTTTAAAAACGAATTGAAATGGTTTCGAAAAGTATGAAAAATAGTTTTAAATATTCATTTAATAGTATTTATAAAAATACAGTATATTTTAATTTATATGTGTAAACTATACAATTAATACAGTTATGTCTTATAACATATTAATATATTATAATATTACTGTCGATATAGTAGTCTATATTTCTGGTAAATTGTAAAACAATTTATGTCTAAAACAAATAAATTATTTCAAGATTTCAATTTCGATTTTATTTAATATATAAATAAATAGCAAATAACTTTACTTATAACAAAAGTAAATAAAATCATAACATTTTACAGACCGTAAACAATAGTTTACAATTATTGTATTAACAGAAATATGTATAATTAATAGAGAAAAATATATTAAATTATAAATTTGTCAAATTATATCAAACCTGTGTTGTATTTGAATCCATTGGTTCCGGTTTTCACAACAATGTCATTAGCGGTGATATATACAACATATACAGTATGTAATCATACGATCATTAAATTCAATAAAGTAATTGAAACGAGATTTTTATCCCCCAAAAAACACTTCAAATTTATATAAATTTTAACATTAAATGTTAATCACTGAAACTACAAACTAATATCTTATAATTAATAATAAATTTATTATACTTGAAGTCATTGAACATATAATTGTGATCCTTTTTGAGGTGATTTTAAAATCATTGGTAACTCAATTAACTACAGTATTATTTTTGTATAAAAATGAGTCGTATAAAAACTCAACTATAGTTAAAATCAAACTCAATATATTTTTTTCTTATCTTTTGACGTCAAATAACATTATCAATTTATGTTTATATAAACATTATTATAGTTTTAATGGGTGAGATTTTTTTGCTGAATTTAAATTTTAAAATTATTATTTAATTAAACCAATAATCAAAAATTACATTGGAGAAACAATTAATAAAACATGCAATATAAGATATTAAAATGTCAAATTTTTAATTGTATATTTTATAATATTAAATTAATATCATAAACTATATATAAATATATTGTATATATGTTGGCAAAATAAAAACATGACAAATAGGATGTTATTATTTTTGTTATAATTGTTTGTCATCCGAAATAGCAAATTGTCGTTCACTAATGTGACTCTTTGCTATCCATTTGTAATGATTGGGATTCACTACTGAATTCGGGTGAATATAAGGACAGTCACGGGTCCGGCAATTAACTCCAAAGTGACAATTCTGATAAAATAATAATTTAATAATTATTAAAATTATTAAAATTATTAAAATTATTAAAATTATTAAAATTATTAAAATTATTAAAATTATTAAAATTATTAAAATTATTAAAATTATTAAAATTATTAAAATTATTAAAATTATTAAAATTATTAAAATTATTAAAATTATTAAAATTATTAAAATTATTAAAATTATTAAAATTATTAAAATTATTAAAATTATTAAATAAAGTATATAATCAACCTTTGGGTGAAAGAACGGACAGCTAATATTCTTGCAGTTTTGCAGATATTTGCATTGTTTGATTTGCAGTGGAACTGGTGGTATATATGAGGGTAGAGGTGCAGGTAGTTTACGTCTTGTTGTGTGAGTAAATGGACAGTCTCTTCTCGAACACATGGAATCAAACTTACAATTTGGATGAATATATAAACATTTATCACCAAAACGGCAATTTGGAAATGTTCTGCAAATTTAACATATAATTTGATGTACTGTAAGTCAAATGGTCTCAAATATATCATAATTATGAATACATTACTTGCAATGAGTGGTCGGGTGTTGAAACTCGCATTGATTCCCATTCTTACAGTTCGGCCAATAACGACATCTTTCATTAACTTTCTGTTCATTCATCTCTTCGTTCTCCACTTCATTGTCATCGCCTTTAATGTCATTTTCCATAAATTCTTCTTCAATATCCTCTTCGATAATTATATGGTCATCAACTAAAACAATAGTAAATAAAGTTAAATCTAAATTCAATAGATTAAATCAGTCGCAAAATAGACGGAACTAGTTTTATGGGAATATCTTCTCTCTGGATTAGAATTTAATGATAATATTTTATTTGCAACTATGGTTTTTTTGGTCAAATTTTATTCAAAAACTGATTAATATTTCTTAAAATGTCAAAACAAGTGTCAAATTATTTTAAATATTGTTTTAACAGAATTCAAATATCTCTTAGTTTTTGAGGTATTCAATATACCTGAGTTAGCCTAATTGAGTACTTATTTACATTTTAAATAGTCATACCATTGTAAACGTTACTAAAAACCATAGTTGCAAATAAAATATTATTATTAAATTCTAATTGAGAGAGAAGTTATCCACATAAAACTAGTTCCGCCTATTTTGCGACTCATTTTATGTTTGACTCTATTGACTTACTGTTATTATTTTTCATGTATTTTCTGTGATCCACACCATCTAAAGTCACGACAAACTGTGGATTATTTTCTTCGTAATCAACATTTTTGACAATTCTTTTAGCATTGTTTTCAAATTTATCCAAATCTGTGTCAACAGAATCTAAAATTATAAAAACAATTATTAATTCAGTATTTAATACAATAATTATATTTGTAAAACATTTTCATTAATAATTAGCAGTAATACATGTATGTAAGAAATATCACAAAAGTATTATTACCGGTAAGTATTTTATATTTCCTATTCTGTAATTCAAATTCTTAACTAAAATTATCACAAAATCTATTTTTTTTATTATCGCTTAACTTATACTTTAATAATCATTATAAAAAATTAAAGAAAAACTTTATCATAAATTTATAATTATTATCAAAAAATATAAATTCTGCTTAACATATGAGTTAAATAAAAAAGCAAATGATATTATTATTATTACCATTTTTGTTGACATTTAAATAATTGCGCAAATCTTGTGGATCTAATTCTTCATCGTTTACTTCTTTAACAACTTGTTTCTCTCCGAGACGTCTCTTAATAGGTGTCGGTATATAATCTGGCTCTTCATTCGGTCGCTTTTTATGTCGCGTCGAATCGTTGGCCTCTTTAACGGCTCTGAGGATTAAGTTTTTGTTAGGTTGAAGTTCTTGTGGTATGAATTTACGTTGTGTGACCCGTACAACACTGGCCACTGTAGTAGTATTTTTAATTTCATTGTCGTCTTCCTCCACATACCTTCTCTTATTATTAATAACAGCTTTTACTGCAGAAGTGGGAATCGATGATTGGCGTCTTATAGCCACTACTTTTGGACCTATTGTTTCGGTTTCCGTTTCTTTAGTTTCGTGTGAAACTATTTTTTTTTCTTCGTTTACATTTTCCTGAAGTAATTCATCGACTTCTCCGCCGTCGGGATTTAAAAGTAAGACAACATCGCCGTCATTTTGCTCTTGTTTTGGTTGGCTATCAATCATTTCAACATTTAACCCATCAGATTGACTCTTAAATTTATTTGTGACTATGATGTCAGCATTTGTCTCTCGTTTAGTTGAATCGTTAACATTCTTCTCATTTGTCTTAATATTATTATCATCAGTCACTGGCATAACATCTGGTGTAATGTCATCACTTTTAAACATCTTCTTTACTTTTTTGTGTTGTTTTAACTTATTTTTGTTTAAATTTGAAGATAATATTTTGGGTTCTTCTTTAGTTAGATTATCTTTATCTTTGTCTTTATTATCTTTTTCGACATCACTTTTGACTGTTTTCTTGTCATCATCTTTAAAGTAGACAAACAAAAAATAGAGACATTGGTTATCAAACTTAAGACAACAATTTTTTTGATAATACTTTGATTAGCGTTGACTTGCAATTGTTTGAGACTTGTGTGCAACCAATTGACAAACTCATCGGTATTTTCATTCAAGAAAAGCGACAAATCGTCTTTCATTTGGTATTTAGTCTTTTGATTTGCCACTAAAACCATGATATAATCGGCCAATTCATTGTCTATATAGTTAATAGCATAGAATCAAATGAAACTAATGGATGATAATTGTTAAGTGAATGATAATCATACCACCGATGGCACCAATTTGATCCAGTTTTGACCTGATGTCCGCCTAATCAACAATTGAGTCATTGATTGCTCAGACAATTAAAGAAACATCAAATACAGTCATTTTGGTCGTCAATTGGGTCGACAATCACTTACCCTTAACTTATGGATCACCTCATTCTTCATCCCAGACATTATGTTTCAATTTTGACCACAAACTGTGTGACCAAATGATAGATAATTGAAGAAAATAATTGATGTTTTTGTCGATCAAATTGGAAATAATGTATAAATAGACTACAAATACACCAAAATATACAATAAAAACCCCAAATATTACGTGAAATTCCCTTATTATAGGGATATTGCTATTGATATTGTATTATAGGAATCCTATAATAGGATAATAAGATAATTATTGTTTTAACACAAATTCAATTATTAATATAATTAATTAAATATTTTTAATTTTTTAATTTCAATTATTTATATATGTTATATAATAATGTCAATTTTAAATCTAATAAAATGCTAACTAACTAGTAATAAGTTAACAATTTTCATTATAACTTATAAAAATGTTTTTTAATCATGAATTTTATATTATTAATATCAATTTTATTTAAGTATCAATAGATAAATTTTTGCTTTGTAATCAAATGGTGTAATAAATAATTTTAACATACTGATACAAATGTTTTTTTTAGTTGAAATTATATGACTGATTTATATATTATATTAGAAATATAAATATAGACAATTTATATTAAATTAAAAATATAGCATTTATTTTCTATTGAATTATGTAAATTAAATATATTAAAATAAATGTAAGGTTTCTATAATAATATGGTTTTAATATTCATAAATTTACTTAAATTATTCTACATTAGGATTCTAATTAATTATGATTGCTTTCTCTAATAATAATTATTATTTTTAAATGTATTTTTATATTTCATAAAGTAATTTTAGCTTAATTAAAACTACAATGTTATGTAATACATGTATTATTAAATATACAATATAACCATTAGTTATGATAATTAGATTAATGAAATTTACGAGTGTATTTAAAGAGACTTTATTTAAATCATATAAAATTTTGAATTTTGTGAAATTAGTTAAAATAATATATATATATATTATTATATTGATACTTGTTGATATAGTTTATTTTTTAGTTATGCTTATAAATTAATACCAGTATTATAGTTATGTTAAAAATTGTAATTTTTAAGTAATGATAATTTTTTACTAGTATTAAATTACAAAATTGTAATAAATTAACATATAAATAGCACAATTAAATCAATTTAAATGTCTATAAATTAACAATAAGTATCCTTTTTTAAGATCATATATAAGCAGCGAAATGATAGTCAATTCCTAATATTTCATATAAAATTGTATTTTATTTGTGGAGTACTGTATAGTACAGTACAATATTATGTATGTGTGTTGGTCTCTGATAAGGAACAGGGAGTCTGAGCGCCTGTCAGAGTAAGTCAGTAGTAGTTTGTGATGAAAGCCAATCCCATCTTTTCAAATAACGAATGCATTTAATGATAAAAATTTCAAGAAATCTTTTGTCGTCAAAAAAAATTTTGGTTCAAATCCTGTCTATAATTGAGTCTTTGAATTAATCAACTCTTTTAATAGCTTTCAATGGCTTCTAAAAGCAATGCTAACAAAGTTTTAACATCGACTGACTCCGAGGACTACGACGAGATTGTGGCCAAACAGGACCCGCAACGGGAGGCTGTAGTTCTCAAACTCAAAAAGGTATTTCGCGAACTGCTTGAGACCATCGGTGAAGACACCGATAGACAGGGACTCAAACGGACCCCCGAAAGAGCTGCCAAAGCGCTCTGGTATTTCACACACGGATATCATGTGAGACTCGATGGTAAGTAATTTAATTAATAAATAAATAAATATTTTTTAATGATAATTAATAAATAATGTTTATAACACTATTTTATTTATATAAATTATTATAATATAAAATTAGCATTTTTTATTAGTTTGCTTTACTTATTTATTCATCAACTAAAAGCTAAAAGTATATAATAAAAACTATTTGCTTCAAAAATTCTTTATTTCAATATATAATATATTAATATATAATAATTACATCAATTGCTAAATAGTTGACACAATGAGAGCACATATTATGAGAGCAATCGCTAAAATTATATTAAACTAATTCATTAACTTTTATAATAAATGAAATGAACGTCAAGTCCAGAAACTGACATTCAGTTAGCACTGACTTCCAGTGCACAGCAATCACTATATTCTCTAATAATGTCATAAACCGATTGCATTATTACTTGTTGAATGACTCCCTGAGCTAACAACTAACTTAAGATAATATTAAATGTGTTTATAAAAAAAATCTTTATATTTTACTAAAAGTTGACAATATATTGCTTTTATAAATTTTGTTTGATAAAGATTATATGGTTATAACACTATAACTATAACATAATCATAAATTGTTTCATGAAATATATAAAAATGCAGAAATAAACACATTTTATATTTGAATATATATTATACTGTACTATATTTATATAACCAAGTAAGCTTTTAGGGAATTGTTGAATTGAATTGAAAACAAATTAAACTATAATTTAATATTTATTTAAAAATTTGTTATCTAAACAATAATTACTTGTATATAAAAATACAATTTATTAATTTTATTTAAAAAAAAAGATCTCCTAAACGATGCCATTTTCAATGAAGATCACGACGAGATGGTCATTGTTAAGGATATTGAAATGTATTCTTTATGTGAACATCATTTGGTGCCCATCTATGGACACGTAAGTTATCACTTGACAATTATGAGACAATTCAGATAATTATAAGTAAAAACATTTTTGTTGTTAAAAATAAATAATGTATTTATTAAGAATAATCAAAATTTGTTAGTAAAACATACATCAAATAACTCATTAATTGGCTTATTTTATACTGTATTGTACGGTATAGTGAGCATTGAATAATATACGATATTTTTCATATACAGTATATACAGAATATTCTTTACTATAAAAATAACTACATTATTATAACGAGATATTTATTCTATGGCAACACTTTAATAACATGACACTTGAGTTTAATATCACAATAAAATAGATTCAGTTAGCGATGAGTCCTTCAAATATATCTTACAATATATTATTGATAGTATACTCAAAGTGTTCACTCGATTAATGTGACTTTCATTGATTCAGTGATTATGCAGACAATTGATGGATTCAATTGTGTCTTATAGCTGACGACTACTTTGATATTAAACAATGTATTCATAACAATGTATGCGTAGTGAAAGTGATAGCATTTCCGACTTTTATAACGAGACTCTCAACTAAATATAACGAATAGCTATACGAGTGATGATAAACCTATTTTCACTGATACTCATTGTGCTCTTCAATTGGTTTATAAAATACTATACTATAAATGACTCTATTATGTTAATCTATTAAGTTTATTAAAAACACAATATCAATATAATTTTCTATTATTAATCTAATTTTATATTACAAAGTTTCATAAATAAGTTAATAATGAAAATTTAATTATAATATAAAACTAGGTTTCCATTGGATATTTGCCTAATAAAAAGGTATTGGGTTTAAGCAAACTGGCCCGGGTTGTCGAAATGTTTAGCAGGAGATTGCAGGGTATTAATTGCCGTATATTTTAATAGCTAACAAAGTTTACTCTTAATCTTCTAATTAATTTCAAACTTATAGTCCAGGAAAGGATGACTAAACAGATAGCCGTTTGTATCACAGAAGCCATAAATCCGGCTGGAGTTGGTGTTGTCATTGAAGCCACGTAACCATTATTATTATTATTATCTTTTTTAATATTATAACTTACTTTTGTTGTTTTTGAACCATATTATTAATGGACAGACACATGTGTATGACTACGAGAGGCGTACAAAAAAGTCAAAGCAAAACAATAACGAGTGCTATGTTGGGTGTCTTTCGTGAAGATCCTAAAACTCGTGAGGAATTCCTAACACTTATCAAACATTAATGAAGTAGGGATTGGACATCGATGGCAAATAATATTTAAATATTAAGACATATGTGTTGATTTCATTATATAATTAGTTATTATAAGAAATGAAGTAATGCATTGATTTTTTGAAGTTTTTCTTTTTTTAGTCACGAAATAATTAATTAGTATATTGTAGTTAATGTAATAATAGTAAAACAATTGATTTGAAGAAAATGAACTTTGTTTTTAGTGTTACAATTGATTGCTTTTGAAAGTTTTGTCGATAATTATTAAATGATTAAATGACATGATATTAATTGTTATTTAGACGATATATATATATCTATAAATAATATTTACTGAATCACTAAACAAAAATATTGTAATAATTCCAAAATTATATCAATATATCTGTATAATTCATTAATAAATAATCGTTAAAAACTTACAGATTTGCTATAATCACCAAAAAAAATTTTGAATAAAATTTTGACAATTTTTTTTGGTAGATATTGTGTGTAAAATATACAATAAGTTTTGAAAAAGTCGTGTTTTACAGACGTTTATAATAATATAATGATTTCTAATATATTTTAAGGAAACAATTTTTTAGGGATTTTGTTTGGTTAACAATCAAATGATGAATAATAAAAACTATTAAATTATTATTATTTGACGATTAGATGAATTGCGGACCCGATTTGTTGATAAACTTCAATATGACTTAATAGATCCAAATTGGGTGAAGAAGTAGTTTTAGTGGTCTATAAAGTCATCATCAATTCGGTGTCCGAAAGTAGTAGTTATTTGATAATAATATGAAGATTTCGTGAATAATGAAGTGGTTTTACAACTGAGGCTCTTTGTGTCTGATTGTTGACGAGTTGTTCTTACAGTCTATTTAGTAGCCGCTAATTGAGAGCAAAAATTATAACAAAATCATTGGTTATTAACATTCATTGTTTTTATCACATATTGTCGATAATAATGGTATTTCTGTGGATCAAAGGGTGACACAAATTATTGAATACAAAAGTGACTCATTCTTTCATTTTTCTGAAGTTATTTTTCAACTAACAATAAATCAATTGTCAATTATCTTAATTGACACCATATTTCTGAAGCGGTATTTTGTATTTGCATTATATATATTCAATGGTTATGTATATGACATGAATGGTCACAGTTTATAGTCGTATTGATCACCGATTGACTTAATTATTGAATGCAAATATTTGGGGAAATATTGAGCGCTATATCAGTTGCATATAATTAGCAGTAATTCATTTTGTTATCAATTTTATGGTTTTATCCCCAAATAATTTGTTTTCAAAGCTTAAAATAAATGAATGTTCGTTCACTGAGCACTTGGAGGACAGTAGTGTGTATGTGATAGACAAAACACTAATCAAATTATAACAATCATTCAATAAAAATGATATAAAAACGAAATTTTTTTGAGAAGCAAAACAAATGACTATTTTGTGTTGAATATCAAAGTAATATTATGAAGGGATTTAAATAAGCAATGGTTTGTAACCATTGAATGCGTTAAATGTCTTTTATAACAATCATCGCTTATATCTATGAAGACACCATTAAAACACTCATTATATAAACAGTAAATAAATGTGAGATCAGATCATAGGTCACATGCAGTACCTCTTAAATATCACAACAAAAAACAACCAAAAAATAAATTAAATTAAAAATCGTTAAAATAAAGCAATTGATAAGTAATTGATAATATCGGAGGTTTTTTGAAGATATTGTCATTTTGACAATTAAGAAGTGCTCAGGAAATCGCATTTCATGGATATGTTTGTCTTTTGGTATACAAAACTATCTCAAGATATCGAAGTGATTATTGAGATATTATTAGAGTTCACCAAAAAAATTAAGTGATGAACGACTCAATTGGTTCATTGGTAATACCTGTTGCCTCCAGACATATAACCGCCTGAACCGCCGCCGCCTGAAGAGTACGAGTTGCCGCCGGCAGGCGAGTAATCACGACTGCGGAAACTACTCTGGCCACTAGTTTTGTCAGGTCATCCATATAAACATAGGAGGAATAATATACAGTATATATCATTATATTATCAATGGTTCGGCAGTGCTTTCGACCACTATTTTTAAAGCACTTATAATAATTGGTTTCAATAAAATCAATGAAAATATTCATCATTTAAATCAAATAAAAGTCAATGTCTTAATCAATACCTCCTACTCTGACCTATTGGCGAACGGCTCCTATAGTTTTGATACGAGCCTCCACTTCCTGACTTATAGTCGTGACCACCACTTGATCCGTAACTATCCCTACCTCGCGATCCACCGCCGCCACCACCAAATCGGTCGCCTCCTCTATCAAAACGACCGCCACTTCCACCTCCACGTCGATCACCACCCCTTCCATAAGGTCCACCTCTACCACCAAAACTTCCGCCCCCACGACCACCACTATACCCACCCCGTGAGCCCCCAAAGTCACGACCTCCTCCACGACTGCTTCCAAAACCACGATCGCGACCAAAACTGCCGCCGCGTCCACCACCGCCACGACCTCCGCCTCGGGAAGAACGACCTCTTGAGTGTTCGACTCTGAGTTTGGCCGAAGAACCGCCAATAGATGATCCGTTCATTTGTCTGACTGCATCGTCAGCGTCGGTCTCTCTTTCATATTCAACAAATGCAAAACCGGGCGGATTTTGTGCGACCCAAACACTCGTCAGTTTACCGAACTTCTCAAACTCTTTCTCGATGTCGTCCTTTCGCACCGATTCACTGATACCACCAATAAATACCCGATTCTTGCGGTCAATCATTTCAATGATTATATTAATTGTTAAATCAATTCAATTGTTATTTCAATTGTCATTCAATTCAATCAAATAATGAATCAATACTTTAATGTCGTCTCAAAACCTCAAAAACCTATAGACCTCTCAATCGGTTCACTCACTCATACAGTCATGCGTTCACTCATTAGTCTAATGTTGGGCTCTAAACGTCAAATATATGATACTATAGTCAGTAATACTAGTTATATATGACATCTGATATTGAAATTAATATTATCATACAATTAGTTGATTTACAACTAATATCAAAGTTATTACTTTATTTCAGTTTATTATTAGACATAAATTGTAATATAAATTTATAAAATTTATTTGTTTAATAAGTTTTTATAAATAATATGTTTTAGTGTATATTATAGGAAAATTGTTATTTATATATACACTAAAACACCTTAGTTTTTATATACAATTTTTGTTAATATAAACCATTTTAATATTTATCTATAAATTTTTATAACAAATATATTCATATTCAATATATAAGTATTTAATTAATAAATGTAATTCTAGTGAAAGAAAGTTTTTAAAATAATTGATAATAACTTTGACAATACTTTACACAATAATATACTGTACTGTAGTTAACACCCATTAGTTTATTAAATGCCATCTATTGTATTGAATGTTTGAATTGAATATTAATATTAATATAAATATATGGCATAAAGTCTATGTAATTGCAATTTATTAATACTCTATTACTTTTCAATACTATTATTATTAAAAGTAATCAAAAAAAAAATTACAAATATTTAAAGAAATTTGTGTTTTTTAAAAGAAATAAAACTATAATGAGTTATTTATAATTAATAAATTTATTTGCTAATTTATTTTAATTAAAAGTTATTATATTTACTACATTAATATTTATAAATTAGAAAATTTTAATATTTTAGATTAAAAACATTATTTGTCTTTAGTTTATTGATTAATTTAATAGATATGATTGGGATATCCCTAACAAATAGCCGGGTTTGCACTTTACTATCAATTATACTGATCTCCGTTTTGAAATAGTTTTTGTAGTAATTTAATAATACAGTATTTATTATAATAAATATATAATAATATATTATTAAATTTTTAATATAGTTATTAAAATTTATTACACCTATAAGTTCATATTAAAAAATTAACATTACATTTGTTTAAATTATAAAACAATATTGTATAAAAATAATTATTTCATTAATAAGTGTAAAACGCTATTTTATTTTTTAAAATATATATTTTTGCTATTTTTTAGTAACAAATTTAATAAAAATTATGATAATACATAATGTATATATACTATATATTATATTATATTATATAGTATATTTAAACAACTATATTCAAGTAATTATACAAAATATAATTAGGAAATGTATACTTTATTTATATATTTATTTGTTTCAAGCAATCAATTACTTTTTAAAAATTTACAATAATTTAAATAAATTACAAACGGTTTAAATGAAATTAATATAATTAAAAACTTTTTATAAGAAATTAACGGCAAAAACCTTCTCAGTTATAATTTCAAATTTTTATGTAGGTTAGGTCAGGTATGTTATGATAGATTTGAGTAGGTTATGGATTTTTCCGCACTTTTATTTTTATTACATAAAATTTTTTAGTACCCAAAGATAGGTTTTCCGTTGAAAAAAATAATTTTTCTCTCCGGTAGTTCAACTATGAATCGGCCTATAATTGTAATAATAAATATTGTATGTCTCACGCATTTGTTTGTTATATTATTAATAGAAAATTAATTTATTAAAAAACTCGATGAAAAACATATAACGAACTTTAGCCGTCATTTGTAATAATTGTTATGTTATTAATAGTACATTAAATTATGAAAAACTCGACTATGGATCACATCTAACCATTTGTTCCGCTTTTTTTAAATGAAGACAACAATAGAGTCGATGTCTCGCACACCACTTCTCGACAGATTTTTACAATTTTTTTTTTGTTATAAATGTTGAAAAACAAAATATAGTATTTAATTGAATATTATGTGTTATTTTGAAATAAAACTTATCTATCTATCTATACTACTATATAATTTGGAAATGTTTGTATTAAACAATTAATTTTAATGTGTCGCGCGATTATTAATAATTTTAATTTATTAAATAAAAAAAATTAAATAAAATATACTTTTTATAATACACTGTATATTATATTACATATAGCGCGTGAAAGCATTGTTTAGTAAAGAGATAGATTGAGAGAGAGAGTGTATTGTTGCACGTGTTAACTATTGATACACATTTTATTACATGGATCTAATGGTTAAATAAAAAATTAATAAATAAAATATACTGTTTATAATAAACTGTAAGCGCGTAAGTATTGTTGCACGTGTTAACTATTAATACACATTTTATTACATGGAGTTAACTACAGTAGTAAATAAATAAATCGAATACTAATACTAATAATTAATTTACTTTCAGTACATGTAATGCAAACAAATTTAGAGATAAACTTTTATACACTTATATAATATAATATATAATTAAGTTATAATAACTAGAATATCGTGCAAATAATATAATACTATAAGAATCATAATTCTGTAACTGTTTTGAAGTCAAATTGAAATTTCACATAAAATTTGTAAATTTTTAAGAGAATTAATACAAAGCCGTCAAAGAAGTAAAATACAATTTGTTTGAATTTGGTTTCTGTTGTCGACATAAAGTGATGTATTTGAGTTCAATCGTTGCTATTTTAGTAGTGGGTATTGGATGTGTTGGATGTGTATCTGATTTCTGTAAAAATGGTGCTAAATTGGATTCCGTGGCATTCATTGATACAACAAAACAATGGTTTTTTACTAGCGGTGGCCACTATTGGTATCTCAAAGATCAAGAGTTTCCGCCCAAAGTGGCCGGCACTCCATTGCCATCACCATTCCTCAGGGGTGACGCCGCTATCTTCATAAACACATTGGACGCGTGCGGTAAAGGCGAACAAGAGATACATGTAATCGAGTTTACACCAGAAGGTAATCAAGTGATGATATATGATGTCCGCGGAGGCAACTGGAAAAATCCCATCTCATATCTTAAAGACAAAATCATATCAATGGTTAAGATTGATTGGTCAAAGAAGATCGACGCGGCGTTTACTTTCAAAAAAACTCAACTGATTTTCGTTCAAATGAATCGATACACCATTATTGATATTAAGCCGATTTGCAACAACAATACTGCCATTATTGGTGACAGTCATGAAATAAGTGACCTTCAAGTTCAAAAACCACCAATTGATGCAATTACTGCTATTGAAGACAACAATTATATTAATCTATTTCAGGATCAGAAGTTCTGGAAGATTGCAATTTCAATAATAGATCTGAGAATTAGTGGAAGAAAAGGTCCGGAAAAAGATGTCGTCAAAGTGTTCTTCAGATATCAGGAGACCTGTCAACTGCCACCCAAACAACCCGAACAACCACTTGAGTTGAGTTCGACCGTAAGGTCCAAGTCTATTGTTCCTCCGACTTCTAAAGGAGCTGAAGATGGCAGTGATTCTTCACATGACATTACCAGAGGAGGAGATAATGTTAAAGAAGATCATAAAGAACACGATAGCAAAAGTAGTCCGTGGACTTGGATTACAATTGTTGCTATTATTGTGATTGTGATCATTATTGCGCTGATTTTGATGGCCTGTTTAATGGCCAGAAAATCTAAATCAAAAGACTCCGAAGAAGGAATGTCTTCTAAATCAAAAGCATTGTCACCTAAAGATCCATCAGTCACTGGTTCCGATTTTTCGCCTACAAAGCCCATCAATGATTCAAAACCAAGTTCTAAGGCCACCACTCCTTCAAAAACAAGTGCAACAACCAGTGCTTCAAAGACAGGTACTTCAAAAGCCGGTAAAATAACAGGCACTTCAAAAGCCGGTGAAACTACCGGTGCTTCAAAAACGGGTACTAAGAAATTGTCATCTATGGGAACAACTCCTTCAACAATGTCTATGAGATCTACACATTCATAAACATACTATCAATTGGCAGACATTTGCTAATTATGATATATTTATGCAAAAAATTGAATATTTTTTAATTTGATTATTTTGTACCAAATTTTCTTAATACATTTTTTAGTATTTTTAAAATTCTATAAACATATTTTAATTGAATTTATAATATTTACTTATAAGTAGGATTATTGCATTTATTTAATAATAATAAAGTACTAATTTTGTTAATTTATTAAAATTATGATATCATATAAATTATACCATCATTTAAAATTATAAATTTATTAGTAAATAGATTCAATTTAGTTTTGAAGTAAATTTAAGTAAAAATATTATTATTCAAATATCTATAATATAAATATAGATTCTATACAGTAATTACACTTTAAGTAAATATAGTAATTTACTGAATAATAATTTTTTAAAAATCTATTAATGAATTTGTAATAAAATAATTTGAATCTTTACCAATAGATAGCTGTCTACTATAGATTATATGTTTAGTATTTTCCAATTTATCATGGTCATATAATAATAATATTCATATAATAAATATGCTGTACTTCAAAATGATAAAATTAAATATTATTATAAATTATAATAATAATTTTAAAAACACGATACACTTTTTTAGTAAATTAATCAGTTTTGTTAATTAGTTTATTAAGATTCAATACCAAAATATAATATCAATATTTTTGGTTAATTAAAAATGTTAGATACTTTATACTTATTTTTATTTTAATTGACTTAATTATTGTGATTAATTATAAAATAAATTATTGAAATTATTAAATTAATACAGATTTTATATAAATCATTTTATTGAAGTTTAGATTCTAACCTCATATTTCTCAATATAAATAAGTACTCTATTTTAATAAATGCATTTAAATTAGCAATCATTATGAATATACTGTACATTATATAAATGAAAATACAGATAATGTTATTTTGCATTAATTTGAATTTATAACGTTTACTGATGTAAATAATAATAATCTCTTTATCGGTATTATTGTTAACTAAAATGCTTTTAATTATTCTTTAAAGTTTCATTTTATACACATCTAAAAAGTTATTACACTTTATGTTACAATTGTTATAAACATTTTAATCAAAACCAATGTTATATATCAATGTTATGTGTATGTGTATGTGTATGTGTATGTGTATGTGTATGTGTATGTGTATGTGTATGTGTATGTGTATGTGTATGTGTATGTGTATGTGTATGTGTATGTGTTATGTGTGTATGTGTATGTGTATGTGTATGTGTATGTGTATGTGTATGTGTATGTGTATGTGTATGTGTATGTGTATGTGTATGTGTATGTGTATGTGTATGTGTATGTGTATGTGTATGTGTATGTGTATGTGTATGTGTATGTGTATGTGTATGTGTATGTGTATGTGTATGTGTATGTGATATGTGTGTGTGTGTGTGTGTATGTGTATGTGTATGTGTATGTGTATGTGTATGTGTATGTGTATGTGTATGTGTATGTGTATGTGTATGTGTATGTGTATGTGTATGTGTATGTGTATGTGTATGTGTATGTGTATGTGTATGTGTATGTGTATGTGTATGTGTATGTGTATGTGTATGTGTATGTGTATGTGTATGTGTATGTGTATGTGTATGTGTATGTGTATGTGTATGTGTATGTGTATGTGTATGTGTATGTGTATGTGTATGTGTATGTGTATGTGTATGTGTATGTGTATGTGTATGTGTATGTGTATGTGTATGTGTATGTGTATGTGTATGTGTATGTGTATGTGTATGTGTATGTGTATGTGTATGTGTATGTGTATGTGTATGTGTATGTGTGTGTGTATGTGTATGTGTATGTGTATATGTATGTGTATGTGTATGTGTATGTGTATGTGTATGTGTATGTGTATGTGTGTATGTGTATGTGTATGTGTATGTGTATGTGTATGTGTATGTGTATGTGTATGTGTATGTGTATGTGTATGTGTATGTGTATGTGTATGTGTATGTGTATGTGTATGTGTATGTGTATGTGTATGTGTATGTGTATGTGTGTATGTGTATGTGTATGTGTATGTGTATGTGTATGTGTATGTGTATGTGTATGTGTATGTGTATGTGTATGTGTATGTGTATGTGTATGTGTATGTGTATGTGTATGTGTATGTGTATGTGTATGTGTATGTGTATGTGTATGTGTATGTGTATGTGTATGTGTATGTGTATATGTATGTGTATRTGTATGTGTATGTGTATRTGTATGTGTATGTGTATGTGTATGTGTATGTGTATGTGTATGTGTATGTGTATGTGTTTTAATCGAATTGCTTTTTATGAGACAATTTTATATATAAAGGCTTAAGCCTTAAGAAGTGTCGGAATGTGTTAGTGAAGAGTACTGTTATCTTAAGTGAAGAACTGGTGAAGAAACAGATCTCTCAATTAAAGAGAGTGTAGTCAATAGTCAGTTGGTTTTTAGGGCACCACTACTACTATGAGTAACTCTAATGTCTGTTGTGTATGTGATGGCTATTCTTAAGGATGCTATTCCTCTAACACATTAAATCCTATGATTTTGTGTACAGAGGTTTCACAGAAACGATTTCAAATGTACTAACAGTGACACTACAGTAACACTCAAAAGTCTTTAGGATAAAAATATTTTGGAAGACATATCATAAGTAAAACAGATGTCGATGACAGTGGAGAAACAGTTCAATACATTGCCATTCATGCCATTATCAACACTAGTTTAGTTTCATTAATTTTTAAAATATAAAAAATTATATATATATATATATATATATATATATAATAGCCTAATATTACTACTGTATTGTTATACATTTATTGTAACTCATAATTATTAAATATATATTATAAGGGCAAAGATTTTTTGAGATCTGATTAAACATTAATTATAAGGTTTGGTTTGTCCACAAAAAAATCAATTATTGAATTATTTGGTTTTTATTCAAATATAATCTGCATTTTTAGCCAAAACAGGCGTTGCATATAATGGTTGTTAGATTATAATAATATCAACTAATGAATTAATGAGACATTGCATGGCATACAAAGTGTAGCTCTATTTAGTTGAATAGTAATACAACTGTACTGTATATTCATTACGGGATCACTGAAACAAAAATTATTGCTAATCTTTGAGTTCAATTGTAATATTATAGTATAGTTGTTGTTCATCTAAATTATGCTAATATTTCATTAGGTTTTTCGAAACAATTATAATATAAAACATTAGTATCCAGTAATTAGTAAAAATCTTTGAAAATTACAAAATACACTTTTGTCTATTGTTTTCAATGCTAACACAGTTGTAACATCGGGACTAAAATTTGATATTTAAAAATTTTATTATTAATACTTACTATAGCATATCATTCATTTATTATTATATTGTAATTTATATAAGATATGGCTTAAAATATAATATGTAATAATAAATATTAAGTTAAGCATAGATTTTTGATGCTATGCTAAAGTCATTTTAAATTATAATATTTATGTTATTAATAGTCTGGTGTTTAGTCTTTAATATACTGTATAGTATACAGTGTATACCGTACAATATATGCCTTTTTTTGGCTCAGTTATGATGAATTAGATTTTTGCAAATGACGGCACTTATACTATGACTTTTGACAGTTTTCTAGAGTTAAGAATAGTTTGGATGGCTATACCATACGGTTAGACCATTTAGTAGTCAATGTTTTATATGTTTGTCATTCCGTAATAATTGGTTCTCCCGTTTCCTCTTTTTTTATATTTACAAATTTCATCGCAACTATAGTTGTGTTTAAACCTTATTAAAAGTTAAGTCATGTCCTTATTTTTTGTTATTATTTCCTATTATTTAAAACTTGAATTATTTTCCAGATATCTAAAAAATCAATTAGAAATATTTTAGTAATTAATAATTTCTATGATTATTACTGTATTTTTGACTTACCGTAAAAAACGATTTAAATGACATAACGGAGACTATATTTGAATAATATTTAAAAAAAATCAATAAAATTGTCTTAATCTACGGCTAATTTCTTTTCTACTGATCTAATATTTGCAATATAATTATTTTTAATTAATTATGAAACCATATTTTTATGAAATTTTTTAGTATCAATAAAAATACTAATTTCTATAGAAAATGACATTTATTTAGTTGTTGTATCATTTTATGCTACAATTTCATTAAACGAGTGTTTTTTTAATTAAAATTTCTGTAAATTAATATTTTCAAAAAAACGCTTTTTTAGACACACTTCCAAATTGGTTTATATGATGTGATAAAATTAATTTATAGTCTTAAAATTTATATATTTTTTCAGATATATTTTAGCAGATAATATAGATTTATATTTAAAATTCTTTAAAACAACTTTATTTTATTGCATAAAAAATTAATTAGTGTAAAACATAATGTACTTTAAAAATTTTGAAAAATTTAGATATTTATTTTTAAAAAATATATTTAGTTAATTAAAGTTTATTTAATAACAAATAGAAAATTTGCATATTTTGGAAAAATATAGTTTAAAATTATATTAATAAGTTATGTAGTCATTATCAAAGTACACAAAATGTATGATTAGTTTTACATGAAATTATTTGATCTATCAAATTAAAAACAATATAAATACAATAAGTTATATAAGTTTATATATTTAGCAAACAGTAAGCCATTGAATGCTTAAAAAAACTTTACTATTATAAGTTGTTATGCATTTGACATTTACTGCAACATTAATTCAATTCTTGGTATAACTCATATCATAAGTAAATGTTTTTTTGTGTTTCTCTCTCTCTCTCTCTCTCTCTCTCTCTCTCTCTCTCTCTCTCTCTCTCTCGACTTACTGTTTCTTAGAGTCAAAAACTAATTCAAATAATGTTTGAACTGTTAAGCAATGAGAGGACCGGTCAATGGCAATGGAGGTTGAGCTCAATTTGACAGTCAGATCATTAATGATCTGAAAAATAAATGAAATAAAGGAATAAATGCTATTAGTTTTTCCTATATTTATATGTATTTGTTAGGGCTATAAAACCCATTTAATTTGAAACAATTTATAAATAAGTCGTTATTTTGTTTGACTCTTTTTGTATACTTAGGACATTGATTTTGCAATTAATGTTAAATCAATTAACTAATAAGAAAATAAACAATTTTTAAGCTTTAAATAAAAAAAATTATTTTTTATTCAAACAAATTATCACCAATTTTTTTTGTTTTTTGTTACAATAAAATAATTGATGAAATCAAATAAAAAGTTATTCAATAATATTGGGTTATGGGATATAAAAGTGAAATTAAATGAAATAGATTTGAGTTATAAAAATTGAAAAGTGATATATATATATATATATATATAATACTCTATATAACATATTATAACATATATATATCGGCACATTAAAGATATCAGATAAAGATAAAAATCAATAAAACATTTTAGAAAGATATCAAGTCATAAAATAGTCTTATTTTTTCTACAATTTATTTATATAAAAAGATTTTTGTTTTTATAATAAATTTTATAAAAGTATCTTTTACTAGGATTTATATAATCACTGTATATTCATATATATATATGGGGTCAGTATAGACTATAAAATATTACTATAACACTAGTATTATTATAACACTAAACTTTTTCAAACATAATGTAACCATTAGGCGATTCCATTATGATATATGATATCAATATTTATGTAAATACTAATTTTGCTAATGTAAGCTTAAACCCTTATTTTATTTATTGAATATTAAATGTAAATATTCAAAATTGACTAACATTGATAAAACATAAAAATGTTTGAATTGCATATTAAGAATATTCATTTATGTTATAATACAGGAGTAATATATAAAATATTTTGCACAAAAATCTATAGCTTTTTATTGTGAGTGCAAAACATTTGTCGCATAAAAAAAGTTTGGTGTCGTTAGAAAAACAACATTTCTGTTATCATAAAATATATTCACAAATATTATATATACTGTGTATATAACTTATATTATATATAAAATGTAAGTATTTATATAGCATATTGTAGTGAACCGGTATATTTATATGTATATTTCGCTTTTATCTTAAGCTTAACAGCATTTTTCAATGCATTATCAATGAAAAAGTTTTATTTTAAATCGATTTATGTTTTAAAATTTTCCGTTTTTTGTGTGTGTTTTCTACTTTAAGTTCTTTATAAGATCTTAATGTAGGAATGGCTACAAAATGTGTCAGAAATATGTCAATAAAAGTGAATTTCTCGGAACAGATGCTCTTTTAATGAGTGAATCGTATGGACAGCAAAAGTATATAACTTAAACACAAACAAATCAAAACTGAAATAAATATTCAATTCATGTTTCTCTCTCTCTCTTCATTTAGTAATTTATTTAAAGGTTTTGTTTGATTGTGTTGTCTGTTTTATCAACAATCAGTTTCAATCTATTTTCAAATGAGTGTCAATAAAATGTCGAAATAATGTTAAGAATTAATACACAATTTTATTGATTATTACATAATATACATTTTTATGTCACTGATAATATTGATAATATTAATAATAAATGTAAATTTTTATTGGCTTTAATTATATATTCATTTTTAAGATTTTATTTATATACAAAGATTTATGTATTAAAAATTACACAAAAAATAACTTTTTAATTATATTGTAATATATTTATAATAAGAGTTATATATTTATTTTAATAACACAAATTTTATTTAGTAAATCTATAATGATTTATATAACAATATATTATTTATGATTGTATTGTTTACTTTTAGGCAAATAAATTAGCATAAAAACAATTGATTGGTATGTTTTTGGTAAATACAATATTGTTTCTAATTTATGTGTATATAAGGGGTCACTAATTTGCAAACTTATTCAATAAAGTGATATTTTTGTTAACAAAAGTCAATAAACAGATTGCGTGAAAATGAAATTTGTTTGTTTAGTATATACACACAAACTTATGTTACGATCTAATTAAGAGTCAAAATCAAGAGCTATCTTATAGTTTAACACATTATTTGCTTATCTTAAACACATGGGTATAAAAAAGTTGATCTAAATTAGCTTAAATTTTTATGAAATTATATTATTTTACTTGTTTTAAAATATAAATTTTTATTAGATAATAAAAAACGATATATTATAATTAATAAAAACTTTAAATATCTACAGTATATAATGCTTTTTATACAATTTTATTTAATGTTTAATATCTATAAATAATAGACTATAATATTTATTTTTAATACATTTTTTATTATAATTTCAATATAAAAATGCAATTAAAAATGATTGAAAGGCATTCAATGACACGAATTTATGCATCAATTTATTCACACAACTATTACTTTTCATTTTGTATACTAAACGTAAAAAGCAACACTTTTTTCTCAAAGTATTAAAAAAAAGTGTGAAAAAAGAAATACGAGTAAAGAGAGAGAGAGAGAGAGAGAGAGAGAGAGAGAGAGAGAGAGAGAGAGAGAGAGAGAGAGATGTGAATGAAAGAAAAGGTTTTTACTGCTCTAATGGACAAAATTTTTTATGCCTTAAAATACAAAAAACTCCACATTTTCTTTATATAAGTCATTTTGTTTGAAAAATGTATTGAAATTGAACCTAAATATACTTTATATATGTTATTCTTTCTAAATGTATATATACTGTATGACTATGTTATGCAAAAATATTTTTTGAATCCATGTCTTGAATTGAATGTTTAATTTTATGATCTAAAACTATGACTTCACACAAAACCAGTCTATTGTACTAAAGTCTACAGACTCTACAGACTCTACAACTGTCACCCATAAGAACTGACTAATGATTACTGAGCTCTATATTAATGTTAAAATGTATTTTCAGCTCTTTCTGCACTTTATGCTTATGATGGCTAAAGTCTCATAAAAGCAATAAATTATATAAAATAAGCAGTACTTCCTATTTAAATAGGTTTATAATTTGACAAATATTATTAATAAAATAATATATTAACAGTTGTGATCATCACTAAACTTATATATGTATATATATTAAAGAAAAATTCCTAACAATAATATCCGAAAATTCCATGAATTTAAGAGATATAAAATATTGAATTTTTTGCCAATTATTTTGGTCATCAAAATCAATATATTAAACCTTTTTGAATGATCTAAATATTTTAATAATATAATTTTAAACAAGTAATTATAAGACAATTAAAGTCAAAATTAAAACTAAATATATTAATAAATTATTTTAGAGAATACATTTAAACATTTAAATAAAATTTAATATTGTTAAATATATGCAATTTTTCATATAATTTTATTAGTTATATATTTTACTAATTTAGTAATAAAGTAATTATCAAAATATATAACTAACAAATCAATTATATAAGTTAAAACAAATGTTGAGTATATATCATAGATTTTGTCATAAAATATAAATTATATAAAACTCTGATTAATATATTATGGAGTATTGAAAATCAATAGTTCATTTATTTTGCTTAAGTTATATCAATTATAATAAAAATTAAAATAATGCTTATTTTTGATTAATTATATATTCAGTACGTTTATCCTTAAAAAATATTTTTTAAAACCAATTGAAGCAAAATATAGTTAATTTGTGTTTTACATGATTTATTTGTCAGCCATGCATTCAATTATTGATTAAATATATACATTTTTGACGAATTGTTTTATACTAAATATAGTATTCAATGTAAAAAAGTATTTATTTTCATTATATGGTCACCGAGTAATAAGGTTTGTTAAAATCAAAGCGACAATAGGTTATATAACATTATTAACTGAATCAGCAATAATACAATATAACAATTTGAACACAAAATAATAAATTAATAGGAGATTCACTTATAAATAAAAACAGAGTCGACCTATTGCTATGTTAGTCAATATATGTGTGTTTTGTTTGAATTAGCTTTAGTTCACATATTTGTGAATCTTATCATTGCTTTCATTTGATTCAATGACCGCTTTCTTATCATTAGAAATGGTTAAATAGAAATTTTCTAATAAATTTCCCTAAGAAAATTTTTAGAAAATTTCTCAGGAATAGATTTCTATAGAAATTTTACTTTATCATTATACTACATGATCCCCATATCTATAGCTATTGTAATACTATACTACTGATACATAATACAGTATACACCACACACTACTATATTAATGGGATTCTTATTTATAAAATTAATACAATTATCTAATTACAATTATAGTTTTTGTAAAATTTTATTTATAATTGATTTATAATTTTAGTTTTTATGTAATTAAATGAATTATTTTTTAGTTTGAATATTAATTGAAATATTAATAATATTTAGTTAATATTTATAGTTATACTGAATTGTTTGAAGATAACAAATATCGAGAAAACAAATAAATATTGGGATCCCATTGATAGAAATTTCTTTTAGGAACTTTCTAGAAATTTCTCTTTTTTTGCAAACTCTAATTGTAATTCAATCAAACAATAACTTCTTATCTAAATATATTGCTTTACATTCAATGTCTGTATTTACTTAAATACCTTTATATTCAATGACATTCAATACTTCTTAATTACGATATCATTGACTGATAGTAGTGTCCGCTCTCACTAATAGTAAAGCTTTAGACATAGAAATATCAATACAATTGATAATAAATTACAGAAAAAGTTTTTTTCTTTTTTAGTGAGTCTCCAAATACCTTATCAGAGAAAAATTGATTTATTTTATTCATCAATTAATCAAACAATTGTATAAACAAAAAAATTGTGTTTTCATTGATTTACTTAAGTTAGCAAACATAACAGCAAAACCAGAATATTCTTGTTAAACATTATACGTTTGACTAAAAGCACAAAAATATTTTATACATATATTATATTGATATGAAGTAATTTTTATGTTTGGTTGTGACATAAAGTCTATAGATATATACAGTATATATAGAATACTTACAGTATATATAAATATAGATGAAAGCAAATAAAATAAAGTTATTCCGGAAATCAATAATACAAATTGAAGTCACAATTTCTCTATCATTCACTACATATCAAGTATATATATATTCCGGTCACTTATTATAATAAGATTGAGAGCATATATTTGATGTCAAAGAAAGAAAAAGTCAATGAATGAGTGAAAGAGAGAGAGAGAGAGAGAGAGAGAGAGAGAGAGAGACCAATAAATTGCTTGAAGGCATTAAATGTATTTTAGTATTCACTATAAATACTCATGAATTTAAATTCATTGCCGGACTAAACACTTATAAAAGTAATAATAAATCCCATCCAATACCCAGTATATGCCATTGAAAATGTTAAAAATAGTTGACATAAATCTAGACATTTTCACAAAATGTTTCATTTTTGATTGACCATTGAATATATGATTGAGATTATGGGAGGATTGAGATATATTTTATTTTTATTACAACTATGTGTGAAATTGCTGAGACGGGTGCGAGAAATAAAATCAAAATAAATTTAATAAAGACATAATTTAATTGAAAATTGTAATCTTAATATCAAAAAATGAAATATAGTTTGCACTTACAATGTATAAAAAATACAGTACACATTGAATTTTAAAATTTAATTTTTTTGACAACAATTTTGTCGATAAATTAATTAAATTACAAAATTATGGGCACATTATATAAATATTATATTATATATAATAACTGTATAAATGAGAGAAAATATTTTGTTGTATTGGTATGTTTAATATATATTAAATTTGTTTAATGTTAAAATATAAATATAATATTGTACATTCATAAAATAAATAAATATTTTAGTACAAAGAATAATAAAAGCAATTTATGTAATTATTCAAAATTTAATATTATATTTATAAAATATGAATATAAAATTTTACAATAAAAATTTACTCAAATCAAATTTATACAATACTTAACTCATTTTTGTACATTAAATAACTCAATTTATTTCATATTTATCTTTTTAATTAAATTCTTTAAAAATTTTGAATTTAAAATTAAAGTAAATCATAAATACTGCCCTAAAGTAAAATATTTTTACAAAAAGAATACATTTGTAATAAAATTAAATATTTCTTATTTTATAATTACACAAATATATAAATAATTATATATAAAATATGTTATTAAATAATGAATTGAAAGGTTTTTCACAATAATTTTTTGGTAAAACAACTAAAGAATGTAATAATAAAAAAATAGATGTTTACAATTGTGTACAGTATTTAGTAAAGTATTGTTAGTGTTGGATAAATAAAAATAATTTAGAAATTTTATATAAGAAATTTTCTTATAATTTTTCCTATTATTTTTTTAAATAGAAAAAACTTTATTTTTTATTTACTAGAAATTTCCTATCAATTTATAGAAATTGTTAGTTTTAGTTATCACTACTAAGTATCAACTCTAATATCAAGAGAAAAATTAGTGTAAAAGTAAAAACAATTTCTAAATCCCAAAGATCTCATCATTTTGTTTTGAACTAAAATAGAGACACACAATAAATGTTGAATTTTTTGTTTTTATTGTTAAAACTAAAAGTTAAGCCTTAAGTCCAGTGATGAGTGTAGTGACCAATACTGTTAACCAATAGTTTTATTGTATTTTAGTAGTAGTAGTGGACGTCTTAATGCACTTTAAAAGAGTTGCAATTTTGAGAGGAAATGAATTTAATTTTGACTTCAAGTTTGACTGCAAAACAACAACAACTTTGTCATTACGGAAACATTTGGCTTTAAGCCTATGTTTGCCAATAACAATGAAAACTTACTTTAAAAACATGTCTACTATTTCTCAATGATTTTTATTGTCATTAAAAATGACTTTTTTTGTTAATTGAAAATAATGTACTAATATATCTGAAGTGCATATTTTAAACTGATTTATTTGTTTAAATATTAAATTTAAAAGTATAACTAAAAAATGTTTATTTTGTATATTAAAAACAAACAAACATTTATTTATATATGTTTTTAACTTTTAAAAAAATAATTTTAATTTAAACCAAACAAAGTATATTAAATAAAGGAAAATTTATGTACACTAATAAATATAATTTATAAAATTATAGACACATCTCAAAAACTTTTTTTAAACTTATTGTAAAATCAATAATAAATTGTTGTTTAACATTATATCATCCAAATTGGTGTTTCTCATAGCAAACAGTAGTGTTTTGACAATATAAGTAATGTTATCCAAAAAAAAAAATTGCAAACAATTTTGAAAAAACACAATTAGTGTTCACTTATTTTATGTTCTCATGTTTTTTATAATATGTTATCTTTTAATAACATAATTGACTAATTGCATTATTTTTTTATTTTGATATTTTTTGTAAATAAATTTAACTTTAAAACTTATTTATATTGATCTTATATACAATGAAAACACTATATTATATAGTATTGACCTATAAATATAAAAAGATTTATCGTATTCTAAAAATCTTTCATAAATATTAAGTATAATATTTAATGTACTTTTGTTTAATATTGTAAAATATAGTAAAGTTGACTATATTTTCATTTATTATTAATTATAGCTATTAATTAAAAAAAAAGTTTTCAACAATTTTACTTATTTTCTCGTTTGTATTGATTATTTTGATTAATTTTTTTTATATTTATAAAGAATGACATACGAAAAAATATAATTAATTGTAAAATTAATTTTGTAAATAATATACTGTATTAATGAAAGTATTGAATAACTAATAAAATTGAGTAATCATTTTGTGATTTAACATAGACTTTATCAAATCATTTCTTTCAAATAATTATAAATTAAATAATAAAAATATTAATCTAATTAAAATTATCACAGACTAATATTTTTAATCTTATTATTATTATTTAATGAGATTAATAACTCAAACTCAATGTAAAGTATTATATAACTACTCTGTATATGAAATCATAATCATTGATATTATTCAAAATGTTATTAGTTTATGAGTTAAAATATATTTTAAAAATTAATACTTAATATTCTTTAAAAATTACATATAATCACATTGAAGGAAATAAAAAATAAAAATTGAATGTAAATATAATAACTATTATAATAAATATTATATTAAATTATATTACAAATCATATCCAATATTATCTAATAAATGACAGAATTAAGTCTATAATAAAACCTTTGGGACTAATTCAATGAATTGACATTAACTTCAAATAATGTGATAAGTTTTTCTGTAATAATAAGAAATTATTTATAAAATTTCTAAAATATTAAACAATGAATAATTAGTAAATTTTCATTAACTCAAAATCTATGTTTAATTAAGTAATAAATATTTTTATAAAATATAAGCATTTTTGTCATTAATATTTACAATTAAATTAAACAAATATGATTAAATTAAAATAATATTTTTATAAAAAATAAGTACAAATTAAGCATTATAAAGTCTCAATATAATTTTCTAATATAGAATTTGTTTTTAAAATATACAAGGTGATTTTTTCAAATAATCCTATTCTACTTTTTATATATTTAATCCTATTTTAAAATCTTTAAT
This sequence comes from Oppia nitens, assembly GCF_028296485.1. Lineage (NCBI taxonomy): Eukaryota > Metazoa > Arthropoda > Arachnida > Sarcoptiformes > Oppiidae > Oppia > Oppia nitens. The sequence goes on from NW_026533199.1 coordinate 4,038,303, forward strand.
ATCTTAAAAGTTTGAACAAGGTCAATTTAAACATATAAGCTAAACATAAAGTCATAATAATAAGAGTCGTTTGATCTAATGAAAGTTTAAAGTGGAGAAACCAATAATTGTAAATTAATTACAGTATATAAAAATTACGATCTATTGTAAGCAAATACAGTATTAATAAAATATTTATTTCAACTCAAATCATGTCATTTAAATATAATTATTTAATAAAATAAATAAGTACTATATATAAACACACACAAAATACTATATATTTGAATTTTATAAGTCATAACATAACACATAAAATAGCATCAAAATTACATAATTTTCATTTACTTTCCATAACTTATAAGTATAAATTGATTTTATATTATAATAGTTTTATATAAGTTCAGACACATATTACTATACAATGCTTTTGATTACACCACTCCTTCCGATCTTTGTTAACAACTTTTATATCTTTTTAATAATATTATGGATACAAACAATAAATATATAATTTAAAACTGATGACTATTTCTTAATATTTTTATTAAAGAAAATTTATCGGAAATATCTGAAAACCTTTTTATGTCAAACACTATCAATTTAATTAATATTAACACCAAAAATAATATAAACAATAACCTTATTAATATCAATTATTGTATACTAATACTAATATTAATAGTTATTTTTATTTGCAAAAAATATTTAGTATTTTAACAGAGAAATGTTATATTCAATCGAAATGAAGTATCATTTATATAATTGACTCTCATTTTTATGATTTGACAAAAAAAAAGTTTATTTATATATTGATTAAATGAAAAATCAATGACGATTTCGACAAAAATATTAACTCAATATTCATAGATTATATATTGAATTTATTATTATAAAAATATTATTTTCAAACATTAAATTTTCTTTAATAATAAAAATTTTAAATCTCTACGGAAATCAAATTTTTAGTAAAAGTGTTTAATCAGTTTTTTAGTTAAATATAAATTTTATATGAAATTGAAATTGTAATATTTATATAACTTATTATTGAATGCTTTATATTTATGTCAATTTATAATTTTAAAATATTTTTTTATACAATTTATACAGGTTTAGTGTAGTCTACGATTTAATTCAGAGACAGTATATAATATTTTTTTTAAATATTTATACAGTGGATATATTTATTATATTAACTTAAATTTTCTAACTTAAAATTTTTTTAAAATATAAAAATTTTAAAAATCAATTAATAGAAATAATCAATCTGGGTATTATTTTTTGTAATTTAAAACTAATTTTTGTCAACTTACTACAAAGCATTAAATTTTTATTTTTATTTTTTTAGTAATATAATTATTATAGTTATTATAATTATTTAAGTAATATGTTTAATATTTTTAATTGAAGTTTATTAAATGTTTAGTTTTATTTAAGTTAATTTAAATATTTAAATTATATAAAAACTATCAATAAACAATTTAAAAATAAATTTTACAATACTATTAATGTTTGTTTAATATTTTTCAATCAAAAATTCAATTTTTAAAGCAACTGTCTAATAACTTAAAATAAATTTTAAGACTATTTAAAAATACAATAAATAATTAATATTGTAGTAATATATCATAAAAGTCAATATTTCATTCACTCATTTTGAGTTACTTTATTATATTTGAGTTTATCTATAATTTTTTTTACTAAAACATATAATTTTAATGGATCCTACAATAGTTGTCTAACATTTTAGTTTGAATAACATTGGGATCATTAATTCATAGTTAATGTATTTATAAAATAATAATATAACGCTTTAGATACAGTATAATGAATATAAGTATTTTATGATTTGTTAAAAACTAAAATCTATTAAACCAATATAAAAAATGCAACATTGAATCAAAAAATAAATTTTATAAACCAAAATCAAAACTAAATTATAATATTTTTGTTTTATTGTTAAAGTGTTTTGACAAATATACATCAAACAATAATAAAATTATTGATATTTTTAGTTTACTATATATGTAATAATTATTGTTATAGCCTCAATCTCTTAGTAAATTTTTGAAAAACTAAAAACCACATAAATAATTAAATTTAGTTTTAAACGATAACATTGCTTATGCGTATACAATATATTTGTACTGTATATAATTGTTTGGATATAAATTTATATTATTCAATTTTTAGTGCAGAAATTTTATTAAATTTATTAACAAAATTAGACTTAATTTTTAGTAAATTTGCATTTTATTTGTTTCAAAACATAAAAGGGATAAAACTCTTGTCGAGTAATTTGTTTGTTAGTGTGAAACATATTGAATGTAGAGTTTTAGTAAAGAGGTTGCAAATGAAAAAAGTTTTTTATAAATTATAATATATAATATATATTATACTATATATATATACTGTATATATAGTTAAAATATATAGTTTGTATTAAAGAAAATACGGAATATTGCTTTGAGTTTATCGATCAATATAATGGCAAACAGTTAGAGAGCACTGGTATTCATGAGTACAGGACTGGCGTATAAGTCAGTCGATGCAATGCTAGGCTTACATTCACTGCAAACACTCTATCAGAATATTCTGTGAAATTCTAGGGAACAGTCATTTCGATAGTGAATTCGTTTTTCTTATAAACACTTAATTCGTGTCCAATATTATCAAACATTTTACAGTTAAGACATTGTGTCTCCAAAACTATGTCCCAGTATTTGCCAATTTGTGTCAAAAGTTGTGTCAAAAACTTGTGTAGCACTTCAACATTGGATTCACTTTTACTTTAATGCGATTATTATACTAATAACAACAATAACAACAAAAGTTAAACTGTATGTACAAAAGTTTGGTATTTTGTTTTAATTAAGTATTTTCACGATTAAAACTATAATAAAATAGATTTTATAGTCAAATAACATTAGATTGGTTTGATGTGATGTAATGTTAATTATAAGTATTATTATTATATATTGCTATAAAATTGAACATAAATAAATTCTTGTGAAAAATTGTAGTTTTTTAATATCTTATTATTTATACAGTTATATTATTAAATAAAAGTAATTATAATTATAAATTATTTAAAAATCTTTATACAAAAATTTTATTTTATATGCATATAAAATATCAGTATTATTTTATATTTAAACCTCTCTATCCTATTATCAAAAAAGTAAAATCTATTTTAAAAATAAATTATTATTTTATAAATTTTTTATTATTTTGGTAATAAAATGACAAATATAGTAAATTATTCAAATTGTAAAAAAGTATAGTATAACAAATATAATACTAAAAATGTCATTATGTTCTACATATGCCTTAAAGGATAATATAATTTTAATAAGATTTCAATAAATACATATATAAAGTAAATAAAAAATATATTTAAGTGTTAAAATATCAATACATTGGGCGGTTTCAGTAAATGTATATGTTATGAACCAATTCAAATATAATAATTATAGATGGCTATTAAATAAATTTCTAATAAATCAGAATTGAATATTTATATTATAAAGTTATAATTGAATTAAAATTCTACAAATTAGTAAATAAGTAATATTTATATTATATATAAAATATATATTTATTATTATGTTTATCTTTATATATTATTATAATTAGTATATAAATGAACTGACAATCATTATTTGATTTGCAAACTATATATGAAATACAAAATTTTTATTTTAATTTAATATCTAATTTCACTGATTATATTTTAGTCAAACTCACTAATGAAACTGTGTTTTTAAATACATTTAAAGTCCGAAATGTATTTTTTGAAAATATTTCAATAGGAATCACATGTTTAGATATAACAGATTTTTAAACACTCCTTAGAAATTTAGTAATTATTATTATTATTTTTTTATTAAACATTTCTTTAAAATGTCAATTTTTATATTAAAAATCGTTGTTTTTATCAAAACATTGTATTTAAATTAAATATAAACTTATAGTAAAACAATTGATAATAAGATTAAATTTGTATAAAATACTATAAAAATCGGATATCACATAAAGTTATACTTATAAATAAATAATTAATAAATAAAATTCTAATTTTTGTAACTTTAAAATATATATAATAAAATTTTAACAAAATGATTTATTGTGTATTATTGATTGCAACAACTAATTTAACAAATTATTTAACTATAAATTAATTCAAATATTTATTTTTCAAAAGATATTAATTAGAATAACCCGAAGCTAACTATTTTGGACTCAAGTTTGTCGTGTATTTAAAGTTTATATGAGTTTAAATCAAATGAACATTTTTGCTATTAATTGATATGAACTATAAAAATGCAAATTTTTTCATATTCTATAAATATAATGTTTTTAAATTAAATTATTTTTATTTTATCAAATTGACTAATTTATTAGTTAATATAATATGAAATTCACATATAATATTACATGTGAATTATTTTATAATTATTTATTAACAGTGAAAAGTTAATTAAAATATAGAAATGTGTTTTTGGATTCAATTCATTAGCAAAAATAATACTTTTTTCAGTTGAATCGCTAAAATAATTTGAAATAAAACTCCATTTAATCTTTAGATAGTGAAAAACAATACACAATAAAAAAGGTTCAATAAATCGATTGATGCATTGCTTATATTTGAGATATCAATTCAATTATAATTTTTACTAAACTCTTTATAAAAATAACTCAAACATAACACAATATTTTGTAATAAAAATAAAATCTTTTTTAAAATGAAATAATTTTTTATATTTTGACGACAAAATAATAGAGTAGTTGTTTTTAAGAATCAATTTATGGCACAAAAAGAAATACACAATTTTATAATACAAATGTTATAATCAATAGAAACATTAATTGCAAACTTTACAAATGTGTTTAAAAACATTAAATATGACAAATGCATTGACTGTTATTAAAACTATTATTAAGTGATTGAGTCTTAAAAAATGTTTTCTGCAATTTCTATCATTTGATTGTATTGTTTATATAATTTTAGTGATTTCAGTGACACAATCATTGTCTGGATATGTGTTTTGTGACAACTTTATTGGTATTAAATTGTTATATCAATGCCTTATGTGAACCGATAGTTCACTTAATGGAAACTCTCATCGGTTTTCAATAAATTCATACAAATCTAGTTATAGATAACCTTATATAAAGGTTATGATGTGTTTTATCATTTGTTACAATCTTATTGATAGACTGACATTATTTGAGACAAATAATAGTTTTGGGTCACTCTTACACTATGAATGTCAACAATTGTATGTCATAACCATTGATGGTATTAGTGGAAAATGGTTTTCATATAAAAACAGTATTATTTGTTAATTTCTTTATACATATTATCCAATGATATATTCTATACATAAATATTATTTATTTAAATATTAATGTCATCTTTTGGAATATTAATCCGAGTTATTAAGTAATAAATGTGATAATAAAGTTTTATAGAGTATTTTAACAAATACAGTAGTAGTTTGCCATTAATAGTAGTTTTTATAACTTATAATATTGTTATAATTGCCTGAATAGACAGCACAAACATAAGGCTCATTAGTGCAACACATTTTCAATGAGACATTTGCCTCAATGAGCCATTAGATAACACTCTATCTCTCAATGTATAGACATTTATTTTGTGTGAATATATACTGCATTTTAATGCAAACCTAATCATTAATGGATGAGTGACTTATTGTTGCAACAAATTTGTGGTCATTTCTCTTCAAAAATATAACATAAATGATAATATTTAACAAACATATCAACATTGAAAAGTTTGAAAGATTGACTTAAAATTGACCAAAAAATATATAATATAATATAAATTACTTTATAATATTTACTGATAACTAAATTTTGATGCAATAACTAGACTCATAAGTATTGTATAATTACTTTCATATATGTCTGATAAATATCTTTTGTAGTAAACCATTGGTCCGCTATTTATTAGGCAATAGTCTTATGTTTGAGGGATGTGTGCCTCTGAAGAAAGGAAATGTGAATTAATATCATTTTGATTAATGGCATTCAATAGCATTGCCTAACGACTCTCTCTCTCTCTTTCTTTCTCTCTCTCTCTCTCTCTCTCTCTCTCTCTCTCTTTCTTTCTCTCTCTCTCTTTCTTTCTCTCTCTCTTTCTCTCTCTCTCTCTCTCTTCTCTCTCTCTCTCTTTCTCTCTCTCTCTCTTTACTTATAATAGCAGACAAGTGATTGCATCTCTCGTGAGATGTGGTATTAATGCAAAAAGTGAACCCATTTCTCAATGAAGGCATTGATGGCACAGTTAGTAAAGTATTATATGTGTCTGTCGGCGCCTATCGATAAACAGTCCAATAATTTGATGCCATCTAATACACAGTGATATCACTCACTATCTATATATAATATTTATGGCATATATGGCTATTGATTTGCTTTTGTTTTACACATACAGACACTTTCTCATCATTTGATAGCTTACTTTGCTTTTATTTGGTGATATTATAAATATGTGAACAATATTATTGTAATAAAATATTCAACAATACCATTACCCATAATATCATATATATAGAGTAATAAATTTTATTTCTTATTTATATCACAAATATATTATCAAAATCTATTGGTATATCTTATGACAAACAACTTATGGTAAACATTTAGTTGCATTGGGTATCAGTTATTTTTATTAGATAATCACATGAATAGAGCAGCAATTGGTGAGAATTTGAGGGATCAGTTGACAAAATTTATGAATTCTTCATTTACTCTCATATATACAGTATATGTAATATTTGTCTCACATTTTGATAACTTTTTTGTATTGTTTGTCTTTTTCTTTCTTAAGCAATACAAAGCCAAAGAGTGTGACGAACTTCTTCACTATAAGAGTTGATCTGAAATACATCTAAAAAAGAGATGATAGTATTGACCAAATATATAGTTAAAAAGTTTTGCTATCATTTGAAAGTTAGTTTCCTTATGTGTTAATAAGGGTTTCTGTGTATAAATGTGAGACTATTTCAGTGTTTAAAGCATTCAACAAAAAATAATTCAGAGAATACACTGTAATACCAGAAAAATAGTGATATCTTTCGATTCATTTATATTGCCATCACTTCTCTCTTTCTCTCTCTCTCTCTCTCTCTCTCTCTCTCTCTCTCTCTCTCTTTCTTTCTTTATTTATTTCATTCTCTCTTTTTTTCTCTCATTTATTTATTCACATCAAATGATATCTCTCATGTAAAGCATTGTTCGCATCAATGCTTTAAAGTAAGTGTTTTGAGAGAAAAAACGGATAAATTATATTTTTAGTGAGTGTTTTAGGAAAAGTAGTTTACATATAGCAAGTGGTAGTTGTTATACCAGTATAATATAGTAGATAAATATTAGGGGAAAGCAAATAAAATTTAAATAGCAAATTATGTTTTGTTCATAAATTGTTTTTTCAGACATTCAATGTCTATGATTATATTCTGATCAAATTTCTAACAGTTATAGTTATGTTTTAAAAAATACAATGTCTTTTAATACTAGAAATGGCTTTTTATTTTAAGTGACCAGAACTGAGTTGAATATAATGATAAAGTTTATGAAAAGATTACTTTTAGTTTACAATATATATATATATATATATTATTTAGAGATAAAAGTTATCTCTTATTTTCTCTATTTTTATATTATTTATTTTGCTTTTATGCTTATAAAAATGTTTATACAATATAGTTATATACTGTAATTTTATAACTGTATATCATTTGCTTGAAACGTTATAAAAATGACATTTACTTAATATAAAATTTTTGTTATTCTAAAATCATTATCTTTTTACAGTGTTTGCCATTTAAAACAAATTTTATATAAAAATGAGAAACTCATAAAAGCAAGTGTATAATATTTATATAGTTTTATGTTTAAATAATTATATAATATAACTTCAAAACATATAGTATAATAATAGAGTCTCAAAAGTTTCATCTTTACAATCAAATGCTTAAATATAGTATAAATTTATTTAACTCATTCATAATTTTTTATTTTTTACCTAATCTTTTGGTTAAATAATTTTCTTATTTTATTTAACATTTTAAAAGTAAAACTAATAATCATATGATTCTTGAGTCGCTATTTTCCTTTATTTAACACAACACTTGATATGTTATATTATAATAGTTTGTTAGACTACTATATTAGTGACATTTATTCACATTTTTATCTTTTTCTAATATCAATTTGTTCGCAAAGTTTGCCAATGTTTTTTATTGTTTATATATATAAATAATTTTAATGGTGCTCTCAATAAGAGAAATTAAATGTTATTTTTTTCTAAATAAACTAAATAATATATATTTATCAAAAATAATATACATTTAATATCCTATCTGTCGGGTGTTTTGTATGACTTTAATATAAATAAAGTGCGAGTAATGATAGTAATGGTAGAGTTAGTTGTGGATAATTAGGTAAAAAGTTTACATTTCTTTCACTTTGAATGTCGATTCAAAATCGATAATAACAATAATATTTAAGGCATTTAATGGCACCAAACAAATAAACCTAATGTTTGTTTTTTCGTAGCATTTAGTTATACACTATATGTTTGACCTTACAGTTGGATATCATATAATACTTAAACTTTCTCTCTTTTTCTCTTTTTTCTCAATTTCTTTTCGATGAAACTATGGTTTGTCTGCCATAACGAAAATCTAATGAAATGTAATAAACGAAATGTTTTACTGGTGTTTCACTCATTTAATACTCTGAAACACAAACACATCAAACAATCCATTGAATGAAACGAATTGTTTGGGCGAAGAAAGTGAACACAAAAATCAAATTCAATGATATATTAGAAGTTTATGTCTAAAGAAAGTGAAGAAGTGTTGTTCTGAACATAACATCAAACTTGAGACCAATGTCTTTGCTTTGATTGTCTCAAACATTAATGGGTGGAGTGATTGAAGTCTTAAAACTTAATACATTTTGTGTTTTTAACAACTTTTTACTTTTTTATTTTATTTTATAAATCAATATAACATAGATTTGTTTAAAAGTACTTCAATGAAGTGACAGAAAATTCTTAAAAATATATAATAATATATAACTATAACAATGACTAATATATGACACTTTATCTAATCTATATTTAATTAATATTATTGAATATTTATTATTCTAAACAATACTATATATAGTTGTCATTGAAATTTGAAAAATATTAAAATCAATAAAAATATATTTGGGTTTGAATTTATAGATATTATTACAGATATTATTAGTGCTAAGCAATAGAAACCGGTCCACTAATTGAACCGGTAACTATTGCACAGAATATTAAATTATGTAATTAACTAATGTAACTAATATTTGAATTTTGGTATCAATTTTGTTTGTATCTGATTATTCAATATTTTAATAATACTGTAATAATATCTATAAATTCAAACTCAAATAAACAATATGACAAATATATATTTTTGTAATTAAAAACTCCCAACAATTATTGGGAATAATGATTAAATAAATAATATAAATATATAGATAATATAAACTATTCAATTATGTATCAAATGTCTAACCCAAATACTGACTTCCTGTACGGCTTAAAGCACTGGTATGTCTATAACTATCAGCGCAACTGTGCTGATGAAGTGGTACTAAGTGAGTACCGAAACACTAGTCCACAAATCAACACCAGATAATTGTTGTTATTAAGTGTTGTCAAAGTAAGTTAAACTTACAATAATTTCAATAAAAATATAATTTTATTTACAATATTTTTTATAAACAATAATCGTTATTGTTTTTACTAAAGTTCTTAAGGTTACTAAAATGCTAAATATAATGAATTAAAAACTAATATTATTATTGATATGAATTTATATGAAACTAAAGATTTTTATTGATTTCGTTAGAATATGAGTAATGTTTGACCAAATTTTTATCAAATCAATTAACTTTTGATACACTATTGCATTCAAACTAACAAATACTTACTAATGAATCAAATATAAATTAGCCATAAAAGCAAATATTGTTAATCAATAACAAAGTGTTGTCTTTTCCCTATAATACCGGTATATATCAGTAATTAAATTAAAGAAAAGCTTTTATATGATTGAAATTAATGGATTGATTTATTTGATTGTTTGTCAAAATAGATGAAAGTGTGATGTAATGGCCAGTGAACTACATCTTTCGCATTTGTCGGATGGCATCACCTTTGGTCAGACCACGCGATTTACCAAAGGAGTCAGCTTTCAAGTATTGGACGAAATGTCCGAAGATTGTTACGTTCAAAATAATATGAATATTGCTATGAATTGTCAGCCAAACCCTAATCTGATTGTAAGTAATGGCACAGTTATCAGTAAATCGTCATCAAGTGATAGTGATACCAATGATAGTGCCACTCGACTACTGGAAGACTCTATACAGGACTTTCAGAGTATGCGATATCTATTATTATCGACACCCACAACAACTCATACGACAACAACATGTCTTAATGAGAATCCATCCAATGGTACGGATGTTTTGTGGACACAAATGCAGAACTCTATATCAAAAGACATCCGAAGCAGATATTTGTCGAAAAGAAAGCGTTTTACTCGTGACTATACTCTGTGCTATTTTTCTGCCTTTAAAACTGTGTTTAGTGTTACGTTATGTATACTAATTTGTTGTCTTATTGTTTTAATGACTATAATATTTATTTGGCGACACAAACATCTCGACGTTGACACTATTGATGACCACATGTTTGAAACCAATTGGTGGAGAAGATCAACATTTTATGAAATATTTGTTTCCTCTTTTAAGGACTCGGATGGCGACGGCTTTGGAGATTTTAACGGATTACGCGATAAAATATATTATTTTAAAGAACTGGGCGTTAATGCCGTCCGACTTAACTCTATATTTTCAGCACTGGATTATCCACACAGATATGACAATGTCCTCGACTTCTATAATGTTGATCCACACTTAGGAAAAATGAATCACTTTCTTGAATTGGTCAGCAATTTATGATTTATACAATTGCTTTTTGAACATTATTACTAATAGCTTTTTTAAAGTAACTATAAAATAGTACAGTATAGTATTGTATATTTGTGTAAAATTATTTTTTGTCATTAATGCCTTTTCCGACACATTTACTTTATAGTTATAATCAAGTCTAGTATCATTGAGTGCCACTTTTTACTGTACTATACTATATATTGTACGGTATATAAATATAATGTTATTTATCATTGAAAATGTTATAAATAGTATTAAAAATTATAGATTAAACTTAACCAGACACTTTTGGTACTATATTTTTTTATAATGTAATATATGTTTCAGGTTAAAGAGTTACACAAATCAAAAATTTATATAATATTGGATATAAATATCGTTTGGACATCAGATCAACATCCCTGGGCTGCACACTATCTATTGAATAGATCCTCACAGTCAGAGTATCAATATTTTTATGTTAACGTCAGCGGAGATCAGCTTAATGTAAGTTTATTACACTATTTATATTAATATTATTATTATTATTACTCTTATGTCACAAGTCAGTGATCATCACATCCAGTATAGTCACTGAACATTATATCAAATCTGTGGTATTATGTTATCAAATACAGTACTATTTGATATATAAGTTACAATATTTGCATTGTATTGTGATATTAACAATGAGAGGTTGAGGGGTACCGAGTATTTCACAAATTGTTCATCAATTGCTTTGTATCTATTCATTAGACATTATTTCATAAGTTTTTTTGTTAACTTTTACTAACAGTCTTTTGCTAAGACAAAGTATTCCTATATATTTAATACWTTAATAACCCATATATACAGTACTGTATATATAATATATAGATAAGGTATATAAGTTACAGTACAGTACTATTTATATAGTATTTATATTATATAAATTATATAATAAAAATGTTAATATCAATATATGAATGGATGTAATGCATGACTGACTCTAAGGAAATGATTTCAATGTTTCATATAATTTGATTCCTAAGACATATGGATGTGATTTAATATTATTAATAAATAGGACGAAGAGTGGACATCAAGTTCTGCGACAGATCGACTCCAAAGTGATTTTATTCATAAAAATGTAATCATTTTTCTTAATTAATTAATTATTATTAATCAAATAATTAGTAATAAAATAAATCTTAATTTTAAGTCACATTTTGGTGGACGCCTTCATCTCAATTGGTCTCATCCAGGAGTTCACCATAAGATGTTTCAAGTGATAGACTATTGGCTCAAATATATTGATGGCTTTTATTTGAAACGCTTAGAGCATATGTATGTCGATAACGAGGCCACTCTCTATGATATATTAAATGAATTAAGACTGAGAGCCAACCTCGTGGTGAATGAGCCGGGAGTTGGTGTCGGTGCTCACAAAGTGCTCATATGTTCGCATAGTTTTGTGCAAAAGAGGCATAAATTGTTGTTAAATTATATGAGAAATCCATTAGCGCCTAATGACATGACAGTCAGCACCAACACTGCCACTAACGGCTCACACAAACACTTGGATATCAACTCTTATTTTGATGTAATTGATGTTCAGTTAAATATTGATATCAATAAAACTGAGACCATTAGAGATCAAGTGAACGCCATATTTCTTAATTCGCCGGCAATGCCTTGGATTCACTGGAGTGTCGGCGATGTCGAAAGGTTTACATTTTTTAACACATTTGACAAACACTAAGTCAGTCAATCAACTTCTTAAGCATTGTTTGCTTATGATATATAATCCTTTAGATATCATATAAAAATTTATAAATTGCTTTACATATGCCGTATTAAATTACATCATATATTAGTTTATATTTGATATTATCATAAACTGAATATCCAATAATACAGTATAATATGCAATAAATATTAAAGTATATAATCATAAAATTTAGATCCCGTTTGGCCACAAGGATTGGTAGTCAATATACAATGACGGTGTCGTTCCTGTTAATGATGTTACCGGGGACTGTCAGCTGGTTTTATGGCGACGAGATTGCATTACAAGACACATACGATCCCATCACACAAAAGGTAATGCAATCGGCAAACAGTGCTCTCTTTGTTAGGGAATCAACCAATTAGTACATTAACAGAATATTCTGTACTAAACAATATGTGTGTAATGAATATATGTTTCGTTAGACAATTACTGTATATATAGTACTTATGCTTTATATTATATAAACGATGAAAATAAGTTACTTACAAATGAGACATACATTTGTGTATTTTATTAATATCATTATTTCTTATAAGTTATTATAATAAATATGTGTACCACAAGTACTGCATATTAAAAAAAGAAAATTAATATTAATATATAGTGTAGTCTTTGCTGAGTTAACAAACAAAAATTATATCTCATTATATACAAGATTTAGTAAAAAACATTATGAAAACATATAAATTTAAACATCATTATATTATTATACATGAAAAAATTCTTAAAAAAGAAAACTTTATTATTTTATATTAAATAAAATCATTAAAAAGACAATGAAGTTTTGTTTGTATTAATATATTATTTTAATATTTCAATAGTTTCTCTAATAATTTAGATATATATATATATATAAATATACAAAATTGATTTGTAAAACGATTTTTATTTTGAATTTATAATAAATTACATAAAAGATAGTAACAGTTGAATAGTGAATGTCATTTTGTTAATTACATTATACTTAATGTGATCTTACTTTTTTAAGACATATAATTAAATAGGAAAATCAATTTCATTAAAAATATTTATCAAACATTAAAATGTAAAACACTTGCAATTTATACAGTATTACTGTATATATTATACAAAATAGAAATATCACTGTAATATAAAGCTCTCTATTTTTTAAATATTTATTTAGATTGAATTTGATATAAACATATAAATCTTTTAACAATTTATTTATGCAATTTAATAGTAATTTATACATTTAAACACAAAATTTAATTACATAAAAAAATTTAATCACATTTACTAGATATAAATTATGTACATTATATAAAAATGTGATCTGTTTTTTATTATTAATTATTCAAACAATACAATACATAACATTTAAGTCTCAACATATAATTGTATTAAAGTATAGCAATTATTTATTTTCATCGGATCAGTTGACCATCTCTTATATAATACAATACAATTGAAAGTAAAGTGTTTGCTATAAATAAATATTGATCGTCAAATCAGTTCAATTATATTTGACAAATCAATTTTGACTCAAACTCTGCAAAACATTATTTAATTCAATTGTTTTTGTGTCAAACGTTTCAATTAATATATCAATAATTGATTTTATAAAAATGTTTATCACATTTACAATTTGTATTTATCTTATTCTCATATTTATAACATAAATTCATTAATTTTTAATCTAAATTTCTATTAATAATATAATGATATTTTCATAATAATTACTTTTAATGATTAATTGATATGAATTATTAATTATATTAATTATTAATATACAAGTTTTGATAATAAGCTAAGATTTATTCAATATTATACTGTTTTATGAAATACTGTATAATATAACACTTGTATGTAAAATGTTAGTGACATTTGATTTAATGAAAAATTAAATATCAGTTTTATGTATAGACTTAGTAAGGACTTTGTATAGTTGTCTAACAAATTGATATATCAGTGATAACTAGAGATTTGCGGAACAAGTATTGCATAATTAATTGAAGACATGGTTTGACATTATTTTATTTAATTTAATGTATGTATTGCTTGTGTTCCTAATTATATACATTATTCATATTTGTGTTTATTTATTGTGTTTATTACAGGAGTATAGAGGCGGCCAATTATGTCCGATGCCGTGGATGTCCACTCTGTACGCTAACTTTACTCAATCAAACACATCGAGACCGTGGCTACCAATTCATCCAAATTATACCCAAATTAATGTCTTAAAGCAAAACGAATCCATCAAAAGGTTCAATGAATTGCTTGCATTCAGAAGTGATTATTTCGAGATCGAAGAAATGGGAAAACACGGCAACTATTTGTTTCATTATATAGACGACAATCAGTTAGTATTAGAGCGTTATTTCGATAGAGGAGACCCACCCGACACACGATTCCGTTACATATTATTTGCCAATTTTGGTCTCAAACCGAAAATCAAAGATTTTTCCGATAAATTTCATTTTTCTCGAATTAAAATATCAAGTGTTAGAAATCGCGAAAAAGAGTTTCTTTATATGAAATTTCTGAGACTCGATGCCGGAGAGGCTATTATTGTGGAAGTCGACTGATTATTATTAATATATATATATATATATATATATATATATATAGATATATAAAGCTATTGATAATATATTTAATTAAGACAAATGACCGGATATGAGAGAAACTTTTACCCATATATATATAATATACGATATTGTAAAGTAATTGCGGAAATTATAATTGAAACTCAATACCGTCCATAACTATAATATATTAATGATTGCACACAACTATTATTGTAAATAAAATATATATACGATTTTTTTTTGAGATTATTATTATGACTGTATTCAATAAATTATTGATTTCTGATTGAAACTAGTTTTTTATATGAAAAACAATCGCTTAGTTTGTATTTCTATTTCAATCTGTTATCACTATTAAATAACTTCAAAATTTAATTAATTAATTTACAGTAGGATTGAAACATGGATTATTGTCAACTAATTTGAATTTGCTGTACAAGATCTAAGACATGTTGTTAATACATACCGTAACTTATTTTAAGATTAACTCAAAATATATACGATTGACAATTATTTGATGTTTTTTTTCAATTCATCAATGTATGCGCCAAAAACAGCTTAAGTTTGTAAACCAACAAATTAATTACTGGATTGTGTTTCAACTGAGATTAAGCTAAGATTTATGAATGCGGCCACAAATCGTTAATAATATTATTATTTTGAAATTATTTCTATTATGACGAATAGTTTTTGTTATCATATCATTAATTATTTGGAGACAAAACTTGTAATTTAATTAATGGAGTTATTTTTATTGTAAATTTATTATAATAAAAATATAGTTAACTACAAAAATAATGATTGATAAAATTATTTTAAAATGTATGACTAAAAGCTAAAATCATAGTAGATTTTATTAAATTTTATAATTAGTAAATTTAATAACAATTTTTTTTAAAACGAACGTATGTTTATTTGGATAAAAAGTGAATTTAATGACAAATTGATTTGAGCTTAATTTATATACTGTATATATAATTTATATATAACTTGCAATATGCTTTTAAAATTAGTTTTTGTATATAATATTAGATTAATAATTAAAATAATTAAACTCAAATCTAGTATAAAATCGGTGAAGTTATAAAACAATTAACTTAACCAGTTTATAATAAAATCATCATTATTTTAATGATCAATAATCGGCACTACTATTATGTTTGTATCTTATTTATGCAGATGTAGTGGTAGGTGTCGTTGTGTTGGTCGGAGTGATTGTTGAAGAGTTATTTGACTCGTCATAATTGCCATTCATCACAAAAGCGGTTCCTAATCCATACAAATGTCCGCAATATTTGGCGTCATCTATATTATCCTCGAAAAACATTTCTCGCATTTTAAAAAAGGCCGCTCCTGTCAATAGACTATCACTGCCCGCCTGATGTTGCGGTCCTTTACGTTCTAATTCCAGCTGATCCGCCACCTATTACAATATAAATTATAAATTTTAACGATATAAAAAACTTATTAAATTATATACTCACTTCTTGTAGACCTCCTTTAAGATTTTTACAGCTCTTCATAAGATATTTGACGTCATAAATGACTGGAAAATAGATCCGCAATAATTCAAAGAACTGTGACTCTTGTGAGGGTAGGTTCTGGTCGGTCAATATCTTTAAAAGGTAACCAAAATCATAACCGCTATGAAATGATAGCCACCGCACGTTATCCGACAACACAATACCCGAACTCATGAGTAATTCGGCAAAATCGTAGGGATCTATACCTTCGTCTTCGTGTTTCTTAAACTGAATGCCAGAGTTTGTTAACAACTCAATCGAGTCCTGTGCGAACATATCTTCATTCAGATTAAACTTGAAGTTGAACTGCCAGGTCGTGTAACCGGGAGGTGTCTCTCCCTTAGAGTCTAAAAAAGTCAGTCCCAATTGGATAATCTTCAATAGATCTACATTACAACGTAACAGTTGGTATTGATAGTCGGATGTACTCCTGAATTCACCAATAGGTCGGGCCACTACACCCGGGAACTCTGTGTCCATCGCCACAAACGGATACTTCCCAACAATCTTGCGGATCGTTTTAAACTCGTCCAACAAATTGGATGCCCACACGTCACGTATGCCGACATCATCGTTGGACATCATATGATTCGGTGAACTGTTTTGGCCATTTTGATTGTGATTATGATGACCATTGGCCTGTTGGCCACCCAATGTTGGCGCCGATGGCATCAGTTTGACTAACACTTGCTTTTAACGATTGTTTCAGTAAAAGACATCAAATCTGTTAGTAATTAAAATATAAAGAAATATTAATTAATTTAAATAAAAAACATTTAATAATTTCGTATTAAAAATGTATTTAAAAAGTGAGAGATTGTTGTCAAATGAAAATGCGGTCTCTTTTCAAAAATATTATCAAAAATACATACTTTTTTGGTTTGATTGATATCAGCGATGGTTGAGATCAATGACAATGTGTTTGTCAATCAATACAAACACATTAAATGTCAATCAATTTACACGTGATTTACAATACAATTGATGTTTAAATGTCTTCAAATTGTTTGTTAAATTGCATTCAATTTCAATGAAACATCGTTTTCATGGCTCAGAGTATATTAGAGTCGAATAAAACACACAAACGATCAAACATTATATGATAGACATTCATACATAACGTTACACTAAATAATACAATCACTCTATTATTAATATAATGATTACTCGTTTGAATTTTAGTTAATCAAAATATATTAAATAGTCTACAATTGATTCAAAATTAGTAAAAAGTTATTTTTAATTGTTTGTTAATTTTTAAAAAAATTACATAATAAAATCTATGATATTAAGAACAGTACAAAATTAAAATATAATATTTTTATATGAAAATAAATAATTATTATTAGTTATAAATTATTATTCATAATATGTTTGATAATTTTAATATTTAATAAATTTATTATATTGACAACTAATTAATAATAAACGTATTAAAGTATTAATCTGTATTAATAAGATTTCTATAAAAATTATGAATAAAATTAGATTTCTACTGATATTGAATGATAAACTGAAAACTTTAATTAGGAAATTAAATATTTTTGACTATAACTAATAAAAATATAAAGTATACAAAAAAGTTATTAAATTCTAAAATATTAATAGTTAGCAGAAAAAAAAATATTTTCTTGTATTTATTCTAAATTAGTTAATTATTGAGCAATAATTATACAAGGAAAAATTATTTTAAAAATAAATTTTAGTTTAATATATTCAATATTATTCTTACATAAATATTATAATTAGTTTATTTGTAGAATTTTAATTAATATATACTACTGTATAAAATATTTTTTACTACTGTAGATATATTTATATCAAAATTATTATAAAATCTAATTTTATTAGTTATTATTAGCTCTAAGGCTTTAAGACTAACTTAAAAAACTTAACAAAAAACAAAAAAAAACATAAAAATAAATATAATATTTATTTAGAATTTTATTTAATGTAAAAGACATTGAATTAAAATGTATTTGTAATTATAAATATGAAAACTGTAACTAATTTTATTATATGAATCACAGACAACAATGTTATTGAATGAATGAATCAAATATTTAAATACACTTTACTTTACACACACTCTCTCTCTCTGTCTCTCATTATTGACAATCAGATGACTCTTATAAACAGTGAAATACAGACTAAATAGTAAACAGTCTTTTGTTTTGTAAACATTTGAATTGAATTATAGATTCAATTATTATTTATAATTATTTTATTATAATTAATGCATAAAACAATTGAACCCATGATTTGACACATTTATTGATAAAACTTATTTCAATTGTGTGTTTGTGTCCAACATTTCCCTAATTATTGTCATTTATTTTTTTGTTTCACTCATTTTCTCATCAATTAAAGCCATCTTTTTATTTGTTTTTCCCATTTTTGAGACCAAATTTCGCAATTAAATTGTAATTCAAATTATTTGATATATTTTATCGTTAAATTTATTGTCAAATTGTGTCCACTCATTATTGTCAAACAGTTATGGCACGACAGGCCGTTATTGTCAACACTTACGATATGGTATAGTATTTACCGATAAATTGATGACCACTTTATATTTTATTAATCCAAATAATTGTCTTACCATTAAAGGCATCTATAAATCAATACACGACTTCATTGGGTATCGGTATCTATCACTCAGGTGTCCATATATACGACTCAGGTATGTATTTGAAGGTTGATTTGAATATAAATAATATATTATATCATATATGATATTATATTTTATTTAATAATATATGATATACAGTAAATTTACTATAAATACATTTTAAAAAAATTAAATGAATAATATGATTGATAATTAAATTTCTTGTCAATTATTTGATGTCCAGAGTATGCCTACGGCGGACATCCCTTTAATTTTTCGGGAATCTTCGAGATTGAACCCAAAGATGTTGAAGCACTCGGAGAGGAAACCTTTAAATTCAAGTAATGTTTGATTAATTGGACTTCAGTTGAATTAATATTTATTTTCTAATGAATTGTCAATTGGTTTGTTAACATCAGAGAGTCGTTGCTTATCGGTTACACTGATTTCAGTCGAGAAGATATTAATCAAATAATCCACGAAATGGGTAACGAATACAAAGGAGATAAATATCATCTTTTACACAGAAATTGCAACCATTTTACCGAAGCGTTGGTAAAGGTATGGAAATAATTAGTGCTAATTAAAGAATATACAATATATAACATAAATTGTGATAAAATTGATATATTGTATATACAGACGCTTTCTGGTAAATCGATCCCTTCGTGGATCAATCGATTGGCGTATATCTCGACGTGTGTGCCATTCCTTGAACGTTGTCTTCCCAAAGAGTTTCTCATACCTGTCGCTCTGGAAGAGTCCATCAGAGAACAGGTGGCCAACGAAAGCACAGAACATGATGTGATCAAAAACAAACTTTAACCACAAATTTAAAGTTAAACTAATTGATTGTCCAAAAAAACTAAAAATGAAACGAATAGTAATTTAGTATTTTTTATTACCGTATATTTCTTTTTATCGTTATTATCATAACTATATTATTGCTGCCTTACTATACAATAGTTACAAAACGAATTTGTCTTATTTATACAAAACAATTTTCAGGTCAAACATAATTTATTTAGGAGTTTATTATATAAGTTTTAAGTAAAATTTTTATTATACTGTAAATAAAGTGCTAAACACAAAGTGTCAAATAAACAATTGTATGCATAATGAACTAATAGGCAGTGCCAATAAAACTAAGTAAATTAGAATATATTATTTGATTAGTAAATTTAAAAGTAATTTTATTAAAATGATAAGAAAAACAAATTGATTTTTTAGTAACAAATTAATTATTATATTTTCGCACATCATTTACAGCAAATGTGAGCTGAGTTTAGTAAAAATATATTTATAAAAAATATGACTATAATTAATCACGTAATTGACAGTTAATCTATATTAACCAAAATAGTGTCTCCATTTTCAATAGAATAGTAGTTTAGATTTTGCGATTCCTTATCGAGAGGACACTCAAAATCCTGTAAATATAACATACATTTCCATATATTATAAAAATTATTTTTTTTCTAATTTTCATCAAATATTTTGAGTTCACAAACCTTTGAAGTCCATATAAGATTAAAATCATAATTGTAATCGATATCAAACAGTTTGCGAACAATTGTTTTCAAATTAATTATTGTAATTGAAGCTAAAAAAATTAATTGTAAATAATTTTTAAAAATTCATTTTAAATAAAAATCAAATGTTTGGTTAAAATACCGGGTATTTTCTTTTCGATCTCCATTTTATTATCAAAAGGATTTCTCAGTTTTATGTCTAGTTTTTTGGGTAAATATTAAATATATGCAATAATTAATAAATTTTAAAACCTATCGGTAAGTCAACAAAAAACTCACTGAAAAACTTTTTTCTTTCCATTTCTTTTTTAGAAAGATTTTCAAAACCATAAGGAGTACCCAATTTGGCTAAAATTGACTCAAAAGTAGGATTTTCTTCTATAAATTCAATCAATTTATTTTCATTTTCTAATCTTTTAATAATATCATAGTTTTTATACATTCTTCTTAAGTATGCTATCTCTGAATCTCTTCTCATCGCTTCTGATATCTTAATTTAAATAAAAATACAGTTTAGTTATTATATTTAAATTAAATAAACTTTAAAATTTTTAGTTTTAAATAAATTACATTTTCACGATTTAAAACTTTGAGTCCTTCAATACGAGATAATATGAAATTGAAATTTGTATCATATTTTTCGTTATCAAAGACTGGATTATTTTTAATGAACAGATTCTGTAGTTTTTGTAGTTTATTGAGTTCAGCGATATCTCGCCACTCATTCAGCCTATTATTACTTATAAGAAGATACTCTAATTGTGGAAACAGTAGTGTCTTTTGATTGACTACAACATCTCTAAAACAAATTTGCCTTAAATTACAATCGGAAACGTCTAATGTCTTAAGTCTGAAATCAAATTAAATTCAAAATATTACGTAAATTTATAAATAATTATAACTAATATATTTATAATGACATTACTCTTGCAGTTCTCCTAATTTACAAACTTGAAGCCAATCTTCGATGTTATTATTGCAAAGACTCAGATAATTCAAATGATTAAAGATTAAGCCCTTAGGAGAGGACAGTTGACTAATACAATTGCCCCATAAGTCCAATCTTTCAATACTTGGCCACATTTGACAACAATATAAGATGTTATGCCAATTGTAATTAATATTATCAATGATTAAAGTTTTGATTGATTTCAACGACTCATCCAACAGCTGTTCTTCAGTCGGAAGTTTCAACTTATTGTGACTCAAAACCAAATCCGTCAACATTTCCATATTAACCACAATCTTAAACACTTCCATCCAATCGGTTAACCAGTTATTCGACAAAACCAATGTCTTTGTTTGACTTAATACTGATCTCAGACGATGGCAATCATTACCACTGGCAATGATCTTCATGTGTGAGACAACCACTTCATTCAATCGCTCGAATGTCTTCTCAAAGCCGACTAATTCAATGGTCCGTTGGTGACCATCGGTTTGCGGCAAATGGAGGACATCTTTCGGTATAATACATGTCTCGATATATCGTTTCTCAATTGCCGTCACAAATGTTATACCATTCATGTAATCGTCAGTGTCTTCATCTGCCATTACCATCAAATGTTATGCAATTTTACTGAATATTTAATTAATTTTCATTTATTATTAAATTTTGTTTCCTTTTTGTTAACTTTTTTTTGTAGAAAACAATTGATGCAAATGTTATACAATGTTTTGGCACTAATTTGTCAAATGATTTAATAATTGTCTTATTTTTGTTTAATAATTATTGCGTTAGATATTAATGAAAATCTAATAATAAAAAAAATAATTAAAAAAAACTTAAAAAACTATTTAAAAAATCCTTTCATTCAAAACAAAAATCATTTAAAAAAAATAACTAAAAAGTTGTTTAAGTATTGAATGCATTGAAATGTTTAGTCGAACTCAAGTTTGATGTGTTTTGTCAAATAGGGTTTGTAATGATTCCCAAGAGAGGGAAGTTCCCTAATAAAATACCTCCAATTTTTCCCTCTCTAACTCGTTAGAAGGGAATATATAATTTATATTATTATAATAAATAGTACAAAGATTTTAATATTTTGATTACATTTAATAATTTAATAAAAACAATAATTTAATATTTATGAATACCACTCAAAATAAAGTTTAATATAACATTTGTTTTTCAAACATTATAATAAAATATATTATTTAGGGTTCAATAGACAAGGAAATAGATTCACTAGGAATTCCCAGAGAGCAAGAAAAATAGGGAACTTTTGGAAAACAAGACGAAAGAGGGAATCATTACAAACCCTATTTGTCAGCAAATGTTTGTATTGATTGGATAAACAATAATACGAATGAATATTATGTTTGTATTCGAAAGTCAAGTGAATCACTCGTTCGACTAATAAATGGAAACCATTGGTTAGTAACCATTGGTTACACACATTTACATAGCATTCCTATTGGACAACATTAGTGCCAATAGTGACTCATATATATGACATGAATAATGTGATAACTTTGAGACCATTTTGTTGTTTAAGTCATATGTTTTGTTACTACAACTCATACGTTATTGATTGTCAAATAGAATGAGTGATTGAACTGTGATTCGTGTACAGTGTTTGGCAACCGTTGAGTTTGTCGACAGTGTTTTGCGCGCCATTTGCCACACAATTGCCACACAATTGCCATACAATTAATACATACATAGAGTCTGAGTCTCTATAGTGACTGCAATACAGTATTACTACTACTCTATAGGCATATAAAGCGTTGAGTTTTTCAGTTCATTCAATACAACATTCATTGTCTAACTATTAACGTATTAGTCGTTCAATTGGGCGTTGGTTTCAATTGACAACACATTTAATAAACTAATTATTAATTGATTTGTATCTAAAAGTTAATAAATTTAAATAAACAATGCGTGAGATCGTCCACATTCAGGCCGGACAATGCGGTAATCAAATCGGAGCCAAGTTTTGGGAAGTTATAAGCGATGAACACGGCATCGACCCGACCGGCAGTTATCACGGAGATAGTGACCTACAGTTGGAGCGCATTAATGTCTATTACAACGAGGCCTCAAACGGCAAGTATGTCCCCCGAGCCGTACTCGTTGACCTCGAGCCCGGCACTATGGACTCGGTTAGATCAGGACCTTTTGGACAACTATTCCGTCCCGACAACTTTGTGTTTGGACAATCGGGTGCCGGTAACAACTGGGCTAAAGGACACTACACCGAAGGTATTGTTTTTTGTATATTAATTGTTTGTTTTATTGTTTATTAAAACTATGGCTATTAATAGCCATTTGTAAAGCCATTACAAATTCATTTGTGATAATACTATTGATTCTCATTGTTTGAGTCATTTGTATTGATTTTTTATGACTGCAATGAATAATATATTAGTAATTGACACGCAATGCGGTATTATGTTTGTCTCGTATAGGCGCCGAACTGGTTGATGCCGTTTTAGATGTAGTCCGCAAAGAGGCCGAAGGTTGCGATTGTCTACAGGGTTTCCAAATGACCCATTCATTGGGTGGCGGAACCGGTTCTGGAATGGGAACCCTTCTAATCTCAAAGATCCGGGAGGAATATCCCGACCGTATTATGAATACTTTCAGTGTCGTGCCCTCACCTAAAGTATCCGATACTGTGGTCGAGCCCTATAATGCAACTCTGTCTGTCCATCAATTGGTTGAGAACACCGATGAAACGTTTTGTATCGATAACGAAGCCCTATATGATATCTGTTTCCGTACCCTTAAGTTGACAACCCCGACCTATGGTGATCTGAATCATTTAGTGTCGGCCACAATGTCAGGTGTGACCACATGCTTGCGATTCCCCGGACAGCTTAACGCTGATCTCCGTAAACTGGCTGTGAATATGGTTCCGTTCCCACGTTTGCACTTCTTTATGCCCGGATTTGCTCCATTGACAAGTCGTGGTTCACAACAATACAGAGCACTTACCGTTCCTGAACTTACTCAACAAATGTTTGACTCGAAGAACATGATGGCCGCATGCGATCCACGACACGGTCGATATCTGACTGTTGCTGCTGTATTCAGAGGCCGTATGTCAATGAAAGAAGTGGACGAACAGATGCTTAATGTGCAGAATAAGAACAGCTCTTACTTTGTTGAATGGATTCCCAACAATGTTAAGACAGCTGTCTGTGATATCCCTCCGCGAGGACTTAAGATGTCGGCCACTTTCATCGGTAACAGCACTGCTATTCAAGAGCTGTTTAAACGTATATCTGAACAGTTTACTGGTATGTATTGTTATCTCTAATTATAGGACTTTTTAATTAATGATTTTTTACATTCAACAGCTATGTTCAGACGTAAGGCTTTCCTTCATTGGTATACCGGTGAGGGTATGGATGAGATGGAGTTCACTGAAGCCGAATCCAATATGAATGACTTGGTCTCTGAGTATCAACAATACCAAGAGGCGACCGCTGAGGATGAGGGAGAATTCGAAGAGGAAGAGCCACAACAGGCCGACTAAATGGCAGTCTATCAGTCATCTAATTGTCATTATTTTATTACTCATAATACGCTTAATTTTATTGAATGCTATTTTCTTTACCATAGTTTTTGTATTGATTTTTTATGATAAATCACTTTAAGGTCATTAGATCTGAACAAATAATTACTTAAATATAAAGATTTTGTCATTTGTTTGCACTAAATGTCAAAATTATTTAAAATCTATTTAATTGCTAATTACTATTATATAATGACAAACTTTATTTAACAGTATTATTAATAAATGTGTTTTAATGTTACAAAAGAGTAAATAAAAGTCTCATCACTGCCTAACGTATCGCTGACTCGACAATAGTGTAATAAATGAATAGTTTGAAAGATTTGAACCGGAATTGATTTCAAACACATAACTGATTCAATGACTTCAAACAACCGGTTCACGAGACAGATATCCAGACAGACAGTCAAAGCCGGCTTTGTTTCAATTATCAGATGCTTATCACTTGTAAGCACTGACACCTCTTGCCCGCACTTGTAGTACAGACTGTACAGTAAGTCACTAACTTAGGTGTAAACAAGCATTATATTAGGCAATACATGCATACTGTATGAAAGGACCAAATAATTTGTTAGTCAAAGTAGTTATCATCAGTGATGCCGTTGGACAGCAAGTCATCGACTGTTATTGAAGGCATTCAAGACGATGAACCCAATAAAGAGGTCACACAATGTCACCATAAAAGATAACACTTGATTAGCATTTGATTTAAATATTTAATTTTTGTGTCAACTCTTCAACAGATTCTATTCTTCGGTCGCAATCTCAACCAAATCCCTTGTTTTAAAGAGTCATTTCTTTACGGATTATTGGCTGGAGTTGGCGGCGGACTCATGACTTTTACGGCCACCAGTAAGTGATTATTGTTAGGACAATAGGTTAGCATTTTTTGAATGTGTTTCGGTAGTCGAGACACACCTAACAAATAAAGGTTTGTCAAGTGATTAATGATATAATAATTTATTTGAATATTTATTTAATGAAATCAATAAATCTATTGACATGTCTGTAATACAACCGGTTTATCTATAAATTGATTTATATTTTATTTATATATATTTCATCAATGATTTAACAAAAAATATAACATTTTATCATTTTTGTTGTTTTTTTGGGTAAACTATAAGATAAAATTAATACATTTATATTATATATACAATCAATAATTATATGTTGTGTTAATTTTAATCAAAATTTTGTTTTTACTAATAAAATAAAAACAATTCACAATAATGTTAAGTTATATAACCTTTTTTAGGAAATATATTTTTGTTGATTTATTTATAATAAAAAACTAAACATATAAATCCTCGTTTTAATCATTTTAATCGCTTAACCCATAAATGCTTTTAAAGTTAATTTCTGATTTATATTTTAAATTTAATGTAATGTACCGTAAATTCTCACTATTTTCTGAAAAGTCGATTTATACAAAATCTCTTAACTTAGTTAATATTACTATAACTTAAAAGAGAGACTTTATGGTACTTATTGGCAAAAATTATTAATATGAGACTTAATGACAATTGATTAATGTTTTATATATTGTATCGCTTTTATAGGTCGTGTGTCTAAAGCCACAAATACAGCGGTCTTTACTTTCACCGGTTTTGTACTCATGTATTGGTTTTATTGTCGCCACAATTTAGCCCGAAATCGGTTCAACGTTGCACAGACACAACAGGCGTTTGAAATGTTACAGAAAAGGGGTGACATTAATATCGTAGACAATAACGATACTAACTATCAGACCAAAGGTTAGACTAATTTTGGGTTTAATTTGGTGGTTAATAATAATAATAACAAGAGATGACACGATTACATAATTAATGAAAAATTATGAATTGATTATTAAAGTAAATAATAATAATTAGATGGGTTTATAGAGTAAAGTTGTGACATATTTCTTGCGATAGCGATGTGTTGCACTCAATACCATCACACCGTCCTATATGTCATTAATATTTGAAAAGTCATTATAAATATCTATCATTAAAATTGTTATTAAATCTATTTATAACTTTATCTAATCATTACGCTATTAGTTTTTAATAATAAATAATAATAAATATTTGATACCTTAATAGAGAGGGCGTATAAATGATTTAGCATAACATGATTTGGTTGGGGAAGAAGTGTTGGTTCACAGAAGTTAACGTTAGGATTGTTGAGAATCACTTGCAATAAGTGCGGCGGTAGTATTGGTGGTCCGGCTCCTGACATCTGGACATTGTTACCAAATTCTGTAGCTCTCGATGGCAACTCTTGGGAATATGAACCTGTTTACAATTATTCATTATTATTTACTATTAAATTAGTAAATTATATCACTCTAAGCATTACATACCGGGAGGTGAACCAGAAGATGAATTATTATTATTGTTATTATTGTAATTATTATTTGCGTTATTGTTATTTGATGCCAAATCCATAGCCAGTGCTTCAAATACTTCAAAGTCACCCTTTTTAATGTTAATTACATTATTTTGTTTGTCTTCATCTACGGATATTTTTTCATCCACCACTTCTTGACCATCGACGACAAACTTATAATTATGTGTTCCCTAATAAACAGATATATTAGTTGTTTCATAAATTATAGCACTTGATTGTTGCACATACTTCTGGTACATCAATGATGGCCACGAAGTCTCCGTGTGAGTGACACATCTTTATAGGTTTCCAATCACTGAATGTTCCCGTAATGAACACCTCTTTGCCACCGCCTGTCAATAATTAGTTAGTTAAAAAGATGTCTGTAAATAAAGAGTTTGTTATTATACCTTCCCATTTGAAAACAGTTGGTAAAGCATTTTCATTGATAGCGGCGCCTTCACTAATGGTCGACGCTCTCACCCGACCCTATAATATTACATCAAATATAGACCAAAACCCCCAAAATACCACATATTGTCAAACCTTATTGAACTCATCGATGGTCTCTTCGGGTCCGTATTCTGACGACGATTGATAGCATAAGACTGGCTTTTTGCGACCGCCGGCCACAAACTCAAACGTGCGGTTGTCCTGAGAACCGGGACTACTGGACTCCCGTCGGTCGTAAGCGCTGTCCACCGAATAGGTTCGGTCTCTCTTCGAGGTCGTCGATGTATTTGTGTTACCCATCACTACCACTGAAAGAGACTAATAAATACTTCAATCAATTGATGCTATAATTCAATGCATTTGTAAATACAAACACTTTTTGTAATTAAAACATTCAATGCTTTCATTAAATCAATTGTTTTTCAATACAAATAATATTAAAATTTTAATGATTTGACACTTACTAAGCCATTGATTGAATAAATGACAAAATATATGTAAAATTTGGATAATTTTATTAATTAATTATAGTTTTAATCACTGAATGATGACTGAAATGATAATATTTTGTAAAATATGAATAAAAGTACAAATTTTGGTCTATTTTTGTAAATAAATAATATTTTGAGGAAATCATCGATTAATACAAACAAAACAATTAGTTTAATAAATAAATACTTTATTTAATACAACATATGTTTCAATTGATACTTACGTTCATATACTCCGTTATATTAACGATGAGTAGAGTTGTATTAATATATCTATTAATATGAGTCTAATTGTATTGCAATCACTATAATGACAACAATAGGGTATTCATTATACAATATATTGTTTTATACGTTATTTTCTGATGAAATGTATGATTCAATTGTTGTTCACATAAGACATACACTTTGAATGGCATTCAATGGCATTGACTTTGAATGTTGTGTTCAATGCTTTCCAAACATTAGTATTGAATTGCATTTGATTTAAACGTTTGCTTTGTTTATCACTTCTTTAACCACAATATGTCTAATCAATTGTTTAACACCAATGATGACGACTCTGATGAAGATAACGATGACTTTGACTATAAGCCTGAAAAGGAGGTCCTAAGTGGTAAGTCTTTGTTTGTTTATTACTTTCTTGAGGTTTAATATAATGTATTGTCTGATAAACAGACGACAGCTGTTCCGATGATGCAGAAGATGGGACTCACAACAGGATAGAAGTGACACAAACAACAGATAAGGAAAAAATAAGTGAAGAAGTTATCAAACAAAAGGAGGACTCAATTTGGGAAGAGTTTTGCAAAGATTTACCAAAATCTGACGCAACGAATGAACCATCAAATAGTTTGAACAAAAAAAGTGAAATATCGACAACAATGACCAAACAAACGGTTACCAAGACGTATGACTTTGCCGGTCAAGAAGTTAAGGTAACAGAAGAAGTTGAGGTTAAATCGATTCCCAATTCATCGACAAATAGTAAGAGTGAACAGACAGACAACAATACTAATGTCAGAGGAATAAAAAGAACGGCGGGTTTAGGCAGTCTTGTGGATCAATTAAAGAAATCTAAAATGAGTGTTTTGCAGAAGACTTTTCACGATTGGGACAGCTTTAAGAAGAATGAAGGCATTGAAGAAGAGCTTAAAAAACATAACAAAAGTAAAGATACATTTGTCGATAGACAGGCTTTTCTTCAAAGATCAGACTTAAGACAATTCGAAATCGAGAAACAAATTCGTGAAAAACAACGAAATCAACGACAACTTAATAAAGACTAAGCGATCGATATTTTAGTGATTGTCATATCTGTTGTTAACAACTTAAGAATTAACTCAATTGACCCGAGTTTCACAATTAGACCAATCATTTAATAAACAATTGATTGAATTACGGTAATTAATATCTTACGGTAAGTGATTATTAACATTATAACAAATATACAGTAATACTCGTATCCTATACTGTATTTTATTTGTATTAATATTAAATTATACTCTACATTACATTAAATATAGTGTATTACAGTAAATTATATTTTATTTTGTAACTTAACACTAGCTTTACTAGTAATTATTTATTTGTGTATAAAATTTAATAAATATTTTCTATTACATTATTGAAACGATGTTACACTTAATATACCGTACGTGTATAGCAATTACAATCACAATATTTTTTATATACACTTTATTATGGTATAACATAATAAAGATGATTAAAGAAATTGTAATTAAAATTAACCTAGATTCAATTTTAAATGAAATGTTTTACGATAATTATTATTAAGCTATCGTAATACTTACATGATATAAAATTTCACATTAAACAATATCAATAAATAATATTAACCGGTAATGTTTCAAGAAAATTGCATTATTGTAATGATAATTATTTTAATTTTTAGTATAACCGGTATATGTTTCGCGTGAAATACTGTAGAAATATTTGTAAATTTTGTTCAAACAGTCTTTTATCATATACTGTATAATAAAACATTAGGTATTCAGTAATGTCATCAAACAATAGTGATAAACAAGAGGACAGTCCGACTAAGAAAGTGTCACAAGTGATGAACAATGATATACTTATGGAAATTATGTTATATTTGGATTGTCATCAAATTAAACGACTGGAACGGGTGTCCAAACAGTTTCGACAGTGCGGTCAATATGTGACACAACATAAAATTGAAGCCATTGCCATCAATGACTTCATATGTCTTGAGTACAACCGATATCTGGCAAATAAGCCAATCATTTATCCTATTTATAAGATACCGACGAATTGTTTCAATCGGACAGATAGTGAAGGATTTACTTTTGAAGATAACGAAGACACGATTGTCAGACTATCGGAACAGTTTCCTAAAGTTCGTTATATATCACTCGCTAAATATACACCAAATTATCAAAAGTTTGTTTCATTTGTTAATTTGTTTCAACACTTGGATACACTCTTTATTGGCTGCAATACAGTTGAGTTCACACGATATGAGTTCAAACAATTGGGACAACTATTGTCTTCGCGATTAAAGAGATTTTATTATATATGCGATAAACAATCGCCAAATGTAATCAAATGTATTAAAAATTTGACACAATTGGAGACATTATTGATTACATTAGAGACCAAAAATTGTATCATTCAATTGTTTAAATTGTTGCCATCGAGTGTCCAATTTCTACACATCCATACGCCATGCAATAGAAGCATACGATTTGATGAACAATTGGCCCAATTTTTGGTCGATAGTCGGGCCAAAAATATAGATACACTTTATATAACTCCTCAATTTAATGCACCGGCACTTGAAATCATTGGCCAACAAATGAATCTGAAGACATTTCTTTTCAGTTCATTAATAGAAACAAATCAATGGAAATCACTCGAAGAATTAGCTAAAAATCAAAAGAACTTAACTTATTTGGGACTCAAATATCATTGGTTTCTAAACTATAGAAATACCGATAAAAAGATTAGTTTTCCTAAAGTTGAGACACTTTTGCTTCATTTCTGTTGTATGGATGTCTTGGTCTTCGAAGGGCTTTTAAAATCATTTCAATCAATGAAGACATTAATTCTGAGAAAGACAGCCATCAGATGTATTATAGATCAAAGACAACACTTGGAGTTTAGTGACTGTAATACATGTTTTAGGCATTTCTACGAACTGGTGGCCAAACACACAACTATCCGCAAACTAGTCGTACATTTTGAGGATCTTAAAGATCGGACAGAAGTTTTTTGTCAAACATTGAATTTAATGAAATATTTGCGAAAAATACATTTAATCAGATTTTGTTACGACGATCACATCGATTACTATTTATTATGTCAGCAATTGATCAGTGATTACATCCATTATTGCCACCACAACAGTGACCACAAACTGTTCACATTTGTCATTCATAACGATATTTATTTGAAAATTAAGTCAGAAATTCCCAGAAATATCAGAATTTTATATAATCTTTATTTTTAATTTAATATAAAAAAATATTGAATTTATCTACTGATACTTTGCTTTGTGTATTAAATTTGTTTAATAATTAAACATAATTAAAATTTAGTTATAATATAAATTATTATAATATACACTCTGCTTCATCATATAATGTTACGCTTAAGTAAAATTAAATTAACTTTTTGTTTAAATTAACTAACAAAAATCAATTTATTAATATTATGATTTAAATTTAAGCATCAATTGTGTTATATAAAAAAATAATATTTAGTTTTTTATTATAATATAAACTGTACAAAAATATTTAGTTATTAAAAAAAAAATAATTTCAATGAATTCCCGTTTGTCGGTATTTACAGTAAACATCTCTATATAATTATTGTAATAATAAATTGAATATAAGTATAGCTTATGTAATACTGTAAACATTTTATGCAATATTTGACTAATAATTGGAATTAAATAAACATTTGAAATATTTAAAACAATTGGACATAAAATATATAAACAAAATTGAAAGTTTTAGAGCAATACTCGTAATGACAATTGTTTTATTAATCACAATCTCATAGTGTTTTCATTAAAATATATTTTATTTCAACTATAAATTAACATTTTTTTTTAAAAAAAAAGAAGATATAAAACCTGTATTTTTAGTAAAATAACTATAATTTTTTGAATTAAAAATGTCATTCAATTGATAAATTGATATAAGACTTGATTTTTACAGTAGTATTAAACTCTTAACTTAATGGCTGTAAATCCATAACTTAATAATAATATTAATAGTTATTCAAAAAATTATATTTTTATCAAATAATTTGAAAATTCATTGTATGAATACTTAAGTGAAACAATTCAAGGCTATCCCTGCTTTGCCATCGAAATGATTGTCAACGGTTTGAGGCATTTGAGGCAAGTTTTTGTCGGATCAGAGACTCTTATCAGATAATCCTTGAACTCTAAAGTGATCTTATATTTTATAAACAACTTTCCAAATGATTTGCAAAATTACTGTTATATTAGTCGATATTTTTCAATCGTTCATATCATTCAATTTAAAATTATATGACTTGTTATTTGCTAATATTTGTTGCGATATATAGTTTTTCGATTAATATATAATTATATTGAAATTTACTGTATTTTACAAATCTAATCATAAATAGTTGTTTTAACAGATTTGTCTGAAAATAATCAATATTTGTGAAAAATAATTTTAATTTATAAAATAAACTCTATTTATCAAAGAAACTAGTTTTTTAAAACTTTAGTAACTATTTATTTTTTAGACTTGAGTTAAATTTTTTGATAACTTTTATTAAATTTTATTATTTGATTGCATATCACAATCAACAGCACCGGTATTGTCCGCAATATGGCTCAAGTGATCAGTGGTAAAGAAGTGTCGGAACAGATTCGCAACAAACTTCGCGATGAAGTGCAGCGACTGTCTATCGCACCCGTGTTGGCCATCCTTCAGGTCGGCAATAGAGAGGACTCCAATGTCTATATTCGTATGAAGAAAAACTACGCCCAATCTGTTGGCGTTGAGGCCAAACACATCCAACTGTCGAAGTCGACCACTGAAAATGAGGTCATTTGAGTCATGTGTTCTGAAAAGTTTTATTAATTATTTTGTCATTACTTTAGTTGATCCATAAGTTAGAAGAACTAAATAAAGATAAATCAATTCATGGCATTATAGTTCAGTTGCCATTTGATTCGGAACACACCATAAATGCCGATAAGATAACCAATTTAGTTGCGCCGCATAAGGATGTGGACGGGTAACCATTATTATTATTTTTTAATGAACACTTTGTAAATGATATGATATAAATGATTAGTTTGTCGGACGAAAATGCGGGTAAACTATTGCACGGACAGGTAGATGGACGCAACAGTTATCCTCCCTGTACTCCATACGGTTGTCTCGAACTAATCAAGAGGGCTGGCGTACAAATTGCTGGTCAGTTAGAGTTTAAATAAGGATTAATTGATTTTGTTAAAACTGTTACATTTACCGTAGGGGCTAATGCGGTAGTGATCGGTCGCAGTAAGATTGTTGGGTCACCAATGGCTCAGTTGCTTATCTGGAATAACGCGACGGTCACTATCTGTCACTCAAAGACTAAGAACACTAAAGAAATCGTTCAAAAGGCAGATATTCTTGTTGTTGCAATTGGACAGCCATTGATGGTTAAAAAGGATTGGATTAAACCAGGTATACATAAATAGTTGTTTAAATGTGATTATTAAAAACGTGTAACACCTTAAAGGCGCTGTTGTTATTGATTGTGGCATTACATCCATTCCCGATGCAACCAAAAAGTCTGGTTCACGACTTGTCGGTGATGTCGACTATGATGAGTGCAAACAAGTTGCTGGCGCTATAACTCCAGGTTTTTACAATTTGAATTAAACACTAAAATAAAATGAAATAAATCTATTAATTGACATATAGTTCCTGGAGGTGTCGGTCCGATGACAGTAGCGATGCTCATAAGCAATACGGTTGATGCGGCAAAAGCTGTAAGTAATTGATATTAAATCAAATGAAAATTATTGTCAATTTATAAACCAATAAAGAAATTATTGTAATTAACAAAAAAAATGTATGTTTTATTAATTTGTTGTTTGTGTCACTTGTCTTTGTCTAAAATAATTATGTAAAATGTAAAACATTTAACTTCAATAAATAAATAGTTTCAAATTTACTAAATTTTATAATGTTATTTAATATTACACAAATAGACGGTTGCTAATTGTAATTATCATTATTAATTTAATATTTAGTAATAATTATAATTAACATTATGATTTGGGCCAATTAAATTGACTTATATGAGTTTGGTCAAATAATTTTTGATATAAAATATGACAATTTTGAACAAATCCCATAATAGATGATTTCAATCAATGAATTCAATTTAAATTATCGTATTATGATATAAACAAACTAAATATTTCATCAGATTTGTACTATAAATTAAATTATTTTATTAATCGTATTTTAAATAAATCTTAGTTATTTTTAAATGATTAATAATTAGCAATGTATTCTGTAATTAAAATATGTAAAATGTTTAGTAAATTTAATATATCATTTAAGGTATTTCAATACAAAATTGATTTAAAATTATGTGACATTATGTTTATATCTAATATTATTAAACAATCCATTTATGTAAATATATTATTAAATTTAAACAATTGATTATGTGATAATTTAAAATATTGTTATTAATATTATATATTTATTTACTAATTATTATAGGAATAAGCCTTTTTAAATAATTGAATTTATTATTGAAATAAATTTTTGAAAAAATATAATTTTAGTTAATATTAATATTATAATATATAATACTATATGATATAATAATCAAAATGGAAATATACTGTTTTTACTTTTGTAAACTTTTTAGTGCACTATATTACTAATATAATATTTTTAAAATTATCTATAAAATACTTTATAAATACTGATAATATGTTGATTATAAAAAATAGTTTACTTATTTATTATAATACTGTAAGTAATATTTATATAATGTTATTTGTTTGTAAATTGATAACAGTATTATGTAATATTTAGAATTTTAAGCAAAATTTTTTATTAAGTAAATTTTTATTTTATTATAATATATAAACAATTATATAAAACAATAGGAATATAAAATTAATTTTAGGCACTTTCATCTCAAGAAACCTCTTCATGGAATATTGAATATTTGAAATTAAACAAACAAACACCTGTTCCCAGGTTTGTAAAATAACAAATTGTAAAATTTATAAATGTTGTTTAGTTTAGATTGAAATTGTTGTATTACTAAACATATTTAATTGTTTTGATAGTATTGTTATTATTATCCCACACATAATCTAAACTAAAGAAAATATATATAAATTACATAAATTTAAACTTTATATAGTGAGACAACAATTCAAACTAAACAACAAAAACTATTTTATACTTAAATTTACAATCTGTTCAATGTTTTTATTAGTGATATAGCCATAGCTCGATCTCATCCCTGCAAACCTATTACCCAATTGGCCAAAGAAATTGGTTTATCTGAATCTGAATTCGATTCTTATGGTAAATATAAGGCAAAGATTACAAAATCTGTTCCCAATTTTACCAAAGACTCGGTTCGTGGCAAATATATTGTCGTTACCGGTATAACACCCACACCATTAGGAGAAGGTATAGTAATATTGATATTATTAAATCAATTGTTTAACTTTATTTAAACTCATTAGGAAAAAGTACAACTGTTTTAGGATTATCGCAAGCACTGGGAGCTAATTTCAATAGAAATGCTATTACTTGTATTAGACAGCCCAGTCAGGGACCAACTTTCGGAATTAAGGGTATAAATCTTGAAAACAGTTTATTTATTTTGTTATAATGTTGAGCTTTTAGGAGGTGCTGCTGGAGGTGGATATTCACAGGTGAATCCAATGGACGAATTTAACTTGCATTTAACGGGTATTATTTATTATTGATGTTTTGGATGGTATTAATAATTTAAAGGTTGATATATATGATTAAAAGGTGATATCCACGCAATAACTGCGGCCAATAATCTGGTGTCGGCCGCAATCGATGCCCGAATATTCCACGAATCGACGCAATCAGACATCGGTCTGTTCTCGCGAATTGTGCCGACAAGGGTTAGTATCAATATTTGTTATCAGTTTTTCTTGTAATTTGCTAACAATGATCTAATACTGTAAAGCCGGGCA
Organism: Oppia nitens; assembly: GCF_028296485.1. Classification (NCBI taxonomy): domain Eukaryota; kingdom Metazoa; phylum Arthropoda; class Arachnida; order Sarcoptiformes; family Oppiidae; genus Oppia; species Oppia nitens. The sequence goes on from NW_026533199.1 coordinate 4,075,354, forward strand.
AAAAGCGGGTGTTTTCGCCGATTCAATTGAGACGACTCGAAAAATTAGGAATTTCCACCAATTTGTCACCAAACGAGTTGACACCACAACAAAAGGGACAGTTTGCTCGGCTTAATATAGATCCCGATTCTATCACTTGGAACAGAGTTTTGGATGTCAACGATAGATATTTGCGTAAAATAACTGTCGGGGAGGCACCCACTGAAAAGGGATTATCCAGAAAAGTATATTTTCAATCAAATATATAAATTAAATAACTAATAATTACTATAAAATTAGACTCAATTTGATATATCAGTTGCGAGTGAACTCATGGCTATTCTGGCCCTTTGCGATAACTTAGCCGATGCTCGGGAACGCATCGGTAGGATAGTTGTCGCCTTTTCTAAAGATGAAAAACCTGTTCCCATTACTTGTGATGACTTAGGAGTTACCGGTGCTGTAGCGGTACTTCTTAAAGGTATACTAAATAAAACATTTATAAAATACTATTTAAAGTATTAATAAATGAAATAAATGTTTAGATGCTTTGAAACCAACTCTAATGCAATCACTTGAAGGAACTCCTGTTTTAGTTCACTGCGGTTTGGATTATAATAAATGATAATAAAAATAAACAATTTTTGATATCAAATAAATTTGTTTAAACTATAGGTCCATTTGCTAACATAGCTCACGGAAATTCATCGATAATAGCCGACAAAATTGCATTGAATTTGGTTGGAAAAGATGGATTTGTTTGTAAGCATAACTTTTTTTAATTAAAATTTATTCTTCAATCACATTATACTTACTATAATTGTGTCTATTTGTCAAAAGTGACTGAATGTGGTTTCGGTGCAGATATTGGTTTTGAAAAATTTGTAAACATTAAGTCTCGAACTTCAGGTTTGATTGATAATTACATTTTGTTTAAAACAAATACAACTTAATATACTATTAAAACTTTTCATAAATTAGGTTTATTCCCTGATTGTGCTGTACTCGTAGCCACAATTAGAGCCCTTAAGATGCACGGGGGCGGACCCAATGTGACTCCCGGTGCCACACTTCCCAAAGAATATATTGAAGAAGTTAGAAATATATACCTATAATTTTGTAGTCAATTTGATTATAATTACCGGTAATTTAATGAATTAATTTCTATAGAACTTAGAGCTTCTGGATAAGGGTTTATCCAATTTAAAGGCACACATCAATGTAATTACAAAGCAATACGGCTTTCCTGTAGTTGTGGCCGTCAATAAATTTTCAACCGATACGGACAAGGAGTTGGAACTCGTTAAAAAAGTGGCCAAAGAAAGTGGAGCTTTTGATGCTAGTATTGCTGATCATTGGGCTCAGGGAGGAGATGGAGCTGTCAATTTGGCTCAGGCTGTCATCAATGCATGTCAACAATCAAATTCAGCAAATGTCAAGTTTACATATGACTTGAATGATACAATTCAAGTAATTTATGTTTAATATTAAGTTATAATAAATTAAAATATTTTTTTGGGTTTTGATAAATGCAGAAAAAGATTGAAAGCATAGCTCTGAAAATATATGGCGCTAAAGATGTCGAGTTCAGTCCATTAGCCAAACAAAAGATTGATGTAATGTTAATTAGTTTTATTATTTTAATTAATAATACAGTAGTTAACCAATACTTACACATATATAATATGCTATTAGTTATATGAATCGCTTGGTTACGGAAAACTACCCATTTGTGTGGCCAAAACACACCTATCCTTCAGTCACGATCCCAATCTAAAAGGTAATTGAATTTTAAATCTAAATGTATAACTAATATCAATTCATTTAGGAGTTCCCACTGACTTCACATTCCCAGTCAATGACATCAGAGCTTCAATTGGTGCCGGATTTCTGTATCCATTGGCAGCTGAGGTCTGTATTTTATATAAATAAATCATAATTTTATTGTTATTTACAAAATAAAATGATTTAATTAGTATATATTAGCAATTTTATTAAACTTAATAAATTAATTACATATAAATATTCACACATTAAATAATGATATAAATTTGTTTGATTTAATTAGATCACAACAATGCCGGGTTTGCCGACTAGACCTGCATTTTATGACATTGATATCGATCCCGAAACTGAAATTATTGAGGGATTGTTTTAGACAACAAATTAATAAAATGTATTCAAAATAGTAAAACAATAAATTGAATTAAAAAATTATAACTAAATTTTTAATATTTATAAATATTATACAATATTTGATTAATTTAAATATGATTGAAATAAGTTTGAAATAACAATGCAGTTAAGTATCACCACTCGGAACTAGTATTCTTGAAGACAACTCCCTCATTGGCCATAGTCTTCATAATTGCAACAATGTTTTGACAATCATCTATACCTGAATGTAGTCTTCCTAATGGTTTAATCTTAAGCTCATCCAACATATAACTTAAACTTTTAGGCCATTGTTTATAATGATTAGCGTAAGACTTCTTTATGTTAACCCAAGTCCTCAAATACAATGGTATTCTGAGATTCAAGAGTTGGCACTGAGAGGGAAGCATTAGCTGAAGATCCCATTCACCACAAGTAACAAATGTAAACTTCTTGAGAGGTCTGTGAAGATCATCGCATATGAGACCAACTGAATGTAGCCATTGCTGAAAGTCGGCGAATACGACATCAAATGTGGGCTCATTGGCCACCATATGGTCCATAATTCCCGTCAATTTTGTGCAAAACGGTGTCAAATTTGTATGAACTTTTGGTCGGACGTATCGGTGAAAAGTTTGTTCGGCGGTAAAGTTTTGGGCATTGACTTTAATGACGGGAAACTCGATGATCTCCATCGGATCCATTTGTTTTGGTTCATTACAAGTGGCCTCAAAATCCAGTACAAGAAAGAAGTCACAATTTTGGGGTTTAATATTTGCCATTCGGTTCGGGTGTCGGGCCGTACGCGACACTGACCTCAATGAATGACCAAATAATCGGATTGTTTTCAATAATTTGATTGAAGAGATCATTAACTAAATGTTAACTCTTTTAGTCGTTATTTTGCATATTATTAGTTGACATCAATTTGTTTGATCCAATCAATCAAATGACAACTTATTTATTAAATTTATATTTAATTATTTTTAATCAAATTGTATATCATTTGAAGCACGTGTTGTAATCAAGTTGTGCACACGCGCACTGTGTGCACATACATACAGTACTGTAAATATGATAAGCCGGGACTAGACTGCATTGGCGTGGGCTGAGTGGGGCCCTCCCATCACTGATAATTTAGTCATTTTGAGCACCCGATTAAATGTTTAAATTTAATGATAATACTGATAGAAAGCATAGATTACTTGTAAGTTAATGTTTTAAAGTAATTATAATAAAATTATATAAATTATAAAGTTATAATAAAAACTTTTTAAATCTTTTAATTTGTTTTTTTAAATCATAGCAATTGTGTTAACAATTATTATATGATAAAATGTGTCTGAAATGACAACAATTTATTTAACACGAGCTATAAATTTGATTTATTTTTTAAAATTTAAACCATTAGTACATTCAAACAATTAACCATAAATTTAAATAAAATCAGTTATATATACATTACAATAGATTATTAAAAGCAATTGAAATATAAGTTATTGTCTGACATTTGAAGTAATAACTACTAAATAGACAATATTTATGGCAAAACCCGAAGTCGAGACGTTTGACGACAAGACAACTGCTGTTCTCAAACGTAAAGGATATAAAATATTGCAGAGTCTGAGTGCCGGTGCCTTTGGACAGGTGTACAAAGCCATGAGCACTAAAGACAATGAGTTGGTTGCCGTCAAAGTGATGAATCTGGAGAAGTGTTCGGAAAAGTTTAAGGAGAAGTTCCTTCCGAGAGAAATGGCGGCTATGATTGAAGTCCAACACCAGAACATAATACAAGTCTATGACATATTTAGATCTAATCGAAGGATATTTATATTTATGGAGTTTGCAGGAAATGGAGATATCGCTCATTACCTTAAGAAAAACGGTGTACTCACTGAGGAAAAGGCATACATTTGGTTTAGTCAAGTGGCAGATGGTCTCAATTATCTTCACACAGAAGTTCATTTAGCGCACAGGGATATCAAGATAGACAACATATTGCTTAACGACCAGAATGTGGCCAAACTTACTGACTTCGGGTTCGCCAAAGTGTCGTGGGATCAGAACACCAATGAAGTCACTCTATCCGAAACTTTCTGTGGCACTGAACCATACTATAGCCCACAGATAGTTATGAAACAAAAATACGACCCATTTATGGCTGACTGTTGGGCAATGGGTGTCGTCTTGTTTGCTATGCTTAACAATAAGTTTCCCTTTCATTTTGGCAAAAAATATGGACCGAAAGGTATGATTAAGGAACAGGAGGACCCAAACCATCTCATCAATCGATTTATTAAAGACTTTAGCAAACATTTGAAGGAATTAATTGAAAGACTATTAGATCCACAGGAAAAGTCACGAATGTCTATGAGAGAGACACTCGGATGTAAATGGTTTAAGGAAAAAGGTAAATGCACCTGTCGTTAATTACATACCTGTCCTACTTATACTATACCATTTTGTCTCACATTCAACTCATCTAAATTTTATATTCAAAAATTGACAAAATTTTGTTAATTTACTATTAAATTTTATATATATATAAAAAACGTTTACAACATTTGGCTTATGTTTTGTGCTTATTTTAAGGCACTCTAATGTTTTTAAATAATTCTTATATAACTCATAAAATACTAAACTTATTAAAAATAACTTAATATTTAAAAAAAGATAAAATAAAATAAATTATATAAACTTTTTATAAACAGTGTGATTTGGTAAACTTTGTTATAACATTAAAAATGATATTTTTTTGGGATTTTATAGCTTTGTAACAATAATAGTATAGTAATATCTAATAAATAATTTTAATATATTAATACTGTATATAAATACTAATCCAAAATGACTATTAAAAAGATAAATTCGATGAATAGATAGTTTGTCTGACAATCTGTTTGTTTAAATTGCTTTAATCTCCCAGAACTGACTCTTAGAATTGTTATCGCAGTTGTCAGCAGTTATTCCCAGTTGTGATGAGCGCTGGGAGTCAAGACATAACTTACTTGTCTTATGTTGAATATGTTTATCAAATACTTTCCTCCATTTCTGAAAAAATAATTTTTTATAATCGTTTAGTCCAATCATTTAACATAAATAACACAATTAGGTGTACCTGACTATCAACATCGTTACAATCAATAAGAAGCACCGGGCGATTAGGTTTGGTGCCGGTAATTGCTAAACAAAGATTGTTGTGCTTAATAAAGCCATCACTAGTGAACTGCCACTCCTGATTGTTTCCCTGACCGTGACATTTGTAAAGACCAATTGAATAACCCATTGTTCGGCCCAATGTATCCAAACACATATCTGATTGACTAATAGTTGATTTTGGCTCAGTTTTTTGCGGAACTACCAGTTCTGGATAAACATTATCCAAAAACCATTTAAATGGTTTACAATGAAGTTTATCTTTAATGGCCACTCTATCTGATATATCTCCAAAATCGATAAACTTTGCGGCCGGATATGAATCGTAATAAAACTTTTTGTAGTCATCCATCCAGACTTCAGCTGCTCTTCTATTAATTTATTTAATATATTATTATCTGTAAATAAAAACTTTTGTATAACCAAACCTTGTATTTCTAGCAAATACTGTTCCACTGCCTCCTGGAAACACATACGGATGTCTGGAAAACAAATTCTATAAATTAGTTTTAAATAATTAAATTAAATGTTAAATCATTTAATTACTGTTTCCTAAAGACATGTCCGACACGACTACACGGAATTATCTCAAGTTGTCCGCCACAAAGCCAAACACGAAATGATATTTCTAAGTTTTCTCCTCCCTTTTCATTATAAATATTCAATTTAATACTATTGGATAACCATTTGGCCACACAGTACTCACCCATATATCCATTTGTGTGTCATATTTGCCTAAAGTTTCAAATGTTGTTTTATTAACTGAAAACAGTCCGCCGGCGATCATTGGAGTTCTGTAATTATAATAATAATTATAAAAAAATAAAAACAAAATGTTTGTTAATTATTATAGTTATAATATGCAAATTCTAACTTAATTGGTGTAATTGGGTCACTGTTACGGGCGTTCCTAACACTTTGAGGAAGATATTCCCATTTGAAAACCAAATTCCAATCAAAACCTCCCCTTAATTCAGAAGAAGCGGCAATATATCGAAAGGTATCCATATTTATAACATCGATAACGGGAGAGACGACAGCAAATGGATTCTAGTAATGAATTGGACAGTTGTTAAGTAAATTTTTAGTTTAAAACATTAAAAATTACATTATACCTGACCAACGCGTTCAAGTAGTGGTTCCAACCAATTTGTATTACATTCACAATGACTGTCCAAAAATGTAAGTATTGGACCGATAGCCGCATCGGCGCCTTTGATTCTGGATCTGACTAATCCTTCTCTTCGGTTATTTCTAATGACTTTAACTTTTTGTATTTTTGTCAACTCTTCGCCATCCGACGGATCATTACTGAAGTCATCGACTAAAATAATTTCTCGAATCAAATGTTCGGGACTTCTATTAAGTACCGACACAATAGTCCTCAAGAGTGTAGATCGGGCCTCATTGTGGAACGTTATGATAACACTTGTCGGATGTAAATACTGTTCGTCATATTTCTTGGAATAGCAGCCATAATGTCTAGTGTCAGGAATGTCCCGATTGCTGGTCAGTCGATCGCTGGCCATCTGATTAAACTTATTCTTGACGTATGCGTCACCCATTGGAGCCACAGTTGCCTTTGATATATAGTCTTTCTCATTGAAGTACTTCCAATATACCTTATTATCGTCAATATTTTCGGTCAATGAGCTACTAATTCTGGAAGTCTGTGGCTGTGGTACCACATAATCATTCTTAAGTCGAAGTGCTTTATTTTCCTGATAGTCATCAAAAATAATGAATACAATGCAATGAAAAAAACAATATTAGTTTGTTTTATTAAAGCTGTTAACAAAATGTGATTGACTTCCTATGCATTTTACAAAAATAAATGCACAGAATTTTAAAAAGTTTTTTTTAAAATGTTAATTACTGTATAGTGTTTAGTTAGTGTAATGTTGAGGTATTTTTAAAAAGTTAAACTAGTTTTTATGCTTATATTCGTGTGCTATACAGTTAGTTATTCGTGCAAATTATAACTAAAAATACATGCCTTGAAGTTTTTTTTGAAGGTCTGTTACTGTTATAAAGGGTTCATCAAACTTGTATGTGTGTGTGAGAGAGAGAGAGAGAGAGAGAGAGAGAGAGAGAGAGAGAGAGAAAGAAAGAGAGAGAGAGAGAAAGAGAGAGAGAGAAGAGAGAGAGAGAAAGAGAGAGAAAGAAAGAGAGAGAGAGAGAGAGAGATCTTGCAAATGTTAGTGAAGCGAAAAAAATAAATAAATAAAAATTAATTTTATTATTATTAGCATTAGTAATAGCGACAGACGTTTCTAATGACTCCTAATTGTTTGCATAGTTTCATAGCTATTATTATCAGTAAAAATATTATATATTATTTTCAATACAAACATTTGTTGCAAAAATTCCAACTCATCTGAAAATATGTCTCAAAAATGTTAAATTGTTTTTTATTTTTAGAATATATTTTCACTGAATGGGTGCTAAATATCAATAAAAAATTTGTTAACATTTTCTTTTTAATTCTAAATATCAATATCAATGTCAAGTCGTTGTATTATTTCATCAAAAAGCAAATAAAAAATATATTTTTAAATATACTCTCAATAAATGTCATTGTATTTAAATTTAATGTATTTTTAATATAAATACTTATTTGCAGAAAAAATAAATAGTGTGTAATTTCACAGCAATCGGAAAAAATGATTTATTTATGTATTAGTATTTGTCAAACAATAGTAACAATAAGTTTTTCCATTTACTACTTAAATAACTGGATTGTGTGGACTGGGATGTGGCTCTGGGAACAGGTATTTGGACTTAAAAAACATAATTCAGACATAAAATGCAAATTCAATGACATAGGCATCGCTTAAGCACTCATTTGAGACTAAAGTCTTAAAAACATTTAAATTATTTTGTAATATATGTGAAGATAACATCAAAAATTCACATCAATTTGTAATTAATTGTCATAAATATGAACACAATTTAATGCTATCATTAGTTTTGTACATATTTTTCAAACATTTATAATCGTGTATATCATTTGACATCAAAAATTAATATAATATATTATATCAAACAATTTGCTAACCATTTATTACAAATCATTTCAATTTTATAATAAATACATTACAATACAATTAATTGCATTTAATTGTCTTAATAATATATATTTTGCAAAAAAAAAACAGTTTTAATGCAATCAATTGAGACATAAATATTAAAAAAACATTAATTAGTAATAAAAAAATAATTACCGAAATGTCATTATTGAGATGTGAATTGATTTTAATGAATGAAATCAATGCAATGAGTAAAATGGGAACAAATAACAGATATTTAAGACGTCTTAAGATGACTCTTCTCATTGTTTATTATAATAAAGTGGTCACTGATATCTTCGGCATATGATATGTCAATAATATTTGGTTTCAGTTGCAGTGGTCGGTGATAATGTGGTCATCAATATTTTGGTCAAAATATATCACATAACGGTTAATCAATTGATGGCATCAATTGAAGTGATAGTTGTCTTAATACTGTATGTCGAGTGCTGTTGTCTTTCAAAATACAAGAAGTCATCGATCAATAGCTTTGATAATCATTGTATGTCTTCATTGTATTGATTGATATTTGACTTAACAGTCATTGTTTTGAACAACACTTTTATTTAACAATTATTATAATATTATTATTAAATAATTGAAAACTAATTCAAATGAAATATACTTTTGATAGAATCGATAGAATTAAATGAAAATATGGGTAAAAAACATACATTTGTTATGCATTTGTATTCAATTGTATTGTTTTGTATTGTATTGAATGGCATACTATCTAACAGTTTGAATGTCAGCTGATGTTTGATAACACATAGAGAGAGAAAAAGAGAGAGAGAGTGTGTGTGTGTGAGTGTGTGTTCATTGAATACAATGCTTATAATTTTGAATGCATTGGCTGTCAAACACATGTGAAGCAATGTCTCTCCGCCAACAAACTGGTCCTCCCTTTCCTCCCGTTTGTTGAATAAATATAGTGTTTTGTGTGTTCACTCAAGGGATAACTGTGCGCTCTTGTTGTTTAATTATGCCGTCGGCTAAACAATTGTTTTATATCTATTAATATATCGGTATTTATTAAAATAAATTTTATTTTCTTTATAAATAAATCTTATTTTTTTATTATTAATTCATATAATGTTTTCAGTTTCTATCACTTTTTAATAAGTCAAATAAAATTTCAATTCAAATAATAGTCACAGTTATTCATTAAATTAACATTATATTTTACATTATAAAATGACTTAAGTTAGTAATTTAATACAATAATACAATAATAATTATAATGTTAATTTTACAAAAGTGTATTAATACAATGGAGGCTTAAATTATAATAAAGTATTAATTAATTCAATTTAATTCAACAGTTATTAGAAAAACATAAGTTAATGTGTTTTATAATTTATTTGATCGTTACATATGAATAATGATTTTGCAAATGATGTGATTATAAAATCATGTTTTTTGGATAAAATAAGTCATTTAATAACTGCTATTATCACTCAACGACTTTTCTAACATATCGGGTGACTCTTCATCGATACCGCCAATGCCTCTGTCGGGTGACGTGCCGTTTAAAGACAATGCGTTAATACCGGACATGGAGTCTATGAAGTGTTTGTTGACCATCCGAAGCCTAACCTGATCTATAGTGTCCAACAAGTTCTTTGAATTAATCACAAGAATATGAGCCGATTCTAGCATTGCTTTTCTATATTCACCTAAATTTTCATATAAAATAAATATATTTATTACAGTATTAAAATTAAATCTATACATACTCTCGACAGTAGTTCGGCTATACTGTTGGGCTAATTTCATGGCCTGCACTAAACCGGCCATATCTTTGCTCAATACTTTATGTGTCATTTCAATTTCTCGATGGGCCCAAACCGGCAACATTGAGAACAATACGTCAACACTGGCTAACAATCCTCTCAATTCAATACCAACAGCCTATCAAAATCGAAATTAAGATTTTAAATAATCATTTAAATAGAGTAAAAATGTATTTATCTAACCTTTACTAAGTCGATATACTGGTCGACCCGGGCCTCCTGTACCCCTTGTAATAAAAATCTAACCGCATTGACAACATTCATAGTGTAGTTATAGACCTCATCATTGGTGCGGTCGATATCAGCGGTCGGCTGAGTATCTAATGGTGTATTGGAGGATGTGTTGGTCGATGCCATCGATATACTACTTAATGTACTTAAAGTACTTGAATTGTTGGTCCCATTGGCTATGGGTTTGGAATGGCTTAATGGCACACCTGTTCAGATGACAAAAAAAACATACATTAAGATTGATTTGTTAAGTAATTTGTTAAATAAAAAACAACATTAGTTGATATAATTATAGACCAACGAGTAATTGATGTCAAGTGAGACGAATATGACTTACTATAGTCAATGACTGCATTATTAATGGGCGATCCTCTGGGTTCGTGGCTATTCTGCTCGGAGTCACAAACAGATAACCGTTTGACTGAAGCCAGTAATTGCTTTTCTTCATTTGCCAACCATTTTGAGTCTTCCTCTGACTCTTGTCTCTGCTGTTTGAGTCGTACTTCAAGCAAATGTTTGTCTAACTCAGCCTTTTCGGCCAATTCCTGATCAAAAAGTATTTATAAAATAATATAAAATGTTATTTCAAATTTCAGATAATAGAATCATAGAAAAAAATAATGGAAAATAAAAGAAATTAAACCCCAAAAATAAAAATTATACCAAAAAAATAAATTAAGAAAAACATAATACCAATATATATATATATATAATGGACAACAACTAATATTACATAATAATATAAAATGAAACTTAAAAAACAAAATTTGAATCAATGCATGCAAAACAATGGGTTTGATTTGTAAATCCTTTATTATCACCTTTACTTCGGTGGCAGAGGTTGTAGTAGAACTGGAAGAAGAAGTGGTAGTATTGAATGCGGAACAGAGACTCTCTTTTTTCACAGTTTTGGTGGCAATGCTCTGCACCTGAAATAATGAACGGCATATTATGCAACACAACTACCCATTCATTACACTATTTATACGAAAGACTATTTATTTATAAATTTAATATTTTTCACAAATAGCTTAGTTTTTATTTAATCAATTATATATCATAATTAATATAATATATTTTTACATAAATGATTAATGGCAATCAATGTTAAATGAAAGTAATTTATTCAACTATTGATTATTTGAAAGATTTAATAAATATTCGATAATAAATAAATGTTAAATCGCTTAATCATTATTAATAATTTTATATTAGTATTAGCGTTAAAATTGAGTTTATATTAATTAGAGCCAACACAGAGCCTCAATATATAAACCCACACACCTTTCAAATAAAATCATATATTATGTTATAATTATTAGTATATAAGATTCAATAGCAATAATTTCATTAATTTCAATGTTTCAACAAAATTGTGTACAATATACTTAAAATTTATGTCAAAAATAGTATTTCTTCTAATAAAATAAGTTTTTATAAATTAAAAAAATGAAACTTAAAACAAAATAAAAAGTAATTCAATTCAAATCTAAATTCAACTAAATTTTAACATAAAAATATTTTTTATAGTCACATATAAAAATACACAACAAAACAAAAATAAAAATACAGTATAATAAAAAATATTTTTATATTTATTTTTAAAATAAATTTTATAAGGTATCAAATGATTTTAATATATTTTTCCAATAATTATTATATTAGATTAATTTATGTCATTCTTTTATCAAAATGTATTATCAAAATGTAATATCAAAATCTCACATATTTTCAGTATTATATAGTATTAATATTTGGGTAAATTTCCGCATAAAATAAAAATAAATTTATATAAACGTAAAAATATTGCTTTAATTCAACTTCAAGCATAACTTCTGATACTTATATATGACTTAAATTTAAAATTGATATTTTAACAAATATTTTAAAACAATACGCTTAAAATATTATATTATTGAAAAACTAAATATTAAAAATAAAAAAGATTAACCATTAGATATAAATCATTTGTCATATGAAAGATAAATAGATAGTATTTTTTAATGTTTTTATAACTTTAAAGACAAAATATTCAATATAACTGTTTAATTGTAATAGTTTTCATACAACTGTATTACAAGACATTTCAAATCAAATAATAAATTAATGTATTTATAATATATATATACTGTATATATATATATATATGATTATCATAAAAAATAATATTTACCGCAAATGTATTGCTTGGAGAAGCCGGTGCATTATAAGCCCAGGCAGGGGGTAATAAATGAGCGTTTTCTGACATCAATTGAGCCAATACCTAATTATAAAGCATTTTAATTGTTAAAACATAAAACATTTTTATCTTTATTAAAATGGTAGTATATCTTATTAGTTATTATGACATATTTAAAACATTCACAATTTTTATAAATAATTTAATAATAAATATTAAAAATTATATTAATATAATTATTGAAATATTAATTTAACTTTTGTATCAGGGTTAAAAATAAAAATAAGTCACATGTATAAATTAATTTATCATAATTTTTTTAGTTCAAAATAAATTCTAAATTGAAATAATGTTACTATAATAAAAATGTAATAATTTATTATTTTGTTTTTTGAATTTAAAATTATTAATTTATAATATAATTTTTGAAATGAAACTTGAAAAACTAAAATATTTGGAATATATTTAATAAATTATAAAATGATAAAAAAAAGGAAAAGTTTTAAATAATTAATAATTCATACATATTAATATAAATGCATATACTTATTAAATGTGTATAAAAAATAAAACAACGATATTAAATACAGTATTATTAATTTCATTTAAATTGATAAAAGCATAAAATATTTGAAAATTCAATTTAAAAATGACAAATAATTTGGCACATTTTAGTTTATATGTACGATATAGCAATTAATTTTAAATATTATAAATTTCTAATTGAAAATGTTATCTAATAATTATCAAAAATCTAAAACAACCTAAAATTTCATAAAAAATGTTTATACGAATTATCTATTATAAAATCTTTTATATTAAAAAATCTATTATACTGTATAAGTTATATAATATAACTTTTAAAATGTTTCATTTAATGTAACAAAAATTGAATTACATAATAGTAATCAACATTTTAAAAAACATAAATGAAAATAACATACCTCTGGATCTTTAGCGACTATATATGCGTCAACACAAGGATTGGGTTCAGAGTGGATCTCTGCACCAAATCGTGAAGGTTTTGGCGGCGGTTCTTCAGAACCCGAAGAACTCCAGGATATTGATTGCAAATCACGTCTAATATCACGTCTTTCTAATTGAGTTTTCTCTTCTAAATATACTTCATATAGTAATTGTTTAATGTCTTTAAAATATGGCCTTTTCGAGGGCTCATATGACCAGCACTGAGACATTAAACTATATATTCTCGGCGGACAGTTCATCGGTAAAGGCAGTCGCTCTCCGTTTTCAATTTTTCCGATAACATCATTATTTTTGACGCCTTGAAATGGTTTTGTTCCCATCATTAATATCTCCCACAAACAGACGGCAAACATCCAAACATCAGAAGCTGTAGTGAAACGCCTAAAATTGATCGATTCCGGTGCCATCCACTTAATCTAATTGTAATCAAACTTACATTTAATATAAAAATAATACTAACAATGTCTAACACTAGACGTACAGGTAGTTTGCCTTTACTGGCTTTATAATAGCACTGGTCTTCAACCCATCGGGAAAGACCAAAGTCGGCTAATTTGACACAACTATGGGATGAGACGAGAACATTGCGAGCGGCGATATCCCGGTGCACAAACTTTTTACTTTCCAAGTAAGACAAAGCTGTACTCAGTTGATAGGCATATAATATAAGAGTAGCCAAATTCAGTCGATGCTTATTATTTTGGAGGAATGCCCGCATCTCTCCGTGTTTGGCCAATTCCATGACTATCCAAATGGGCGAATCGGAACAAACACCAATAAGTCGTATAATATGCGGGTGTGAGAACTGTTGCATTATATACGCCTCCTCTAAAAACTTGTCACCCATTTGCCCCTCGCTTTCAATTTTACACGTTTTGATGGCCACAGCTATTATTTGGTCGTCTTTGGTTCGATACGAACCTTTAAACACATCACCGAACTGTCCCTCACCTATAATTGCGTCCAAATTTAATCTCAATCGACACAATTCGTAGTCTTTCCCGGCGGGTGTCGAGTAGTCGCCGTCGTCTACTATTTCAGCGTAATCTTTGTCCCCATTTTCAGTCGTTATCTTTTTCTTTAAATTTTTTGTTTTTTCTATCATTATATCTATTTGTGAATCAATAAAAAATCAATAAATTTATCTTTATTTAACAAACTATATATTAATATAAAAGAAACAAAATATTGTTAAATATTAAAAAACAAACAAATAAAATATTACTTATAGACTGCTTATAAAAGTTAGTTTAAAAGACATCACCTTTTGGGCAATCATTGCAATTGCACTTCCATTTAGTGGGAAAGGCTTGTAATCAAAGAAAAACAAATGCAAAATACAAATTTGATTGAAGCAATCGATTAGAGCTTAATTAATAACATATATAATTGATAATCACAATAAACAAGAAACTATATTTAATATTTGTTTAGCTTTGTATTTGAATATATACTGTACTGTATATACAATATATAATAAAATATATAAAATACAATAATTTTTAATTCAGATGTTAGTTAATACAACATATAAATTAATTTTAAAATAAATAAGAGAATAATAATATAATAAAATACCTTTTCGTAACCAAAATGAATCGTTAGTATTATTGATTAAACGACAATAACCGTCAATAAGGTTCGCAATATTTTCGGCGACAATGTTTGACGAGCAGGTAATGGCCAATACTTCAGAGGCACCGGCAATCTTAAGCTGAAGAACACATTTATTGCTAACAATTGATTGACTACTTGTTGTCTGCAGAGTACCACTGCTTTCATTGCTATTTGTTGTGATTATACATATACTTTGAACGCTTTGAAATTGTGCCATTTGTGTGGGCTATAAATGGCAATTGAAGGTGGAAATGACAATTAGATTATAAATAAATAGGTCTATTAATATTAAATAATTTTTTAAAAAACATACCGGTCCTGTCTTGTCAGTGACATAACCAATACCCAGATCACAGCCAATGACTAAATGAACGGGAATACTCCAACCCGTCTGTTCATAATTACCGGTAAATGTTTTAAATGTAAACAATAAATATATTATATTAATAAATGTATGGAAAATAAATGAATAAAAAAATAAAATAATTTAATAATAACGAAGACATACCCCTAACGCACACTTAAAATATTCCTGTTTGTAGTGAATTAACGGCTCAACCAATTCAAAGAACTTAAGCATACATTCAGTTTCATTCATTGTCGAGACTTTCTTGAACTGCGATTGAATGGCTTTTCTCAATGCTTTGTGCTGTCATTATATGACATTATTTACAAAAATTAAAAAAAAATTAATAATATAAGATTTTCATCGCTGCTATGCACATAATGTTTTAATTTTAACAAAATTATACGACAACAACAACAACAAAAAGTTTAATAAAAAAATATTGAAATATCAAATCATTAATTTATTATTTATTGACTAGTATTACGATAGCATACCTTAACTGATGTTAATATGTTTGATGGCAGGAATTTGTGAAGTCCTATGTCTTTCTCAAGAGTTTCAAAATTAGATTTCTTGTCTAAAGCAAAATGTGTGATGTCTTTGAAAAAATGCCGGATTTCCAGACAACATAACTGAATGGCTAAGTCAAGCTCTATCGGTATATCCAACCGTAAGTAATCATTTTTGACCTGAAAATTGTTTGATAGAAATAAAACCAAACAAACAATCGTCAGATAAAACATATTATCACAATTATTATATTTTATTTATGCATAAATTTAATAAAAATAATATGAATAATAAATGACTAATAATAAAATTAATTATAAATTGGTGTCAAACCTGATCATAGAAATAATGAAAAGTAACCCTATCTTTGACCAAAATATCATTTATAGTCGACGGGAAATAACGTATCCTCAGTTCATACCTATAATTAAAAGAAATAAATGTTTAAATATGTTATAGTTTTTGTTAATTGCATAAAAAAATATTTATTTTTTTAACAAAGCTATTAAATATTATATTAAATAAATGATATGCACTTTGTTAATCATATTTTACAAATCCATTCAATTTAATTTTCTTCAAGTTTTATTTTATTGCCGATCCCTCAGTTAACAATAAATACTAAAATTAAAAATACATACTAAACTAAACTTGATTGACTATAATTTATATTTTATTTTGTTTTACTTTAAATATTACCGGTACTTTAACTATAGACAATAAATACTGTATTTAACATAAGAGTATAAATATATTATATAAAATAATATTAGAGTAAATGTATTAAGAATAAAAAAATTTAGCTAATAGTAAATGTATTAATTTAGTATAATTACATAGAATAATATTCTATGGATATAATATAAAATAGTATAAAAGCACAGGTATGTGTCAGACCTCCATTCACTATCCAGTAAATTGTTGTGCTGTTCGAGTGCCTCATTCATTGATGAGTCGGGATGAAGCCAAATATGGTCATCGGGTGCACCAATTCTGGCCAAACGAATGGCGTAAATGCTTTCATAAAAGCGTTTACTGGAGTCTGAGGACAGTCGACTAGTGATGAGTGAGGCGATGCCGCGGACATCGGTAACATCTCCCGTTTTGACTACATTGTAATTACCATTTGTTAGGTACACTTTAAACGTGTTTTTGTCTATCTTGTCCATTGTGTCCATTTGTTGGTTGCATTCAAACCAACAGTGTTTGCCGTTACGTGATTGGCCAGCATTCCTATCGGTGTCATTATTATTAATATTATCCGTGTCTGTAATGAAGTTCCCATTTTGCATCCTATGGTCAAAATCACAACAACAACATATAATAACAATAAATAAACAAATTATAAAAATAAAAAATCAAATTAAATAATAATAAAATAAAGAAAGTTATAATAAATTAAACGTTTAGTTTATATAGACTTGTCAGACATTGCCATCAAAAACTATATATCAATGCATTTAAAAGGACTGGTATTCCCACGCATTTGGCGCTAAATGACTGTTTCCTTATTATTATTATTATTACGGTTTAGTATATATAGTATATATATATTTGGTTCGGGAATAAACTCAAGAGTTAACAACTATTGAGGAGAAAGTCATGAGAAAACTATGTGCTGTTAGTTAAGTGAAAAATTATGTTTCACTCATAAATACAATATTAATTTGGTTTTGTTTAATAAGATACTTATGATTGAAATTTATTATACTTTTTGGTGATTAAAGTAATATCTTTATTTCAAAATAATTATCTCACATAATGTTTTACAATTATCATGGATTAAATTACTAAAAATAAACACAATTTATAAAAATAATATTTTATTTATGCTTGATATTAGACTTAAGATAAAAAAAATAAAGTTAATGATATTTCAACAAAAAAATCAAATTAATTTATGTTTTTAATGTCAAAGTTGACGTAACAAAAATTAATTCATAAAAAATCTTTTAATCATATAAAATAATTAAAAATTTATATACTTGCGCACAAAAACTTGATTTAAATAAATCTACTTTATATTTATATTTTCTGAAAATATATAATTTTAAAAACATGTAATATTTAAAAAGTACTGTCAAATTGATAAAAACTTGTTAACATTTTTAACATTGATATACTGTATGACTTAAATACAAGCCATATAACAACAGTAATTGAATATATCTAAATCAAACACATTATTATTATTCAAATATCAAATAATAAGTCATAAATTATAATATTATTGAATTCAACAATTATACTACCATTATATTAACTATTCAGTAAACAAATGTAAATAGTATTTATCTATAAATATGTCAAATGTGAATAAACAAATTTTGATTTTTGCGATATTATTTAACAAAATTTTATATTATTTTATTTTTAGTTTGTTTTATGATAAAGTCATATTAAATTTGCAACTGTTTTTGGACAATATATATATATATATATATATACTGTAAATATTCTGAACTTTTCATTATTTTATAAAACAGTATTATATAATATATATCTTATAATCATTTTAAAAGCACATTCCCCTCTCATTTTATTTTACAGACACTTAATGATTCAAGAAAATATAAATAAAAATATTTTTTCTCAATTAAATAAAAATAAAAACAGATATTTATGTTTATAATAATTTTGAAACATTTTTATTACTGGTAGTAATTCTCGTCAATGTTTTTATGGGAAAGAGATGTTTTCAGTTCATAACAGTTTATGATGTATTTAATTGTTTTGATTTGTTTTGGATATAAATTATTTATTAAAGCTATGCATTTAAAAATACTGTTGTATGAAATCATACAAATGTATAGACCGGTAATGAAATATTAGTTTACAGTTATTCAAAGATATAAAGGTTTGTATTGAATTTTTTTTATTGACGATATTCCCAATAATTAATAAAAGTAGTTTTTATTGTATAGTATTATTATAAATATCACATAAATATAAAATTCGTTGTTTTTTAATTAAAACAAACCAATAAATTAAATGTGAACTCAACTCAAATTTTTATAAGAACATATGCATTGATTAAAATTAATAAAATAATAATAATAATAAAAAAGTAATTTATTACTTAACAATTGCATCAATAATAAGACTTAGAATTAGTTTATTATTAAATTTTTAGAGATGTCATAATAACAGTATTTAATAATATAGTAGTAATAATAATAACAATGAAACTGTTATCTATAGAGGAAGTCTACAAGTGATTCAACCAATTTTTATTACTTTTATATTCAATTCATTTCATGTGTTTAAAAGTGCATTTAAAATGTACTAAAATATCGTTTTGTCATCATTTTAAATATAACACATCAAAATTGAATTACATTCAAGTTTATATTATTTGTGGTACAATGAAAAATAACTCGCAAAATATTTCGGAACTAAAATTAAATGTTGGATTCAATACTTACAACTTTTTAAAAATACTAATTTTATACAATTCAAAATATATTATACTATAATATAGTAGTATAAACGTATATATTCTGCATAATAGTATATATTATAATAATTATAGTAAAGTATATATTGTTTACAGAATATATTTATCTATTATACATGTCATATGTAAATTAAAAATGCCATTCGTTAGCAAATTCACAAACTAAACTTAACTTATATATATATTCTGCATATTTAAAACAAAACAATATATATAGTGTATATATTACATAAATAAATAAACATAATATTAATCAAAATAAAATTATGTATTATAAGTTAAAAATATTATAACTAAAATGCCAACTCTTTTTCAGAGCCAATGACCAGTAAAAACAATTAATATGAAAGCAAAACATAAATTAAATTACTTAAAATTATATATTTAACTTATAAGTGAGCACACAATGCATGAATTAAATTAACATTATTATTAAGCTCTCAAATATGAATTACAAATATTAATACTAGTCTTAATAACTAATATTACTAAAAATATTTATAATAAACTATTATTTTTTACTTAAATTAATATATTTTATACAAATGAAGGCCAGAGGGATAACTGTGTTATTTATCCATAAAACCACTGTTTTGAGGTTTTTATTTAAAGAGTGTATGTAGTCTTCAAATAAGATTGCAAAGCTATAAAACAACTTTAAGAGCAATAACTTAATTATGTCATGAATTAAATTTACTATAATTTTTAATTAAATTTTATAGTACTTTAAATGCTAGTCTCGGATCTTATTTAATAAATCTAAGTATTATAAATATACAATAAATATATAATAAAGTATACTGTAAGCTACCGTACTAACAATATATACTAACAAAATATGTCATTTTTAGTTAAACACAGATAAGCTTTCAAATGTTAAAATTTGTGTAAAATTTAATCTATATCTTTGTCGGCTATGACGTGATAGTCAGGAAATTTAATTATTATCTAATTTAAACTATATATTAATCACATTACAAAATTCTTTTGTCATTTATATATATATAATATACAGTATAATAATAGTATATTGTCCGACAAAACATATCATATACATAACTGACTGATAAAAAAAACAAAAAATAGATATTTAATGACTTGTTTTATCATAATATCAAATACAAAAATAAAAAATAATTTCATAAAAACAATAAACAAAACAAAAAAAGACTATAAATCGGATTACGCGAGGAATCGGATAACTTTTAACTAACATAACATTTACTCCCTTTCATTGACCCAAAGAAAGTCTTGTTTTTTAAGGATAACTTTTTTTGAAGAACAAGTCATTCTTGAGATTAGATCTCTTTTAGTTATCAAGTATTAAGTGTTTCAACAAAAAACTTATTCAAACAGTTCTTTGCTCTGAATAGTCGACAAATGTCCCAATTCTTGGGATATGTTTCGCACATTCAATACATTATTTTCATACTGTCTTAACATTAATAACAAACCGCTACTATTTATAACACCATTTTTATAAATTATTAATTAACAACAATTATAAATTATGTGACAAAATAAACAGTTATTTATGTAACACACAATTAATCTAATGATGCGATTTTTTTTGAAGCTAACCTTAACATTTCAAACAAATAATTGGAGTCAATCTTCAATGGATTCACTGCATTGGACTTTCCGTTAGGTATCTTAAGATACCAGAAACTGGTGGTCGCTTTTTCCTCACTCGAGTAGATACCCTTATCCATGGACAGGGCATACATTGAGCTGAAGGAGCGCTGCAAGTGATGCGAACACGTGAAACAGTTTATGTTAAGCAATGATAACTTTGGCATTGTTTTGACCACTTTGTTGTCATTTAAACAAATTAGGATTAAGTAATCAAACTATTGTATCGATTCACGTATATTAATGAAATATCATCAATAAATATAGTCATAGAGAGCACACAATTATCGTACATTGTTTTGACGTTTGTAACAAAATTTCACACCAAAAATGATTATATTTTGTTGTTTTTGATGACTGAATAATGGTTATGAAATCATTCATAACTTCTATATTCAAGCATTTGAAATATCATATCTGGAGGCGATTTAATCATAAAAACAATGTTTTATACTCTCAACTAATCATTTACTTACATATTTATAAAGCCCACTATTTTTTGGGTAAAAACATTAATAGAAAAAACTTTTGAATATATAAAATACAAAACTTTTATGAATACAAGTAGTGTTTTTGGATATAAAATGATTAGTGGAGAGTGAGTACTGGCATACTGTTTGAAAACTACAGGAGTGCCAAACAAACACTGGTTGTCAATGTTTTGCAAACCAGTTATACTGAAAACTCCCACATCATCTCTCAACTGACGGCATCCCAAACAACACTACAAATATAATATACTTTTAGAAAAAAATGATATAAAACTTATTTTTCAATATATATAATACTTTATAATAACTGTGAGATTGCAAGAGTTGTACCTCAAAGTCATCTCAAAATACTTAATATTATTTGTATATTTCATTGAGTTTGTTGTGGCCTTCAAATCAAACAGTAGTGGAGCAGCACATCAACACTTACTGACTAATAACACATTTATCTGTAATTTTATTTATATTGCATATATACAGTATATATAATTTATATTATCATGTGGTATATAATTATTTATTATTATTATTACTAATTATTTATATAACTAAATTATAAATTAATATTTTATTTGTAGACATCACCGAAATATTGAATAAATAATAAAGAGATTTAAAAAGTTATAAAAAGCGTTTTCCGTCACTAAAAATGAACCAAAAAAAACAACACAATAAATGCCAAAATATACAAAACTCTGTAATACAGATAAACTATTACTAACTCTTATGTCGTGTCTTTCATTTGATGACTTTAAGGACTTTGAGATATTTGTGACTTAAAAAACTAATAACAAAATTATTACTAAATTTAAATAGTTTTCACTCCCGAAACAGTCATTGAAATTGGATTTTT
This sequence comes from Oppia nitens, assembly GCF_028296485.1. Taxonomy (NCBI): domain Eukaryota; kingdom Metazoa; phylum Arthropoda; class Arachnida; order Sarcoptiformes; family Oppiidae; genus Oppia; species Oppia nitens. The sequence goes on from NW_026533199.1 coordinate 4,097,813, forward strand.
GTCGCAGTTTTTTATCTCTCATTTCATGATATTTGGTTGTATTTCAAAATAAAAATTAACAAAAAATACTCCAAATTTAAAGTCGATTTTATCGCCAAATTAATTAACTACCCGAAAAATATAAATTGTATTAAAAATAATTTTCTACTTAATAATTACAGTGCTTACATAAAAATCAAATGTATAAATAAATAATAAATAAATAAAAAACAAATTTAATAATAATTATGAAATGCTATGCTAATAAACTCATTTTTTGTGGCAATAATTAAAATGCTAATGTTTTTATTTAATATGTTTAAAAACATATAAGTTATTTTTGTATATTTATATAATTAACAAAATATATAGAAAATAAATCTAATTTTGAGAAATTATATTGTGACCAACAACAACAAAAATAGCAATTTATAAACGAAAATAATTAAATATTATTGCGAGTAAGACTTAATAAATTTGTTGTTTAAAATTTTTAGACCATTAAAAGATTGTCGATTCATAACAAGAGATAAATATATGATATTTGAAACTTATGTCGTAAAATATACCAGAAATAGCAATTTAAAATTGATAAAAAAATAATTTATATATAACGTATAACATACTATATATTATATAAATTTAGTGAAATAATCATAAATTAATTGAAATCATTTATAATCTATTTAGTGGTCTTTGTTTGTGACTACTGTTTGGGCAAACAGTTCATACAATTTATTGGATCAATGACTCAAACGACTAAATGGTTTGCCATTCATAGATAATCGCAAATAAATCTAAACCTTAATATTTTTATTAAACTATAAAATAAATCTAATTTTATTATATCACTATTTTTTAGAAAAAAATGTCAATAAAATCAACTTGAATTCAACAAATAAAATACCCACAAAAAAACAAACAATATTATATAACCAAAAATACATAAAATATTATTCAATCAGATTCTATAGAGTAATAATAATAATAATAATAATAATAATAATAATAATAATGTTATTATTATTATTATTATTATTATTAAAAATGATCAAAAATCAAAATATATTTATTGTGCTCCCATTTGTTAACACTTAAAAATTTCATAGATATATTTTTCTAACTTTTTAATGTTTGAAAAATCTCATTAAATACTATAATTACTAACAAAAATAGTTTTTAATAAATGTCAATAAAATATACTTTATATCTAGTATATAGTTATATAAAATTTATATTTATAACTTAATGTTAAATTCAGTATATATTTGAAGTCAATAATCATTAGAAGTCTTCTTTAGCAAAAAAATAATAATAATATATTTAGCAATGAAATAATTTTGTGTTATCTTATTTATAAAATTATATGACAAACTTTTAGTAATATTTTGGCATCAAATCAAATTGATTTACATTTGTCTCAAAATAAAATCATCACTTCCCAATTAAAAAACAAAATTCATAAATATAATAATGTAATAAATATATGATATATAATATAAATAAATATCTCAATTGACATTCAAAGTCAATAACACTGTAAACGTATTGTTATTTTTTTTATGTAAACGTTTTTAAAAATATATATAATTTTGTTTAAAACAAAGTGTTGACTCATAATATAAAACTGGTTAAACACTGAATGCCAACCATTATAACAGTTATCGTAATCACAAATTGTAAAAGTAATAACATTTTTTGGTTTGTTTTTAAAACGATAACTAATTGGTTGGTAAAACACGAGTCGATAATTAGTGGTATTATCGCTAATGTGTTCAAAAATATAACAAATATTTATATCATATATAAACAGTATATACAATACAATACCTATTTAAATGACAATATTAATAGAAATAAATTTTATTATTATTAATAATATAATTTTTAAATAATAATAATAATAAAACATAAAATCTATTTTTATAATAAATATAACAATAATATAATTATTATTAAAGTATTGAAAATATTTTCAATCAAAATGAAAATTAATGGCAAAGACTTACGTCACTGACTAGTGTTGAGGACATGACATGACATACAAATCACTTGTGATATCAATTGGTTTTAATAATATTGTAAATACCATCAAAAAATTGCAAACATATATAATATATATATATATATAATAATAATAATATCGAAAGACTATTAATAAATAGTTAATAAATTGGTGTAAAAAACCCAATCAATTGGTAGGTGTGTTGTTGTGTTGTGTATAGAGTATTGTATTGTTGTTGTTATGAGTGTATGTAATGCCTAAGCAAATGACACCGAGTGCTGACCTCAACACAAGCGGTGAGCCACCGATCGATGCATTAGTGAAGTTCGGTTCACTGTCGAGCCTGTGATGGCCTCCCAGTGCTCCCATCGCTGCACTCGCCATACCGTAAAAGGTGTCGCCGTCTATGTATTGCCACTCTGTCTGGTTGTTAACCCTCGACTGTAAGCATAGGATATACATATTATAATAGGTTTGTTGAGTGAAGATGATTGACATTATAATAGTATAATAATTATCATTATATGATTGCTATTTCACATGTCATCAAAACTTTCATTTGACACAAATATGCAAATAAATGTCATTTCATTAATAATAAAAAATTGTTTTAAAAATGATTGTCTTTATTTGCTGTGCAATCGTCAGCTTTTTATTGTCTTTTAAAATTATTTTATTTTATCATTTGAATCATTTATTTTATTTTCCATAACAAAATAGTTTGCACATCATTATACATTAGGTATGTTATGTCCAACCGGGCATATAATGTATAATTAGATTAAAAATTTTCTTATTAGATAAAAATCTCTAATGAGTTTCAAATCATTCACTAATTAAATGAATAATAATTTGTTTTTTCAATTTTTATAAAAATTATTTTATTAGCATTTATAATAAAACAAAAGATATTTTGTTTCAGTTTAATTTATACTGAATATTTTTTAATTAATTCAAATTATTATTTTTATAATCTGATTATATATTTTTTTTGCAAAAAAACCAAAATAATTTCAAAAGCGATATTTTTAGAGACATTCAAAATAGTATATTTTGCGAAATGTATATCAAGAATGATAGTTAAAATGTATAAAATAAGATTTTTTACACTTTTTAAATTTATATATATATATATATATATATATATATATATCTTTAATATTCACTTTTATATTATTAAACAATAGTACATTATATTTTATTCATTGTATAAATTTAAGAACAATGCTATTTATTGTTTTCTCAATAATTGAGAATTATTGTAACATTTTATATATACTTTTATTGAAAATAATGACCTTAAAATTGACAAAATATGTTTTATCTAAAAAAATCTATTTTGTAGAAGTTATATATATATATAAATGACAACAAAAAATGACTTGAGTTTAATGTACTCAATATATATAAATCTCATTTAACTGAAATGTTTTATTTACTTAAATTACTACTTTAACTACGATTACTATATCTATCACTGACTCGTGAGAGCAAAAAAAAAGTTGTTTAAAAACACATTGAATAACAAACACTGTATTTATATAAAGTATATGATATGCTCAGCAATAATTATAGTAATAGTAATGATATAGTAAACGATACACTCATTGATACGGCAAATGTCTATTTCAATGATAAGAAACATCAAATTAAAACAAAATCTAATGTTTATTTCAAATGAATGCTTAGTTTGTGTTAAATATGTGAAAATGTCAGACTTTTTAACACTTTGATGTCAAAACAGTTTTTATATAATTTATAATAAATTTACTGTTAATTTTGTGATCAATTTTATGATTAAATAAATGATTTAAAAGTGAGTATATAATTGTCAATTGAATACCTTATCAAAAAGTCCGATCCAACTCTTGCGGAATGCATTGAATTTACTTGAAGCCCAACTTTGGTGCTTATATTGTCTCAATTGAATACATTTGTCATTACTTGTTGAGGCTCTCCTTCCCGGATAAGTACTAAATGTTTGAGCACTGGTAGCAATGTTTTTCATAGTCCACTAACAATCTAATTGATTATTATTCCGTGTGTCTAAACATTGTATCACTTGAGACAATGACAATAAATCTCATTCATGACTCGACACCAAAGAGACAGAGATAAAAAGGTCTTAAATTAAGTTTATTTTTCACAGAGATTCAAATGAATTGGGTTATCGACTAACAGGCCTAACACTCTCTCCCAGTGCCACAAAAGTGTAGATAAAAACATCTCTGAAGAGCGCATCTAAAAGTCTTGAGATGTAAAGAGCTTTTGTCTATTAATAGAGGGTTTACTTCTTTGGCTTTCATGTGTAGGCCTTTAAGTGTATTTTTGCCCACACTTTCCATATCTATCTCATCCAAACTCTCTCTCTCTCTCTCTCTCTCTCTCTCTCATCTCCTTATGAAAAACATTTCATATCACATAATGAAAACATCCTATTTATAAACATCTAATAACATATAACACGCGCCAACTTTTATTGTCTACTATTTTGTTATACCAAAAGTGCTTTTCATTATAACTAAACAAATTATGTATTCATTTGATTTGTTAAAATAAAACGGCAAATAATAAATATAATAGTATCAAATAACAACTGAAATACTTAAATTTAATGATACAAATAGTATACTATTTAATGAACAAGTTATGACATTGACAACTTTAAGTTATAATAAATTTTAATTGTCGTAATAAAAAAAAATCAACTTTATTTTTTATTTAAATAAAATACGCATAAAATAAATATATTAATAATCAATAATTTTATTATTTTTAAGATATGTTACACTACTTATAATCTGTAATGTTATACATTAACAAGATTTTTTTTTAAATTAATTTGAATACAATATATATAAATTTGACTGTAACAAATTTACAATATTATTATTAATAATAAATATATCAAGCACAATAAATTATCATATAATAATATCATATTTTTGTTTAATAAAATTGGAGGTATTTTACGTGTATAGCCGATCGCAAATGTCAATGCAATCAATTTCTACTATTATGTTATAATTAATATTATTATCATTTTAGTCGTTATTATATATACTATAATAATAATTATTAGTGAATATGTGGTGAAATCAAAAACAAAAATATGTGAATAATATACACATGAGTATAATTTGTATATATTATTAAGTATATATATATATATATATATATATTTATTTATAATATATTATTTGTTTGCATTTAATAATACTGTATTATATCATCAATAAGTATATGACATACAAAATGTGTTCTACTTTTTTCTGTTAAGACAATAATAATTTTACAATACATTTGTGTGTATATGTTATGTGAAAAACATATTATATGATATTATCTTTTAGTTTGATGTCTATAATGGATTACAACATATCAGGATATTTAGCAATAAAACTTTGTTATTGTTTTTTAGCTTATTTTTAAAATTAAAATCTAAAAAATACTTTTGTGATAGTTATTTGTGTTACAGTTATTAATTTTATTTATTAGTTTATCGCTCTTTATCTATTAATTATGCAAATATTTATTAAGCAAACATGTTTAAATTAAAACTGATAATAAAATGTTATTTATATTTTTATGGCAATAAGTTATTTTTATAGATGACTTCATTAAATTCATTAAATTTTAGTTATAATTATTTTTTATTTGATTTAATTATTAATTATTTGTTTACGAATATTATTTATTCGTTATATATAGCATTTGTCAATTAAATATTTGTTATAAGTTATACATTTTTTTAAATTGCATTGTTTTAAATGTGTGTGTTTTTAATAGAAATTTATTTACCAATAGCTAATTTGTCTAATAATTATAGTTCAATCAATTAAGTAAGCGATTTAATGATTTAGTTTGTATGTGATATCGTAAAATAAAATTATTTTTGGTTGACTAGCTGTATATTAATTAAGTCGTTTTTTATTAAATACAAATTTACAAAATTTATTTTGATAAAATATATCATTTTTACTATTGATAAAATTGTAAATTAAAATTCATATAACCAAAATAATTTAATTGCTAAAAAAATCACGAATATTACTAATATATAATATAAAATAGTGCTTGGTCAAACAATTGGACCTATAATATTAAATATATAACATTAACTCACTGTGCTTTAATTGCAGCTTATTGTGTGGATATATACTGTATTTAACCAAATTTCATATTTACACAAATAAACACATATTTGTTTTTTCATAAATCTGTACAATAAACTTGAAATGAGATCAAACACATACATAAATATAACAGCAAAAACAACAAATTTGATTATATATATAAATGTATATTTAAATAAAAAAAACAATAAATTAGTTTTAAAAAATAATATAAAAATAATAATATAAGAAATCTTCTAATTGAAAATTACTTATGCTTTTGCACTCAATTCATGATCCATTCCTTAATATATTACAATTTTTTTATAAATATTTTATCAACTGATTTATAATAGTTTAACCTCTTTTATTATTATATAACACTATAGGAAGGACCAGATTTATTATGAAATATATTTATAATAATGGTAACACAAATAGCATGAAATAATGTGTAATAAATTAAATGAATTGTTAGTTTATGTAAAAATAAAGATAAATATATTATTGTAGTTAATATAATAATAATAATAAAAGAGTAAAAGTTTAAATACCTGTAAATAGGACTTTATATCAAACAAATAGCTAATTATATAACAAATGGCACTGAAATGTATTGTAAAATACTAGACACAAGAAGTCTAAGCATTTGACTCTTTAAGACTATCAAAATATTCCAGTAATTGATTGTAATCTAAATTATCATTATTATCATTTCGGTTGCATTTCTTAACTCTATTAGCGGGCAAATCAACCCTAAGGTTTGCTGCCAATGGCTGAGGATTACTCCATCGTTTAGTGACTCCGATAGCTCGATGAGGCGGTACTGGAGGAGGCTTTGAGCCGTTGAGTTCATTAAGGTTTTGAATGTTACGGTGCGGTGGTATCGGTGGTGGTTTTGAATATGTAGTATATTTGCTGGGAAGGTGTCTTGTTTTGCGTGCCGGCACTGGTGGTTGAAGTGGAACTGGTGGATGTACTGTTGTCATATAGCTTTGTTTGGATGCCATATGTCTTGAGATAAGTGGTTGAGTTTGATTCTGTTCGCTGTCTTCGGTTTCGTCCATTGGTTCGCAATCATCGACAAGATTAGGATTTGTTGTGATCCTTATACTGATATCGGAACCGGCAAATGACAATTCACTTAAACGGTTGGCTAAATTCAAAAACATTAATGTATTATTGAATTAAATTGAAATTATTATAATATAATAGATTATAATATTTAATATTGATTTTTATTGACTTACAAACTGGTTCTGACAAAAGTTTGTTTTTTTCTTCACAATTATCAGAGATATTTCCGTTGAGATCTTTTTGAGAAATGGTTGGCTTTTTAGTTCCCAACGAATTCCTCTCGAGAGTAGCCCTTCCTAACCAAACCCATTCATTAGCGTTGGCCACTATTGGTCTATTACTCGAAGTTATCGGTGCGATACGTGTTGTTGTAACTGCTTCTGGAGGTGCCTTTGCGCGACCCAATACTCGGTATAAAACAGCAATAATTAGTAAAGAGATACCAAAAATAGCAAAGAAACTATAGATTCCAATCTCAATGTTAGCCATATTTATATTGGATTTTCTTGTGATGGGTTTGCCAATTGTCACGTATTGATTGGGAACTACCTTTTCTTTACTACTCAAATATTGAATGTCAGTTATGGGTGTTTGACTAGTATTCATAACTCCATTATTTTTACGATAATTGAAGGCATCATTTTGTAGAGAAGGGATCATAAAGTCGACGTTTACGTTAATATACTTAAGAGCTAACGGTTGGGTTTTTTTGCGATGACATATATTGGATACTTCAAGAGATAAGTATAATAATTGACCTTTGCCCGCACCAATTGCTATTACTCTAGGATAGAGACCTGTATTGGGAGCCACTGCAACTGTTCCATCAAATGTATCAATTGAAAGGTTATAATCAGAAGCAGATATATCTGAAAGATCTACTGATGTCGAGTCAGAGAAATGCAGTTTAACGTCAAGAAGTCCTTCTTGATATTGAGTGTTCAACTTATCCAATAGAGTTGTCTTTGCCATCCATACAGTACTATACGGTATATATGGCTTGACTTCAAGTTCCAAACCGGTAACTACTTTGACATCAATGGAAGTGATTGTCTCCTTATCAGACGCCACTCGGATCTCTTTAGAGCCCATTAATTGGCCCGTAATCGGAGATACAACTTGTACTTCAGATAAACCAACACTTAAACCTTCAATAATATTGCCTCTTAAGTTCAATACTTTGGGATCAGATACTCTAATATAAGGCATCAATAGATGAGTTACTTTAACAGAAACTTTTCGACTCAATAGTGAGGCCTCTCTACCAGAGTTATGGTCAGTACTAAAAAATTTAGTATACATTTCCACTCTAGTTTGTTGAAACCGGGGTCGACAGGGCGTGTAGTTATGTTTAGTGTCAATGTAATCATTTTTATTTGAGTTTGACTTTAAATGGTTATCAATGGATTCATCACCACTTAGTTCCTCATCACTGGTAAATAAATTATGTTTGCGTTTCAATTGTGTTTTCCAACTCTTTATTTGACTTAACTTTTGATCTTCAACTCTAATATCAATTGGCAGTTCTGGTCTCCAAACGACAAAATTTTTCTGATATGAAGTGCCGCCATATTTCATAAGAATTGTAGCATTTTGGTCACCTCTGACCTCACTTCCATCTAAATAGACTGATGTACACGAAGGCGACACTTTGAGTATTGACTCATCAGCCGATTGACATGAAGACTGAAGAGTTATATCACTAATACGTCCGACGGCACTAACCATATATATACGCATTGCATGTGAGACCTGTCTTCCAGTCAACAGAGCTGTATTTAGCAACTGATGAGATTTAGTTATCGCCAATACATCCAACACATTATCTTTTTGAATATCAAGTCTTGAGGATAGTTTGGCCGACTCTTTCTCAAAGTCTTGTTTGACAGCAACTGAATTCTCTGAAACATATAAAAGTTGCCAAACAGTTCTTCCGCCTTCATTGATGTCCACTTCTTCATCTATTTCTAAAAGCCATGAATACACATCTTGTGAAGACGTTTCCAACAACTCATCCGTAACAGAATCGCTATCTTGTTGTACGTCAAAGTCTCGTAAAAATGCCGTAACGGTAGCCATATTTTGTTTGGGACTGACTTCAGTACTCAACTGCCATAATCTGTTTGAATGAGACAGTTGTGCGCCAAGTATTCTGACGCCACTCTTGACGCGAACCCTAAGACTGAACGCCGCAATCGGATACTCGGGATTGTAAGTAAATTTTACGGGAATGTAAATCTTTGAATTGGGATAAACTGGTTCTTGTGGTATGAGAATTGTCACCACATTATCGTTAGTAATTTCTTCATAACTGCCACGGAATGGAACTAAAGAGACGTCTGATAAGAAATTCAAAGCTAAAGAATTGGCATCAGATGTTGTAATGACTGAGCCTTCAGTGCAATGATCGCTATGTGTTATAGCATAATATACTTTAGCTATGGTTGCCTTTTGTTGCTTCTGTAGTGAACCATTGATATCAATTGGTGGCCAATATGATGATGGTAGAGTA